>NC_060270.1:115670887-116022539 GCF_021613505.1 Equus quagga | reverse complement strand
TTCAATCACCCAATCCCACGGCCACCCCCAGGCTTTATCATCCAGAAACCACAGCACCTTTGAACCCATAGCTTTCTATTCTAGTTCTTCTCATTTGGTTATTTTCACTCTATCAATTTTCCAAACTTGTTAAGACCTCTAGTCTTTCTGTTTTCTTCTGTCTCCTTATCTATCCTCCATTTGCTGTCTCCTTTTCCTTCTCTACCCAGGAAGGATTCCGTGCTTTGTAATGTTGGCCTCTGGCCCGTGTCCTCAACTCCATTGTCCATTACTCTTCTGTTTCGTCTGCCTGACAAAACTTGGAAACATGTACCTTGAATCTACTTGTCTGATTTGGCCATTCCTTTACCTGGGCTGCTGGACACTGCTGGAGAAAACCGTGGTCACACAGACTGTGCTGCCCTAAATTCATGCTCAGCAACCTCAAATGGATCTTCATTGCTTCTGCAATCCTACCATATTCCCCTGACCTGCTTGCTTTCTTTCTGAGTCTCCAGAGCGGCTATTTCAAGAATTCTTCTCTCTTTCCAAACCTCCATACTTGCCTTCTTTACCATTCTCTAGAGGTGATTTTATTTCCCACTTATTGGGGCGAGGGGAGGGGTGGTAGAAGCTATGAGTTGCAGGCAGCCTCCTTTTCCGCGCCAACCTGTAAACTTACGTGCATCTTCACCTTCCTCACCTCTTTCCTCAACTTTGCCTCTTAGTATAAAAGATGTTCCCTCTCCCATCAAAGGCCGATCTCTTGGCCCAGCCTCTGGATTCCATCTCCTCCTGACTTTTCGTTGACCTCACTCTCAGTTATTCTATCTCACTTTATTTATATAGTCAAGCTCTTCCTCTCTGCTGGCTCCTTCCTTCTCAAGTTAAAAAGAACACATTTTGGGGCCGGCCTGGTGGCATGGTGGTTAAGTTCTCACACTCCGCCTCGGCAGCACGGGGTTCTCAGGTTCAGGTCTTGGACACAGACCTACACACCACTTGTCAAGCCGTGCTGTAGCAGCATGCCACATACAAAATAGGGGAAGATTGGCACAGATGTTACCTTAGAGCCAATCTTCCTCACCAAAAAAAAAAGAAAGAAAAAAGAAAAAAAAGCTGCATTCCCCTCCATCTACAGCCCTCTCTTCCTTTGCCAGCTAAACTTGGAAAACTTGTCTCTGCTCACCGCTTCAACTTTCCCACCTCCCACTCACTCTCTGAAATTGCTTTCTCCAAGGTAACCAGTGATCTCTCTGTAGCTAAATTCAAGGGACACTTTTCACTTCTGTCTTTATTTGACCTTATGAAGCATTTGCCTTGTCCTCCTTCTTGGTAACTTCTCTTTCCTGTGTGTCTATGACACCATCTACATGCTCCCAGACATCTCTCTCTAGCCCAGACCTTTCTCTTGAGCTTCAGACCCAGATAGCTATCTTCTAGTCTGCACCACCTGTAGGTTCCATGGGCATCTCAAACTTAAACTGCACTCATTTCCTCTTCAAACCTTTACCTCTTCCTGAATTTCCCCTATGAGTGGCAAGCACCACCATGGACTCATTGATGCAACCAGAAACTTGTGTATCATCCTTGACTGCTTTGTTTTTACCACCTCTCATGTCCAATGCAACACCATGAACTCTTTTTTTTTAATGAATTTTTTATTGAGGTGACTGGTTTATAACATTATGCAAATTTCAGGTATACATTATATTTCAATTTCCGTGTAGTACCATGAACTCTTGATTCTGTTTCTCCTATCCTTTTGCTTACTTATCTCCTTCCTCTCTGCCACCATCAAGCCTTACCTAAACCACTGCTCTCCCTGTTTCCATTCTTCCTTTCAAACCGTTTCCCATACAGTAGCCATGTGATTGTAACAAACAAAGAATCTCACAGATACAAGAGTCCCCAAACACTCAGGTACACAAAACTGAAACATCTTCTCCTAGAGTAAATTAAATGTCTGAATCTGAGCCTCCAGCCTTTTTCCTGCCAGACAGCTTAATTTAGATTCTCTCAAGTGAATTCAGTGATTTGTCTGAAACTGAGATTACGTAAGTATTTCAGTTCAGAATTTGATTTCAGAAGTTCCTTCCCCTCTTCTTGCCCCTTGCTTGGGTCTCCTTGGACTGGCTGCCCAAGGGAAGTGGAGAAGAATGTGGAGGTCCATATATGATTGGCTGCATGTTGTGATGGAGTGGGAGCTCTCCATCTAGTCTCATCTGGGGTGGTCCTAATGCTGATGGGAGCTGCTAATGCCATTGTTGTCCATCCTCTGGGCACAGGTACTGCCCAGTGTGCCCTCTAGGTTTTTGGACCCTGCTGGCTCTGATGCGTGGTCCTAGGCTGGCTGGGTACACATGCAGGTCCCATGTAGCTTCATCTCACAGACGGGCAGCCACAACCCCAGCAAGCAATCCAGGAACATCTCTTCATTTTGTCCAGCACATCTCCTTCCAAGTCAGGTCATTTCTTCTCCTCTCCCAGCACAGAGGGGAAAAATCAATTCACGTTTACACATTTGTGTGAATTGTTTAATCTCATTGTTTTGATCTCTGACTAAAAGTGCAGAGCCCTTTGTATGTGAATTTTGTAATGTAGAGTCTGGGTCTCCTCAGCAGCAGACTATCTCTACAATAATTAACATGCTTTCCACTCTACTGACAAAAGAATCTGGTGGTGGGGTGTGTGTGTGTGTGTTGGTGGGGTCACAGGGTGCAAGTTGACAGCCCAGAGCCCAAGGAGAGAGCTGAGTAAAGAGAGTACATTCCATTAATACTTCACATATCATCCTGTCACATGCTCTTTCACAATCATAAATCAGATCATTCACCTGCTTAAAGCTGGTCCGTAGCTTCTCATTGCCCTTAGGATAAAGTGTAAACTTTTAAACTTGACTTAAAAGTTAAGATCTGTCCCCAGTTTACCTCTCCCACCTCATTACCCACAATTTGCCCTCTTCTTTCAGTTCCATGGGCTCACCATGCCCTCTCTTACCTCTGGACTTTCTTACATTCCTAGATTTTCTCCAACTTTTCCCTATACGTGTCTAATTCCTGCATATTCCTCAGGTTTCAGATTAAATTCCACCTCCCCAGGGAAGTCCTATTTGACCTCCCTCCTACCCCTGACTTTCATGTGTCCCTTCTATGCACTCCCATAACCTTTTAATGTCATAGCACTTATCATGTTTTAATTTTTTTAATTTATCTCTCTCCCAGTAGAGTATAAATGCTTTTAAGGCAAGACTGTGTCTGTCTTGATCCCTGTTCACCCTCCAACACCTACATGTGCTCGACACATGGTAGGTGCTCAATAAAGATTTGTCAAGTAAGAAATAAATGAATTAGTGAAGAAGAAATTGAATATGCAAGTCAGATATTAGCTTAGGAAGGATGAGTATAAGGATTATTACCTCTTGAGACTCTAACTAAGGTTAGAGACCAAAATTGGTATTGGCACTAGTCCACATAATTGTGTGATTTTGTTTAATAACTTGGGTTATTAATGGTAATATCCCAAGAAATGGGTGGTGGGAGAAATGGGAGAACATGGGTGGTGAATTGATCCAAGACATGGGATTTTCTGGAAAGATAGGGCAGAAGGATCAAGGGGTAAGGAGATTGATGATGCTATGAAAAAGTGTTCAAAGTAATGGACAATGGCATCTAAGCTCAACAGTTATAAAACTGAGCCAGGATGGTGCTGATAGATTGGCATGAGAGAGAGTACAAGAGGGGTCAATAAACTGGATGTTTTGATGTAGTGAAAAGCAAGTAAGAAAACTAGCATACTAAGAAACAGAAGATGTAGTACAGAGAAGGGTCATGCCAGATGCAGTGTTTGCAGGGAGTGGGAAGCCATGGACTACAGGACCTAAGAGGAAAACAAACCCTAGAAAGGAGAGGATTCCCTTATTCCTCTGAAACAAGAGGGAAGGAGAAGAGGAAATGTCTTGTTTAAATATTTCTTAGTAAAGAAGAAACAGAAAGAGGGTGTTCACATTGTAGAATCTTGATTTCTTCCGTTAAGCAAGATGGGAAAGCGATATGCAGCAGGCAGGGTTGGGGTGTGAGGGAAGTAGGAAAGATTTAGAAAAGGAGCTGTGGGGAATGTGGTAGGAACACACCTACCTTGACTGGAAAATCAGAGAATTGCCTGTTAGTAGTACTGAGAGCTCAGCTGGAGCCAGTCAGCTGACATAAGTTTGCATCAGATAGTTAAATTTTCTCCAGCAGTATCTTCTGCTTTGGAGCAGAAACAGAAAGCACATGGTGGGTTTCATTCAGGAGTGGGTATTAGGAGGAAGGAATGGATGAAGGACCATGGGGATGAGGGCACCTATCAGGATTGTTGCTGAAACTGTCAGCACTGGTAAAAGGCTGCGGAAAGCAAGCGAGGGCTGCTGGGTCCTTGGCACCATGAGAACAGCAGTGGGTGAAGGAGCAGGGGTCACAATGAGGAGGACAAACAGAAAAGTTCAGTGGCCTTGATAAAAATTACGCCAGAATCTTCCAGATATTTTCTTCAGAGAGTGAAAAGGTGAATGCCCCTTTAAATCATTAACTAAACTAGCATTCAGAGCTGGGCAGACTCTCCCAGGTTGGGCTGTTCTGCTTTGCCAAGAATTGATAAACTCCTGTGAACCCTCCAGGGCAGGTGAGGCATGATCTATCTTCCCTGTCTGGACAAGCTTGATCTGGCCTCCCTCCTCCTGCTGAAGCAGGCCTGAGGTATGTGTCTTAGACTAATTATCACATTCCAGAATGTAGGACTCCTGCTGTTACAGCTTTTAGAGGGCCCTGCTCTGACCTCCCTGTCTGTGTCCCTCCCCACAAGGTGAGGAGACTGTGGGGCCACGGGATGCACCCATTCAGAACCCACACTGATCCCTTCTAGACCACACTCTAGATACCTTGGACCACTTCAGAATTCCTTGCCCAAATGCTCCAGGCCCACTTTCAAAGGCCTGCCTACACTCCTTCTCAGTCTCATCCTCCCAAGGGCAGACCATGCCGTTGGTAGATGCACTCCTCAGCCTCAAGGAGGCCAAGGGGAGCCTCAGGGATGGGCACAGAGCATGGATGTGCGGCCTGGGATGTTAACACTCGTGCCTGAGAGGCCCTTCTCAGCCAGAGCCAGGAATGAGAAGACAAGGGAGACAACTTCAGCCTGGGGTCCAACTCTCCCCATGCCTCCATGTCCCTGCGCAGAACTCCAAGGAGTCTAAGAATTACACATTCAAGTTTGGCCTTCAGGTCATTAGAAAGATAGAGTTATCAAGTTAGGAAATAGAACATATTTGATTTATAACTTTTACATAGTTAGGCACATGGAATACAGGCCTCCGTTTGTACTCTTGCCCTTGGTCCCACAAATGTTAGGAGCAGTCCTGGATCCTGCAATGTGTTATTTACCTGTTGTGAAGAATAACTCTTCAAAATTATTATTCTAAGTTTATTTAACATATAGTTAGGTCCAAATTGTATCCCAAGATGGCAAAAAATAAAAATTCGTTAAAAGTTCTATTGGGATTTCTAAAAAGTTTTGGTAGCCTAAGACCTTTTCCTGATTTTTGATATAGTTTGATGTTATTTGGTAGAGTATGTTTCCCTTTTTTATTAATTTCCGTATTTAAGCTGAATTTTCTTTTTTTTTTTTAAGATTTTATTTTTCCTCTTTCTCCCCAAAGCCCCCCGGTACATAGTTGTGTGTGTTATTAGTTGTGGGTCCTTCTAGTTGTGGCATGTGGCGTGCCGCCTCAGCATGGCTTGATGAGTGGTGCCATGTCTGCGCCCAGGATCTGAACCGGCGAAGCCCTGGGCTGCCAAAGTGGAGCACACGAACTTAACCACTCGACCACGGGGCTGGCCCTAAGCTGAATTTTCTTAAAAAAACCTCTTAACCTACTGTGACATTCAAGGTACACAGCTGGGCCTTGTGAATAAGCCCCATCAAATAAATAAACATTGGAACATATCTTCAGTACATCCATCTCAATCTTGAAGATGTTATCACATCTTTTTCGTATGTTCCAGACGCTTACTGATAGATTCAGTCTGACTGATGCTAGATTTGAGGGCTGTCCTGCAAATCCATGCATTATATCTTCATTCCTTCATTATCAGATCTTAATTAAAGGAGTAGAATCAGGTAAAGCTGGAATGTTTAGTCATTATACTATAGAGAAGGGAGGGGAGATAGCCTCTGGATTGCCTGACATGGCCCACTATTCTCATTCCATTCCACTTGCACCTTGACAAGCTCTCTACTACATCTTGAATCTCAGAATGGGAGATGACCTCTTGGGAGAGTCTTTGCTAAGACCCTTCCAATAGCAGGATACATTCTGCCAACAAATCTCAAAGTCTGATTGATGGATATCACGTTGAGAGGTGGGAGGCTCCGTTTCTAAAAGAGTCAGAAGAGAACATTGATGTAGGCTTGAGAAGACCCAAGTTCTTGACTCAGAGCTGTAATGAGATTGTTGCTTAAGTGATACAAGGCAAGTCATTTCACTTTTCTGTTCCAGAGCTTCTACTGCTGTAAAGTGTTGGCGGGGGTGGGGGGGGGGGGGGGGGGGCGGGGGGGGAAGGGGAGGGGAGAATTCATTTAGCATACCATTTTACGAAATTACTGAGCTGTGGAACCCTTTCCTTTTGCAGCAATGGGCAAAACTAATATTCTAAGGAACACTGTTTGGAAGAAGTTAGACTAAATCACTGCCTCTCAACAGGCAGGGGGAGTGGAGATTTTGCGCCCCCAAGGAACATTTGGCAATGTCTAGAGACATTTTTGGTTGTCACAACTGAGGAGACCGGAGATTCTGCTAAGCATCCTACTATGCATAGGACAGCCCCCACAGCAAAGAATTCTAACCCAAAATGTCGGTAATACTAAGGAGTTAAGAAACCCTGGACTAGATGAACTATCACCCTCTTTCAGCACTAAAATCTGAATGAGGTGGGGGTTTTTTTATTACTATTAAACACACAAAATTTTATTTCTCTTTTACTCAAAGTCAGCTGTGGGCCTGGGTGAATCTCCAAAACAGTTTTTTTCATATGCTCTCTCAGTATTTAAGCTGCTTTGAACTTATAGCAGCTTCCTATCAATATGTGCGTCTGTGATTATCTTGAGAGAGAAAGAGAAAGCATAGAGAATCATGCACTGGATCTTAAATGCTTCTATTGGATGTCTCTTCTACATTTGTTTTTAATAAGCAGCTTTACTGAAATATAAATCATACACAGTTTACTCACTTAAAGTATAAAATTCAGTGGTTTTTAGTATATTCACAGGTTTGTGCGATCATCACCACAATTTTAGCACATTTTCATTACTCCCAAAAGAAACTGTATACTGATTAGCAGTCACTCCCAGCTTTCCCCTAATACCCCACGCCCCAGCCCTAGGCAACCACTAATCTATTTTCTATCTCTATAATATACCTATAGCCAGTATTACATATAAATGGAATCATAAAATATGTGGTCCTTCAAGACTGGCTTCTTTCACTCAGCATAATGTTTTCAAGGTTCATCCATGTTTTAGCATGTACCAGTAATTTCTTTTTCTTGTCGAATAACCTTCTGTTGTATGGGTAAAACACATTTTATTTATCTATTCATCAGTTGATAGAATTTGGCCTGTTTTCACTTTTTAGGTATTATGAATAATGCTGCTGTGAACATTTGTATGCAAGTTTTTGTGTGGATGTATGTTTTCATTTATCTTGGGTTATATACCTAAAAAGGGAATTGCTGGATCATATGGTAACTCTGTGTTTAGCCTTTTGAGAAACTGCCAGACTGTTTTCCTAAATGGCTGCACTATTTTACATTCCACCTAGCAAGGAATGAAGGTTCCAATTTCTCCACTTCCTCATCAACACTTGTTGTTATCTGTCTTTTTTATTCTAGCCATCCAGGTGGGTATGAAGTAGTATCTCATTGATTTTGATTGCCATTTTCCTGAAAGTTTATGATATTGACATCTTTTCATGTGCTGATTGGCCATTTGTATATCTTCTTTGGAGAAAAGTCTGTTTAAATCCTTTACCCATTTTTAAATTGGCTTGTTTGTCTTTTCATTATTGAGTTGTAAACGTTTTCTATGTATTCTTCTTCTTCTTCTCCTTCTTCTGCTGCGGCTTCTTCTTCTTTTTTTTTTTTTTTTGCTGAGGAAGATTCACCCTGAGCTAACATCTATTGCCAGTCTTCCTCTATTTTGTATGTGGGCTACCACCACAGTGTGGCCGCTGACGAGTAGTTTAGTTCTCTGCCTGGGAACCAAACCCGGACTGCCAAAGTGGAGCGTGGCCAAGTTAACCACTAGGCCATGGGGCCAGCCCTTTATGTATTCTAGAAACAAATCTCATATTAGATACATGGTTTGAAATTAGTTTCTCCCATTGCATAGGTTTCTTGCTGGTGTCCTTTGAAGCATAATAGTTTTTAATTTTGATGAAGTCAAATTTATCTGTGTTTTCTTTTGTTGCTTGTGCTTTTGGTGTCATGTCCAAGCAACTGCTGACTAATCTAAGGTCACAAAGATTTATGCCTATGTCTTCTTCCAAAGTTTTATAATTTTAGCTCTTATATTTAGGTCTTTGTTCCATTTTGTGTTCATTTCTGCATTTGCTGTGAGGTAAAAGTCCAACTTTATCTTTTTGCATGTGATGTCCAGTTGTCCCAAACCATTTGTTGAAAAGGTTATTCTTTCCCCATTGGATTATCTTGGAACCCCTGTCAAAAATCAATTGACCATAAGTGTGATGGTGTATGAGTTCTTAAAAACACCTCTTTTCTGACATCTATAATTTCTTTTCTAAAGGGGTAAGTAATTTGTCACATCTCAGGTTCCTATGACTCTTAAATCAAAAACTTCGGAATAGAAGGTACTTTTACAATTATTTTGTTCCCCTAGAGCCATTTAGAAAATTCTGCTTGCGTTCTTTCCCTTTAACGCTATATCACCCAGACAGGAAACAGAAATCTAAGTAAACCGGGACACTGAGGACACACAATGGATGTCCTTAATCTCTGGGTATGTGTTCTAATTTCCCCTTTTTGTCCTCATTTCTTTTCTTTAATCCTGAAGAGTTATATTAACTTTTTGTAAAATTCGTGGAGATGGATCATCTCCCTAGTGTTTAGGCCTAGGATGTATTTCTTGGCTAAAAGTTCTCTTTACGCCACTTCCACATGTAGAAAGAAATAAAACATGAGACTCTAATCTCACAAGTGAGGCACAAGGCTTATTTCCTCAAATGAGACGAGGGCTTCCGCTGAGAACATGTTTTGGGTTGAGATGGTTTTTTACAAACCCGTTTAGCTCCAATTCTAGGCTTATTTTATTGCTCACTTTATTTTGTTTCCATTTACACTGATGAATAATAGATTTAATTGTGTTCTATCATTTATATCATTAATATTTCCTCTAGGCTTGAGTGCCATGAAGTTCTCCTTTAAACTTGTATGGAGATTAAATTTGGCAGTGATTTAAGATAATTAATTCATATGTCGGTTGTTGGCAAGATCCAGTAATTAAAGTCTACTTTAGAGTAAGTTATTAACTCTTCCATAAAAAAAAGGCACTTTATCAATTTATCAGTTTTAGCTATTTATTCTGGTTGACAGATGAGATAGGGAAGTTATTGATTGTACATAATCACCTCTGTACTTTCACCACTGAACGCTAGGTCAAATGGAAGTCTGGATTGTTCAAGGGCATAGTTTAAATCTAGAATAAACCAGTTCAGGTTGACTGGGGTTGAGGATGCCCTTGGATCTTTACCTTTGTAATACTGTCTCCTGAAATTTTGCAAAGTCCATTTTTGCTCTGTTTAAAATTCTCAAGCTTTTAAACTAAAAACAGCCAAGACCAAGGATTTCAGATTGAGGTCTGAGATAATGATTTGCTTTACTGCTTACGTTTTATTTATTTTTATTTTTATTTTTTATTTATTTTTCAAGATTGGCACCTGAGCTAACATCTGTTGCCAGTCTTTTTTTTTTTCCTTCTTCATCTTCTTCTCCCCAAAGCCCCTCAGTACATAGTTATATATTCTAGTTGTAGGTTCTTCTGGCTCTGCCATGTGGGATGCTCCCTCAGCATGACCTGACGAGCAGTGCTAGGTCGGCACCCAGGATCCAAACCAGTGAAACCCTGGGCCACTGAAGCGGAGTGCATGAACTTAACCACTTAGGCACGGGGCCGGCACCTGCTTATGTTTTATTTTTATAATACTTTAAAAAAATAAAAAAATAAAAAGAACCTTTAGATGCTCTCCTTATGAGCAGACTAGAGGGAGGAATTCTGGTTACGTGTAATGCCTGGGACACAACAAGTGCAGTCCTTTCATTTGCAGATCGAAAGTACTCAAAAGTTTCCATGGCATGATAGCAAGTTTCATTTGTTCTGCTTTGTTTCTTGGCCTGACATCTGGTTACATTTATTCAGTTTGAGGGCACCCCGTAAGGGGCCCTTTGCTTTCTCCTGATTGGCTGGTGATGACTACTACCAAAGTCAGTCCAGGTCTGACTCTTTCATGTGGTCAGTGTGACCACAGTAGTGGTTCCCAAGCCCAGCTGACCATCAGAATTACCTGGGGTGGTTTTCAAAGAGCTTACCAGGCCTCACCCCAAATATACTGAATCTGGATCTCTAGGGTGAAGCCAGTGAATTTGTATGTTTCAAACCTTTCCAAGGTGATTCTGATGTTCAGCCAAGTTTGGGACATGCTCTAGGACTCTCTCTAGGTGTTTGGAGGTCCTATGGGTTTGGCCTTAGGGCATTACCTCTGAGAAACTTGCCAAAAGAGTCTAAAAAGACCAGAGATGCCTATTTGCAGTCTGCCCTTAATGACTATCTACTAACTTGGCAGAGTCCTGTGTTCCTTCTTTGTCTACTCTCACTCCCTCAGGCTGTGCTTGTGACTTATTTGCTCATTCAAGGTGCCCAGCAGTGGCACTGGTGAAAATAAGATAGACTTTGGTCCTGATAAACCTGACATGGACTCTTCGCTCAGCCTCCTCTGTGGGAACCATTTGCCTCATCTGTAAAATGGAGATAATTTTGTCCTCCCAAGGATGTTATGAAGACGAGAAGAATGTATTTATGTAGCACTTAGAACACAGTGCACCCTGCATTAGGCATTTTATTTGTTTGGTTTTATTTGTCCACCTCTATGTATATGTTGAGTTAGTGAAACCTGCTGATCAGTTTTCCCTGATTGTGCCTCCCTGGGTTACTCTGGGCAGTATTTCTCAAAGTAAGGGACACAGACCACCTGCATCTGAATAAGAGGGAGAGAGAACAGATATCTGCTCTTATGCAATTTCACTTTCTGCATTTTTTAACTTTTTATTGAAGTATAACATGCATATAGAAAAGTGTGTTTATTATAAGTGAACAGCTCAGTGAATTTTCATAAACTGAACACACCCATGTAACCAGCTCTCAGATCAAGAAACAGAACGTTACCAGCACCCCAGAAGTCCTCCTCTGCACGTGAACTTTGAGAACCACTCTTACAGGAAGAGCCCATCTGTGGAGCTTTCCTTCGCTACAGTTCTTCTCTCATGGGCCAAATGTGCACGCTGTGTGAGCCCTCCCCAATGTGAGAGACTGGGCCTGTGACCTCACATGCACGTTTAATTGTGATTCGACTTCCTTTGTGAGAAGAGTCACAAAGAATGTTCTATCATCTATATTCCTAGCATCCACCCTAAACTGTTTAAAGTAAATCAATTCAGGTCCTAGCCAAAAAGGAGCGGGGATCAGTCATTGCCTGAAAGCATCAGCTTATTACAACACTCCAGCATTTTCTCACGGAAGGTTGAATGAGGTGGATTCTAGTGTAATTACCATTGTGTAATTGAAAACTAAATCACTCATGACTGCATAGTTTAAATATCCATTTAAATGCTTTCATTTTATTACATTTATTTTTGCAGGACATGCTACCACCAAATAGGCTATTAATTTTTCCTGTGGATTAAAATCTGAATAGGTACATTAAAAACCAGCACAGCTCAAATAGATGCTCTCTTTTTCCAGAGATCATTAGAGAGAGATTTTCTTTTTCTTTAATCCAACTATTCAAATAATTAGATCAGGACCTGTAATAATATAGGTCTTGCCCAAAAGAGATCAGGTTTTCTATGCAATATAATTTAGGCAATATTTTAAACAGAACAAGACCCTGTGATGCTTTTGCCTGTATCTTCTCAAATTTTAACATGTGGACAGATCACCTGGGGGTCTTGTTAAAATGCAGATTCTAATTTGGTGGCTCTTGAGGTCTGAGATTCTGCATGTCTAACAAGCTCTAGATGGTGCTGATGCTGCTGGTCTGAGGACCACACATTGAGGAGCAAGAGTATTCAGAATAAGCACTAACTAGAAGCCTGGATACATGGCTGAGCTGCAGTTTCCTGTTATATGCAGACTATTTCTAAGGTCCTTCTAACTGTACAATTCCACAATTCAATAATCTCTTTGCCTATTAACTAACTTTTCTTTAGGCTGCTCATTCTCATTGTTTATAAGCTGTTATCTTAGATATTGTTCTGTATTGGAAGGCCGGGTAAAAACTCTTGCTTATGGCTGAGAAGTTTTATTTTTCAACCTTCTACAAGTCTGCCTCAACCCATGTGAAATTTTGGCAAATAATAACATGATACTGGGCTTGGAACATAAGCTAACGTTGAGTCAGCAATGTAGGGCTTTGGTTAGATAAGCAAGTGTGAACCTGGGAGTATAACCCATAGAAAGGGACAGCTAATCCTACCAGAATACACAATCCTTAAATGAATACTTTATTCAAATATCCACAACTGGGAAGAGCTGCAGGACATGTGAAGAAAAGTTCAAAGAACTGGCATCATTTAGCTTATGAAGAGAGGACAAAGGATGCCTTAAGAATAATTTTTGAATGGCAGCAGAAGCCAGCATATCCTCTGAAGTAAATGGCTTTACAGTGCAACAGAATAGATTTAGGTTAGCTCTAAAGCAGAACTTTCTGATGATAATGGTGATTCTAGGTGGGAGGATTACCAATAGTAATTTCCTTTTTTTTTTTAAGATTTTATTTTTTCCTTTTTCTCCCCAAAGCCCCCCAGTACATAGTTGTATATTCTTTGTTGTGGGTCCTTCTAGTTGTGGCATGTGGGACGCTGCCTCAGCGTGGTCTGTTGAGCAGTGCCATCTCCATGCCCAGGATTCGAACCAACGAAACACTGGGCCGCCTGCAGCAGAGTGCGTGAACTTAACCACTCGGCCACGGGGCCAGCCCCAGTAATTTCCTTTCCTAAAGACTTAAAACCAAACATAATCCTACTACGTTGCCTGTCAGTTGTGTTATGAATTGATATATCAACTGGGGTTCAGTCCAGGCACCTCTCTATGTATTGAATACAAGGAATTATATGCTTACAAAACCATTAGGAGGGCTGGAAGAACAGAAGTTAGAGGGCTGCCCTTAGGCTTTCAGGTCAGACCACACAGCAACAATCTAGAGGTCAGGAAGCTACAGAGACCACTGCTGACATCACAGCCACTTTTCACCGATGGAGTTGGTGGTAATACAGAGGCACAGAAAGTCTGGCCACTGAAAATCACATCTAATATAGCACTCACATCAACAACTAACAGGGAAAACTAACAGGCAGGGAAAATAGCCTCCATCTTCCTTTTACCTCCAAATTTCACGTCATTATATCTGATTGGCAGAATCTATACAGAATCCTATTTAGCGGGAAAGCCTAAGAATTATAGTTGTTGGGTTGTTGTTGGTTTTTTTTTCTTTTTACTATGTCAATTTTTATTGAAGCATAACATACATACAGAAGAATGCACAAATCATAATCAGACAGCTTGATGAATTTTCATAAAGTGAACACATCCGTGAAACCAGCACCCAGATCAGGAGCCAGAAATGACTAGCACACCAGAAGCCCCACTCATGCTCTTTTCTAGCCATTATCCTCCCTGACGGTAATTACGATTTTGGCTTCTAACATCATAAAGCAATTTTGCCTATTTTTGGACCTTATACAAAATGGGATGATATAGTATGTACTCTTTTGTGATTGGCTTTTCTCACGCAACATTATATTTGTGAGATTCATCCATGTTGTGTGTAGCAATAGTATCTTTCATTTTCATTGCTGTATAGTATTCCATTGGATTAATAACAAATTTATGCATTCTACTGCAGATGAACATTTGAGTTGTTTCCAGTTTGGGATTATTACACATAGTGTTACTATGAACATTGGTGCACATATGTATGCATTTCAGGTAGATATATAAGTGCAATTTCTGGCTTACAGGGGATGCATATGTTTAGCTTGAATAGATACTACCAGTTTTCCAAAGTAGTGAATGTGCCACAATCTCACCAAAACTTGATATTTCCCATCTTTAAAATTTTAGCCATTCTATTCAAAGCCTCATTCAATGTATTGAAATCACTCTGTGGTTTTAGTTTTTATTTTTCTGATGTCTAATAAGAGAAGCATGGTTTCATATACATATTGGCCATTTGGATAACCTCTTCCATGCAATGCCTGTTCAAGTCTTTCACTCAATTTTGTATCGGCTTGTCCAACTTTTTCTGGTTCTTTGTAGTTCTTTGTTCTGAATATGCATGCTTTGTTGGGTATATGTATTGGAAATACCTTTTGCCACTCTGTGCCTTGTTTTTTCGCTCCTCTAACAGTGTCTTTTGATGAAGACGTTCATAATTTTGATGTAGTTCATTTTACCAGAGGTTTTCCATTATAGTCCCTTTATTTTGTGTGTGTCCAGTTTGAGAAATCTTTGCCAACTCCAAGGTTGTAAAGATGTTCTGTGTTTTCTTGTGAAAGCTTTATTGGTTTACTCTTCACATTTAGATTTACTATTCATCTGGTATTGATTTTTGTGTATGGTGAAAAGTAGGAAATATAGTTCTGAGCCTTTCAACTCCTGTGATACTGTGGAATGGGGATGGTATATCTATAGAAGGTGGTAAAAATGAATGCTGAATGCCAAGAGAGCTGTTCTAACGCTGTCACTTACCTGAGTTTTTACACTACAAAACAAGTAGCTCCAAACTGTGAATTTTTCTGAACCCCTTTTCAAATGTGATCTGTAACAGCCATTTTCCACATTCCACACTTTCCTAATGGCAATAGTCCAACTCAGGTAGTTGCTTTGTGTCTTCTTTTTTTTTTTAAAGATTTTATTTTTCCTTTTTCTCCCCAAAGTCCCCCAGTACATAGTTGTGTATTTTTAGTTGTGGGACCTTCTAGTTGTGGCATGTGGAATGCTGTCTCAGCATGGCCTGATGAGTGGTGCCATGTCTGCGCCCAGGATTCGAACTGGTGAAACCTTGGGCTGCCGAAGCAGAACACACGAACCTAACCACTCAGCCATGGGGCCAGCCCCTGCGTCTTCTTTCTTACCTCACCTCTTGGAATGTCATCATTGTTGCAAGAGCACTGTCATCTTTTTCAGAAATTTCAGCAAGAATTGATCTGCTTTCAAATAAATGAAAACAAGACTAAGGTTAGATTTGGTGGGTAAATGTGAATGTTAGCGTACTTTTAAAGAAATGTGATTTTATTACCTAATCCTTGTTCTAACAGGCTTGAGAAAAATGGGTTCTCCTAAGTGGGTTGAACAAGCTCATTGCCCTACCTCTCCACACTTGTAGACACAACTACGCCTGCATTTTTTTTTGTGAGGAAGATTGTCACTGAGCTAACATCCATGCCAATCTTCCTCTATTTTGTATGTGGGATGCCACCACAGCATGGCTTGATGAGCTGTGTTGTAGGTCCACACCCAGGATCCGAATCCACAAATCCCAGGCCACTGAAGCGGAGCACATGAACTTAACCACTACATTACCAGGCCAGCCCCCCCAATTATTTTTGCATGTTGAACAATTAATGTCTCAATTTTATGTAAGGTTTTGTACAAAGGAGGTTTTGAAACAAATTGCCTAGTTTCTCTACAAACCAACTTCCTCCTCTAGAAATTATGGAGTAGCCACTGGAACAATAAAATGTATCTAGAGTAAAATTCTTCTCAACCACCTTGTGCCTGAATCCCTGCTCTTTCCTTAGACATTTGGATATATCCTTTGGTTCCCTAATAATAGTTGAAGTAGGTTGCCAAATATGTCTTTTTTATTATTCAATTCAATTTCTATTTCATGTCCACAAATCTCTGGGCCATTAGAAAAAATACTGCTGGTCATTTTAGGATGTATTTCCAAGCCATACTATGTAGTTTCAGGATCCTATAGAGTGCCGAGGCTTCTGGAATGGGTTGGATATCTTAGCTTGTCCTTAATTAGTTCACAATGACTTGGCCAAGACTAATGCACATTGTAGGGGTCCCATGGCCCCATTATGTCTAGGAGGCTTCTGTTGTTTCTGGGTCACCTTAAAGTTCTGATCATCTGCATATAGGCACCTGACAGCTATTGCTCTTAGGTTCTTCCAATCCTATTTTTCAGGCACTCTTCTAATTACTCTATATTCTTTGTCTTATTTAATTCTCATAATAACCCTCTAGGATAGTTGCTATTATTGTCTACATTTTATGGATGAAGACATTGAGGTTAGGTAATATTCCCAAAGCCCTCTCATCTCATTAGCAGTGAAGCTTTTGCTGTGGATTCTCTTTATTCTTTTGTGTGAATGCTCATTAATAATCCACTGGCCCACCCTTGCTCTGCCTCTCAGATCTTAGACAAACTTCTCATTATCATCTCCACTTGCCTCCAGAATTTATCTTTGCAAAGACCCATCACGACAAGGCATGTCAGTCATCTTAGTTAATCTCCTTATTCAATTCACGAAGCAAATACTTGTAGGCATTGGCTATATGTCCAACACAAGTTTTGAAAACTGAATGGGATAGGAAGCAAAAGTACAAGGGTCCCTTTCATAAGAAACACAAACGGAATTTAACTTAATTAGAAAGAAAAGTAAGTTCTTCAATCACTAACCCATTGACTTGACACTTGGGACTCAGACGTATGAAAAGCTATTGTTGTTTTTGATGGCCTTTCTTCTGGGTCATCTCCCAGAAGTAAGTTTCCTCTTATGCTCATTTGAGAGCTACTGAATCCTAAAGGGCCCACCTCTACCTACTGCCTCCCTCAGGGGTCAGTGGGTTTCAAGCCTCAATTTCCCAATTCTCCAGTACACTCAAGGCTTCCACAGGGGTTAGGATGAGGATGGAATCTTGGGGAAATTGAAAGTGCCATTTCAGAGTCAATATAGTTTTGATAGGTTTTAGGGATGAACCTGGTACCTAACCACTAAATATAAGATTTTTATGGAAAAATACATACATGTCCAAAAACAAAACAATTTTGGAACGTAATCTGGTGACACTCCTTGATTATGAACCATGTTACATTCTTTGCATTTCTTGGATACCTTAATTTATAAACCTGACCGCTCTAAAGTGGAACTTCTGGTATTTTCTCTATTCTTTACTCTTCCAGACTGAAATAAATGTTTCTGTCCTGACACCGGTTCTCAATTTGAGCAAATCAGTGCCTCTAGCCGCTTCAAGGAAAACAGAGCTCTCTGGGAGGGATCATTTAAGACCTTACAGCATTGTTTTCCAAAGTTCTAATTACACTTGTTTATCTGGAATCTCCTGAAAATTAATTCCTAATTAGCTGAATGTAAGATGACTTACTGTGGGAACCAGTTTTACTGGAACATTTCTCCCTAGACTTCTGAGACCATGAGTTTAGTCCTAGAGAAGGGAAAAACAGAACCATTTTCTCCACTCCAAACGGAGATCTGCTACAGCAGCCTGGTCAAACAGTCCATGATCCTGAGGGAAAGAAAAATGTCAGGGCTTTGTAAGAAGAAACATAAAATTCCTAACCCCAGAAAGTCATCAGTTCATATTATTGCTTCCTGCTCAGATTAAGAGCAGTTCAGTAGGATGAGACTCCTGAGCACACACCTGCAGGAAGGGGAGGTTGTTGAAATGGAAGATAACCCTAAACTTTGTCTTGAGGAATCTTTAAACCTCCATATACCTCGGTTTTGTTATCTATGAAATGGGGTTGTAAAACCTATTTAAAAGGAATATTATAAGATCACATGAGATATATGAAAGTGCTTTATAAATTTTAAAGCAGTATATACCACCACGGATTTTGAAAATTCGTTTTTGTATTTTCTTTGCTTTTTAACTTAGAAAGTGCCCTGACCAGCCATAATGATCACATTACACATTTTAAAACTATTGCCAAACTTTGGTAGTGGTGGTATGATAGTAGTAATAGCAAGAAAAACATAAAGAGAAGTGTGGTGGGGTGTGGGTGTGCATGCCCATGCGCTGAGTTTTCTTCATGCCCCAAGGAGGTCTGTGAAAGCCATCTAATGTTCAGATGGGAAGGAGCACAGAGCACAGGGGGAATCCACCCAGGTGTCACAGAAGCCACATTAATCTTACTGCCAAAATAACTGTCCATCTCATGTTCATTTTATTGCCTTTTTTAAAACAATAGCCATTTTTATTGCTAATAGTTTTCAAAGACTTGTGGAGATTTTTCTTGCTTCTGTTGAATTGGTTAAGATTTCTTAAGTTAGCTCTTAAGATAAATTTATCTTAAGATAACTCTGTTTTAAGAGATGAGGTAATTCCAATCTGGAAACAAGAATGACCTTGAACAGATGCTGGATTCCACCTCTAAAAAGAAAAAAGGCAGGATGTGTATGGATTCAGTAAGGGTGGAGAAAGGAAAGCTGATAGTGACTCACTCCGGTTTTGGAAAGGAGGAGGATTATGCTTCCATCCTCACAGCCTGGTGCTGGGAACTCCCGCTTTGGAAGATGAGGCAGATCTCAACTGAAAGCGGTTTGAATTAGTGTCCCACCCTACAAAAGAAGCTAAATTTATTGTTAGCTTCTAGACTGCACAGTTAAAATGGAAGAACAGCAAGTACACTCAAAGGCCTTAAAAAATGCACATATCTTTTGGTGAGCATTTCCATTTTAGAAGTCTCTCCTTAGGAAGTAATTAAGCATACAAGCAATGACTGAGCTGCTAGGCTCCTTAAGCTATGTTCATCATACAGAAATAATAAAAGCAGCCTAAGTATCCAAATATAAAAGTTTAGTTAAAGAAATACATCCATATGATGTGTACTATTTATATTTAAAGTAATATTATAGATAAATATTTATCAATATGATATATCTAAAATTTCTTAAGGATAAACACAGGTAACCAACCAATGTGTACTCAATGATTCCATTTTTGTAAAATAAGTAAATGTGTGAATGTAAGTGTAGTTTTAAAAGCTCCTAAAGGGCTTCTGGTTCAAGATGGTGGACTGAGCATGTGCTTTTGATCACCTCTTGCTCTCCAAATCCCACTAAAATGATTTTAAAACACACACACTCACAAGAACACAGTTTATAAAAGTGCAAAAAGGAACTCCCCCTGGCTTCACCCCCAGCCTGACACTGAGTCTTGCCTCCGTCTTTCGAAGTGAGAAGAATGCTGAGGAGAGAAGAGAATGGGAAGAGATTTTTCCTTTTTATTTTATACTTTCTGTACTATTTGAATTTTTTCATTTGTATGAATGTATTTTTGTAACTTTATAAGTTATCGAAGGATAGATACAAGTATATTAATATAGTAGCATCACACCATGTTGCACTTAAGTTGGTAAGGGCAGAGGGAAAAAGAAAAAGAACAAAGAGGGAAAAGGGAGAAAGAGAGGAGGGGGAGCGAGAGAGAATGTTTTAAATGGTGTGGTGATTTCTGCCTGATCTTCCTTTCAGTTAGCTTGAACATAACCCAAAGTAAATCTGAAAGAGGTGACGGGAATGTGATGTATTTCTGGCCCATGTGCTTTTCATACTTAGAGTATCTGGTCATACCGAGTGTGATTGTAATGTTAACAGATCCTTTTATTTTTATTTGTCTGTTTACATTTAAACAACATAGCTTTTAATACAACTACATCATTAGGTGCCCAACTGAGGCAGCAACATTCTGTTCCAACACTGAGCGACTTAGGTACTTTCAAGTGTAATTCTCATTCCTCCTTTAAGTTAGAAGTTAATTCCCAAAATGATAGAAAGTCAGCACAGAAATTAGTGATCATTGGTAATATTAAGCTGTTTTTTATTTTCTCCCCCACTCTCTTTAGCTGTATTTTCTACCTGAATGAAGACGAAGTGTTCCTTTTGTAATATAGAAAACTATATTTTTTAAAAAATTTTTAACAATATCTGTAGCTCTCAATCCACCTTCACCTGGCTAGTGGGCACCCAGTGGCTCCTTCTCTTTTCCAAAGGCAACAAGATTCCATGACTTAACTCTATTCTTAGAGCCATCTTCTTTCCTCCTCCTACACTAAATGGAGCGCTTTTTAGTGATAAGATACCATAGTATCACAATTTTGTATCTTACAAAACCCACTCAATCCCAATCTGTGTCAAATAATATTCATAACCAGCCCCTCAATTGTTTTTCTTTTTCCTCATGTAAAATGCTTCATGAAATTTTAAGAAACTCAAATTTATATTCATCAGTAAGAAATTTTTTTTCAGAATTTGAATTATACTTAGAAAATGTCATTTGTAGCAGATACATTAAATAGGCTACTACTTTTATTATATAAACTTAAAAGTCATCCAGGAAATTTCAGCTAGTGTAGAGAGGGAACTCATATACTGATTAATTTGTGCTTCTGCCTGAAAAATTGAGCAATCAGGGTTGGGCTTTCCCCGAAGAACAACTTTGAAATCCTGAAAGGACTATCAAGCATTTATCTCAGAGGCCTGTGGGGTAACCAAATCCTTTGGATACTTTAGACATTAGAGAGTAGAAAGCAGCTGAGGGCTGCCTACTCTTTAAATTTCCTGTGGAAATCTGTCCAAACTGGTAGACTGACCATGTTGCTGGGTTAATGGCTCCTCTCTGTGGAAAGTGAGACTCCGAGACCGTATGTTCTCTGTGGAGGATAGATACTTGGGTAGATATCTAATTTCAAGTTAGAGATCCAGTTTTAGTTTGTGTGATGCAGAAAAATTTATTTAATCTCCTGGACTCGTTTACTTTTATACACTTAAAATAGGAGTCATACTGTTTGTTTTTTCAAGGTAAATGAGAGGCTCTGTGTGAGTGTACAGTGTGGGAGTCCGAAGATGTAAGAATAAGCTTTAAAACATTTATTAAGAGAAAAGGATAAAACACACCCTGCTACAGCAGAGTTGTTGGGCCTTCTTAGTGTGAGAAGCGGGAGACAAGTGGTTCCTGATGAGCCCAGTGGGAAGCCTGGAAACATCTTCATGTTCCCCTTTAGCATTTTGCAGCTTGTTTACTGGTTAAATTAATACCTGGCAACGAGAATTGCATTTTTCTCACACGGAATTCATCTCTAAGAAAACACGCGCCTGGAAGCTGTCCACAACAATATGCTTGACAAGTTAGAGTGAGCCCATTGGCAGAGTTGGCATGGATAAACCTTAATCTTTTCTCAGGGCACTGAAGCAAAGGACACAGGAGAGTACCTGTCAGGAGTGTTCAGGTGAATCTCATTCTGCCTGACCGCCCACAGGAGCCTGCCCCACAGCCACCTTCCCTGTCATCTGATGTAGGCCTGCCAAGAGTTCTGTACCGCAAGCTCAGCTGAACCATATCTGGGAAAACCTCTAATAGCTGCAAGTCCAGACAGAAGTTCTGAAAATCCTTTTGGAGGCAAAGATTCGTCTCCTCAGGTCCACTGAGATGCTTGACAATACCCCAACCTGGGCCTCTTTGTTCATCACCTCCAATATCTTGGATGTGCTGCTAAACCACTCACCTGATACACACCCCCAAAGTCACCACAATTTCTCTAGGGCATTCTGTCCATTGTACCATTTTACCCAAAACTCTTAGGTATGCTAAGATTTCCTTTCAGCTTGGGCTGTGCTCAGCAACTCCAATGCTTTCTCACACTAGTCCCGTGCCCCACCCCCACCACACCTGCTGGGTTCGGCCTATCCTGAATCTCCACACCACCCTCACCCACTCCACCCTATCCTACTATCTTGGTTGGATCAGTGTCCACTTGCAGAAGGCCAAAGTGTAAACCCTGCTACAGGGTTGACTGCTACAGTCTGTGCTGCTCATGTTGTTCCTATGATAGACCTTTGACATATTTCTTTGAATCTACAGTATTTGATAATCAAAGAGATGGTGATGGCATATTTTCTGCTGCTCCTCCTTTCTAATTCCTCCTTCTTTCCCTACTTCTGAGATGGGGACTGAATAGAGAGGTACCAAATTGATCTGGAGAGGATGAACTAGATGTGCTTAGATTGCAGAGCCTGGCCTCAGTGGGTAGGAACTGTAATCCTAACCTATCAGTCAAATGGTGAGATCCAATTTTAAACTTTAAGCATCTAAAACAAGAACAGTTATGAAAATACCAATCTTCTTTGAGAGTGAGATCAAATGAGTGAATGGATATGAAATCCCTTCGCCAACTGTAAACTATTTGAAAGAAAAAAATCATGTTAACAGTCATTGCAGCCGATTCTTTTCAAAGGGAAACTGCCAAGACTTTGAGTGAGTGGGAAAGTCACTACTTCTCCCACTTTGGCTTTTCTCCCTGGCCCCACCCCCAAAGTCCCAACACTCAATGCCTTCTATTAGACCCAAATCTCCCACTCCCTGTTCCTCACCCCAGGTTCCCTCACACCCTCCAGCACCAGGGGAAACTTCTCAACTAGCTGTTGATCTCATTATCAGATAGGAGAAATTCACAGTAAGGTGTGAATGAGGATTAATTCTTCTGGAATGCACTTAAATTTTAAAAGAGTTTGATAAGTCACAGGGATGTAATGGACAGCATAGAGAATAGTTAATAATATTATAACTTTGTATGGTGACAGATGGTTACTAAACTTATCGTGGTGATCATTTCATAATGTATTTAAATGTCAAATCACTGTGTTGTACACCTGAAACTAATATAATATTGTATGTCAATTATATTTCAATTAAAAAAAATAAGGGGGCTGGCCAGTGGCATAGTGGTTAAGTTCGCACTCTCCACTTAGGCAGCCCGGGGTTTGCAGGTTCAGATCCCAGGCACAGACCTACATACCGCACATCAAGCCTTGCTCTGGTGGCATCCCACATACAAAATAGAGGAAAAATGGGCACAGATGTGAGCTCAAGGCCAATCTCCCTCAGCAAATAAATAAATTATTTTAAAAAGGGGAAAAAATAGAAGAGTTTGTTAATCAAAAGAATTTTATATTGGGGCCAGCCCTATGGCTGAGTGGTTAAGTTCATGCACTCTGCTTCGGTGGCCTGGGGCTTGTCAGTTCAGATCCTGGGCACAGTCCTTCACACTGCTCATCAGGCCATGCTGTGGCAGCATCTGATGTAGAAGAACTAGAACAATCTACAACTAGGATATATAACTATGTACTGCGGCTTTGGGGAGAAAAAAAAAGAATTTTATATTGATGGAATGATCTGTAGAGAAAAAAGGAAAACTAATTTTTTTTAATGCAGTTTAGTTTATTTTTTCAGATTTTAAATTAATGCATGCATTGGTTGGCAGAAATGTGTTCATATTTTCACCAAGAAATATGTACAAAAATGTTCATAGGCATACTGTTCATAATAGATCCAAACCAGTAAAAATCTGAATGCCTATCAGCAATAGAACAGATAAATTGTAATCTATTCACATAATGGAATACTACACAGCAGTGAGATGAAAGAACTAGAACTTTATGCAACAACATGGGTGACTCTCCCAAATATGATGATGAGTTAAGGAAGCCAAGCACAAATGGGTACACACCACATGATCCATTTATATAAAGTTAAAAATTCGACTTTTAAAAATGATCCATTTATGTAAAGTTAAAAATGAATCTCTGATGTTAGAAGTCAGGATAGTGTTTACCTATTTGGTGGGGAGGTAATAGGGCCAATTAATGGGAGGCACAGGGCCAACTTTGGGATGGTAATAATATTCTGTTCCTTGATCTGAAGACTGGTTACATAGATGTATTGATTTTATGAAAATTCATTGAGCTGTAAACTTTTGTATGCATACATACATAATCAATTTAAAACACATGTTTTAATGTATAATGTAGAAAATCTAGAATATAGGATATACGTATGGTGCTAAAGGATAGCTTTGAAAAAAGGTAAGATCACGACTCATGTAAATATCAAATGAACACGTCAAAGATTTTATTTAACTTATGATTAATGAGGAAACCATAACATGTTATCACCAGTTCAAATGGATTTGTTTTACAGAGATTTATATTATCCATCAGACAAAATTCATTTGCATTGCATTAATAGGAATCGTTTACATAGCAATAGACAGGAAACATTTGCATTACTATCAGTTTTCTACACTGTAACCTCTTTCTCTACAGAGTTGTGAAATAGGCTAGTCAAAGACAGCGAAAGCAGAAATAACCAGAATGGATGAGCTAGTTTCATCCACTAAATTTCAAAGACTTTCTTACACTAGAGTAAAATTAAAACAATCTGTGGTCCTACTATCCAGGGATCACCTATAATTACAAATACAAATATACAAATTTTGTGCCATATTTTTTAATATCATGTGAGAATTGTCTTGTATCTATAGTAAAAGTGAGCTAACTAAAAAAGCAAAAAACTTACCTGTTTCCATATTGAGTACAGATTTTCCCGTTGTTCCAGAAAACATTTGTTTGCATTTCTGATTATTTCCTTAGCATACTTACTTAGAAGGAAACGTCCTGGATCAGAAGATATGACCATCTTAAGACTCTTGATACATATTGCCAGATGTGGCAGGAATACTTTGGAGCACGTAGCTGGGTTAGGAGGAAGGGAGGAAGGAAAAACCATTCTAGGCTACTTCCTGCCATACTCCAGGAATTACTCCTGCCCATAAGATGTCAGGAGTAAATTGTATGTTTACAGTCTCGAAACTACCCACTAGCTGCCGCCTTCTTTTCCTTTCCTTTTGGACTTCACAGGATTGAACAAAAACTCAGTCATCAACTGAGGAAAAAGCTCGGGTTGGCAGAGCAAACCACAAAAATCTAAAGTTCAAACATGAATCCAAGACTACAAGAGGCCTCCCTGCACTGATGGCTTCATCTGTGTTAGATTATATATCCCTTGAGGGATTTTCCAGAACAGAACTCAAATCCCACTTCTTCCGTAGGACTTCTTGTGTTCACACATATTTTCTGATCTGTTTTGCCAATCTGGATTTAACATATTCTATAAGCTACATGTATTGAACCAAAAGACCTGAATTATTCAATAGTGCTTATCAGTTGCCTACTAAGTGCCAGGCACTGTGGTGTGCTAGGCCTGGGGTGAGTGGTAAGCAAAATAGATTTGTTCCTATTCTGTGAGTCCAAAAAGTACCGTTACCATATAACATATAAAATATAACCATATATATGGAATGAACATCATACATTCTAATGTCAGCCTATTTATTGTTTTGTTGTATTTGTTAATTGTTCTCAGGACGTAGGTCTTCTCTTTCCAGCTAGATATGATGCTCTTTGAAGGCAGGGGTTATGTCTTCACTTCTCTGGCATCTTCCAAAGTATTGTGCACTTAATAGGGACCCAGGAGAGAGCAAGTGAATTGAAAACTTTTGTGCCTCAAGTCTGCATGGACCAAGCAAGCTATTCCTTCTAGATCCTCAATTACTCTTAGAATCTCTGTGGGAAAAAGCACAAATGATTGGGAAACATGAAATAACTTATTATGTAAGTGATCATTTTACATTTTATACCATCACCAATAGGTGGCACCATCAATTTTGAAATCATATTTTATATTGTTATAGCTCAAAATTATACGTATGGAGTTCATTCAATAAATGTTTATTGGGTAGCTTCTACATGGAAGCTGCCCAGCTGGCTACCACTAACAGAGTGAAAAATAAAAATACTAAAGATGTGCTTTATCTTACTTCCTTTTCCAGTAATTCCCCAAAGGGCATTCCACTTTCAGATTTCATCATTGTTTTATAAAATAACCTCTAAATCTTGGGTAATGACTCAAAAACAAGTTTGTGTGTGTGTGTGTGTGTGTTCCAACCCAACCTGACATCTTATTTAAAAAGGGGGCAAAGGATGCAAAGTTAAATAAAAAGCAAACCAGAAAAGCCTGGGTGGGGCGGTGGTTTAATCTGCACAATTTAATCCAAGTTGGCTTTTATATTAACACAATTTACCACTTCTCAGTGAAAGGAACTTTCTTTCCTTTGGGAAGATAACAGGAGTGTGGTCCAGGCACAGCAGAATTACTTCTACAGCTTCCAAGGCTGCACAGTCCCATCTGGAGATAATAAAAGGTCTCATTCTTCTGTATTTATTTCGAAACGTTCATTCTCTGAAATGACCCGAGGTTGCAAACTGTAGAGCATTTGCCAGCTAAAGAGGATTGCAGCCTGAGTGCTGCTTAGAGAGTCTCTAGTCCCCAGGAGAACTCCTCAGAGTTCTAAGAAAGTCTCCTTAGAGTAGAAAAAGTCCCCTTCTGCCCTTCCAGATGGCAAGGTAGGGACAAAAAAGAAACAGGAAGGGGGAAATGGAATTGCAGTGTTTGCATCAAACACCACGTAATAGTCACTGATTACTCACCTATTGATGAGAGAAAGGGAGTATTTGACCAAGTCAGTGCCTATTTTTACTTAGCTTCTTTAAAATGCAATGAATGTTGTTAGGTACATTGGGAGAGGCAAAGATGGAGCCGACAAGGATTTTTGCTGTCCAGGAGCTCCTTGTGTAGTGAGCCACAATAACGTCTTGTGCAGTAGTGGTTAGAAGTGTGGGATCTGGAGCTCTATTCATTTAAACCACTTATGCATTCTTGAGTAAGTTATTTATCCTCTCCATGCCTCAGTTTCCTAACATGCAAAATGGGGAGACTATGTGGTATCTACCTCATAGAGTCATTAGGAGGATTAAATAAATAATACATTAAGATTTTAACAAAGGATGTCTATTGTTATTAATACAGAAACCTTTCATACACGAAGGAAATGTTCAGTGTCATAAGAGAGATCTAGATAAAGAGCTATGAAAACTCAGAGACTGGAGTGATAACTTCTAGTTAGGGGTGCAGGGCCAAGTAAAGCATTCATTGATGGCTTTATGAAAGGGCATCGTAACTGAGTCTTGAAGAATAGTAGGATTTGGAAATGCAGGAATGGGGGAATGCAGGGTACTCCAGGAAGATGGACTAGAAACAAAGGTGATGGGAAAGGAAGTGAGAACGTATGGAGAGTTTGTGGCAGAAATAGTTCAGTTCACTTCAGCTGGTTTGAAGGAAACATGAAGGGAAAATGAACAGTGAAGAATTTAGCTGTAACAATAGGTGGGAGTTATGTGCAATGCATATGTCAGGCAATGGAGTTTGGACTTTATACTTGGGGTAGGAAGCCACCGAAGGTTTTTGAGCAGGAAAGTGGCTTACTCACAACCATGCTTTCAGAACTGAGTTGGCAGCCATGTGTGACATGCATTAGAAGGAAGAGAGATGGGTGTGATAGAAATAGCTGCCATTTGCTGAGTGCTAATGTACCAATCCATTTATCTGATGTGAGTAATGAAGTCAAAGGTGGCGGTGGGAACCAAGAAAGAAGAGAGATGAGATATAGTGTGGTTAGAATTTATTCAATATGACAGGTATTGCATGAGGAAGACAAGACAAAGCAAGAAATCTCTGGCTTGGATGAGTGGGAAGGTAAAAGTAAGAACCTAGCAGGTCTGAGGGGAGAAGCTCAATGAGTTCATTTGTTGACACATTGAGTTTAAAGTAGTGAGACAATGGGGCAGTGATGTCGAGGAGGCAGCTAAAAATCTGAACCTTGAGAGAAAAGCTCAGGGCTGGAAAGATTTTCAGATGCCCTGCAAGCTTATGCCAGATGGTGAAACAGAGTTTGCATGAAATTACCAAGAGAGAGAGTAGAGAGATGAGCAGAGATGACTAAGGATGAGTCCTTGGGGTACACCCATACTGGAGAAAGGGAGAAGGAAGCCAGAAGAGAAACAATCGATGAGAGGAGAAGCCCAGAAGAGCAGCAGATGCCGATGAAAGAGACAATTTCAAGAAAGAGGAGAAAGTCATCAGTTTCAAATGCTACAGAGGAGTTGACAACAGAGAATGAGAAAAAAAGATCTATAGATCTGGCAACTAAATGGCCGTTGGTGATCTTTCAAAGAGCAATTTTACTGGCGTGAAGAGACAACAAGCTGGGTTGTAGGACAGGACAGAGAGAGCAGTTTCTGGAGTCAGGCAGACTTGGATTCAAATCCAAGTTTCCTGCTTATTAATCTCAGGCAAGTGACATGTACAAAGGGAAAAGTGACACACCTTCACACTCCTTTGCAAAGCAGTAAAATCCCCTATCCTCCTCTACTGTTTTCAGAAATTCAAACTAAATTTTAAATGAAGTATAGCAATGAGGCAAAGTTTTAATTTCAAACCACTGCTCCTTCTTGCCCCAACAGCTGAGAATCTCTATGATGCTTAGTTCAATGTGACGAAAAATTGCTCAGGCTCAGAGAAGGGCAAGTGTGGTTGGAGACGATGACTTTGCAGCATAATTGATTCATCAAATTTCACTGTCACTTTAATAGCCTGTGGACAGGAGCAGAGAAATTAGATGGTGTGTCCTATCCAGAGTTGGGGATCAGCAGGATTGGCTGTACAGGAAGGATGATGGAGCCAGGGATTCTGGTCAAAGCCTTGCTAAAATGTCTCCCCATGGAGCCCAAACTCAGAAAGTACTGTCTAGCCTTGTATTGGTTTTATAGGGCTGCCATAACAAAGTACCACAAACTGAGTGACTTAAGACATTAGAAGTTTGTCCTCTTCCAGTTCTGGAAGCTAGAAGTTCAAAATCAGGGTGTTGGCAGGGTTGGTTCCTTCTGAGGACTGTGGAAGAATCTGTTCCATGCCTCCTTCCTTGCTTCTGGTGATGGCTGGCATTTCTTTCTGGTGATGGCTGGTGTTCCTTGGCTTGTAGATGCATCAATCCAATCTCTGCCTCTGTTTTCACATGGCGTTCTCCCTGTATCTCTGTGTCTTCACATAGCCTTCTTCTTATAAGGACACCAGCCATGTTGGATTAAGGGCCCAACCTATTCCAATATGGCCTCATCTTAACTGATTACATCATCAATGACCTTATTTACAAATAAGGTCACATTCTGAGGTACTAGGGGTTAGGAATTCAACGTATGTTTTGGGGAGCGGGGGCCACAATTCAACCAGTAACAGGCCTGATGGCAGGAAAGAGAGTAGTGTGAGTTAGGGGAGAAGGGGAGAAGGGGACTGGTCAGTGCAGAGGAGGTGCGAGTGGAATTTCTCAACACTAGGGGATGGTGGAGGTGCTTTTGGCCTCATATAGTCTGAGTTTGGGGGACTATATTGGTTCATACAAGTTTAATTACACCTCTAGCTTTAGAACATCATTTGTGTGTGTGTGTTTGTGTCTGTGTGTGTGTGTGAGGAAGATTGTCACTGAGCTAACATCCATGCCAGTCTCCCTCTATTTTGTATTTGGGATGCCACTACAGCATGGCTTGGTGATCAGTGTGTAGGTCCATGCCCGGGATCTGAATCCACGAACCCTGGGCTGCTGGAGCACGTGAACTTAACCACTGTGCCACCAGGCCAGCCCCTAGAACAGCATTTTTTTTAACCAACAAGAATTGACTTGGAATATATGAGTTAGGAGCTTTACTAAAACTCCAGTGTAGGAGGCTTGGGGTGTTAATCTGATTGGAAGTGGGAGGCTAAGGGACTTGTCCTAAAGCCATATTTTATGGGCAGCCCATCATGTTTACATGGTTTGTTGTTATTTGGGGTGACCTGGGGTTGGCGGAGCTGATGGAGATAAGGGAGGCCAGACTCTCAACCAATCCTTGGACGTCCATTGGTCTCTAGCTTATCCTTTCATCTTCCTGACCTTTCAAGTTCTATTGTAACTATATTAACCCAAATGTGTTAGTTAGAGATGGAATCAAGACTGCCTGATTTCCACACTCTCAGACTCACTTGCTGGCTGCATGCTCATCAGTAGGGAGGGCAGTGTGTGAGTTAACTTTTCTAATGTAGCAGTTTGAGCATTTTCACGCAGCCTGTAGCAGCAGCAGTCTTGCATCATGGTGACACACACCTTTGCTGCCCTCAGAAGAGTAAGAGATTATACACAACACAACAACACAACTTGTGTTACAACACAGATTTTGCAACAACTCACACAAACAACAAGATACACATTAAGTTACGTACCGTAGAATGGCTGTTTCGACGGGGAGGGAGGAGAATGGGAGGCGGTGCAAATAAAATGAGATGATTGCTTGATTAATAGATAAGACAAGAGAGGGGCCTTGCAGAGACCGACAAGGAGAGGGCACTATGGACTAAAGAGTGTGATTAATACAACCTCCTGCACAAAACAAACACCAGCCAGAATATCTGGGTCAGAACTGTGAATCCATCATTCACTAACTTTTTGTAAGTTAGTTAACCTCTCTATCCCTCAGCTCATCATCAGTAAAATGGAGAGAATACTTGCACCTGCCTGATGGGATTATTGTGAGAACGAAATGAATTTGAATGTGTAAAGTGCTGAGAAGAGCACCTAGTACACAGTGGACATTCAACCATAGGGTTGTGAGAAGTAAGTAAAATAATCCATATAAAATGCTTAGCACAATACCTGAGCCCCAGTGTTCAATAGATGTTAGTTAGCTGCTGTTGTCATAGTAATCATCATTATCATCACCATCATTTCTTTACATGGCCAACACCATTCCTTTAGTGAGAGAGAGATAGCTGAAGACTGTTCTGCACAATGGAAGCGCTATGCTTTCTCCTATACGAATTCCTCCATCATTTCCTTTTGTGTAATCTTAGGCAAGTCTCTTAACTTCTTTCAGCATCAGTTTCCCCAAAAAAGCCTTGTCTAATTAAATCTCACTCTTGGCACGTGACTCCTGTGGTGGCTCTAGGATGGAACCCCACACTTAGTCTGTGTTAGTTATTGTGACAAGACCCAAAGCAAAGGCAAGGGGGCCTGACCCTCAGGGAAGTCACACTGGTCTTGGTAGAATTGCCAGACCCCTTTGGCAGACCATGCCCTGAAACATAAGCCCCATCAGCGCAGCCCACTTGTGTAGCCCAAATATGGGGTCACTGGGAGCTATTGGTGCCACATAGAACCAGAGGCCTAAACCGAGATGGAATAATCTGGGTCACCTACCGTTGTCTCAGGAATTCTCCTCGTCTTGTTCTGACTCTTTATTTTCTCTTTTGTGTCAGAGTTACCCAGGACTTGCTTTGTGTCAGGTACTGTACTGTTTCTCATGCATTCTCTCATTTGGTCCTCATAACATCCTGTGAGGGTTGTTATCCTCCCCGTTTTATGGATGAGGAAACGAAGGTACAGGGATGTCTAGTAATTTGCCCCAGGTTACACAATTAGTAAGTGGCCAAGTCCAGAGCTGATGCCAAACAGCCTGGCAGCAGAACCCTTGCTACTATACTGCCTCTTGGAAATTCCAAGGCCAATTGGCAGTTTGGATCAAAAATGGAAATTGGATATAATCTTGATCCAACAATTTCACCTTAATGAGTTTATCTGATAGATCTGTTTGACTTGCTGTTTGAATGCTTATAATGGCAAAAGAAAAAAATTGAACATCCATTTGTAGGAGGCTGGTTAAGTAATTTATGCTACATAGTTGCAATGGGGCAGTGCAGACTCATGAAAAAGAATAATACAGATTTGTTTGCATTAGTGTGAAACTATCCCCAAAATATAGTCTTAAGTGAAAAAAACTTTGCACAACTATGTATATACATAACTGTGTATTTAAATTGTTTAAAAAAAAGATTTCAAAACAGTGTATATCGCATGCTATCATTAATATTTTTTTAAAAAGAGATGGACATACACATACAATTGCAGTTTTATCTGCAACAACTATCCATAGAGGCATATGTAAGAAACTGGAACTAGTACTTGTCTCTGATGAGCAGAACTAGAGGACTGGAGATCTTCTGGGGAGGCAAAATTACTTCTCACCCTTTGTACCATTACATATTTTAAATCATAAATGTTTATTGCCTTTTCAAAAAATATTTTTAAAAAGAGGGAGCAAGGAAAGAAAAAGGACTTGTGGGAAGTATGGAGGTTTCAGACCCTCCTCTGACGTTCCAGTTTATTCCAGGGTTTCTGGGGAGCCGTGCTTTAGCATCATTTGAGTGCCTGCCTTGTGGCCATTTCTTCACTAAGGACTTTGTGTGCCTTCTCACACTTAAACCTCACAACTATCTATAAGGTCATTTTATTGTACCTCCATCTTACAGATTACTCTCAAGCAGATCTGAGTCTGCAGTGCAACCAGAACAGATCCTCCAGATGTAATCAAAATCTAGAATAGGCCTCCCCACCACTATCCCATCCCCATTCCATTTAGTTATTAAGGATGCTGAGGGTCTTATAGAGCAGTGGTTCTTAAAATGTGGTCTCCAGACCAGCCACATCATTATCACCTGGAAACTTATTAGAAATGCAAATTCTCAGGCCCCATCCCAGACCCATTGAATCACAAACTCTGCGGGCAGGACCCAGGTATCTGTAGTTTAACAAGCCCTCCAGGTGATTCTGATACATGTTAAAATTTGAGAACCACCATCCTAGGCCAATGGCTTCACCTGGGAAACATTAAAAAACACCAATACCTCAGTCTCACCCCACCCTAGAGTCCTGATTTAATTGGTTCAGGATGTGGCCTGGGCATGGATTTTTCAAAGCTCCCCAGGTGATTGAAACCCCTGTGACCTAGACCTTTGGAAGCAGCCACTTGCATCTGGGAATAGCTAGTGGCACACTTATGGCATAAAATGAAGCGGCAGGCACTAGCAAATATGTAAGAACATCACAACTTTCCAGTTTTCAGTCCTATCCTCTCCCCAAATCCAGTACCTAACCCAGGAGGCAGAGCCATGGGTGGGGAGTGTTCTTTGGCTAAGCAGGTATGAGCTTATTAATTTGAGCACTTTAGTAGTGTTACTTACTTTAAGCCTATAAATTCAATTTTTAGTGAATGTTAAGAAGACGCAGGAGAAAAAACATCAAATTACCCACAAAATAATAGAGAAAATGAGATCTATAAATGGCATAGTAAAAGGCTAATATTACCAGCTCACTATTTTATGGACATATTTTGTACTGAAGGTCACATCATATCATATGGCTCATCTCCAGCAAAATATGTGTTTAATCAATGTTTGTCTAATGAATCCACTAATCAGTAAATGAATGAATGGATGTCCTTGAAGGAGAAGCTAATTCTGTCTTTGGCATCCACTGCCCAACTTACTACCACTGCTGTTCTTAGAGTGGAGCATGGGGGACGAAAGTCCATTGACAATGAATGTGCTAGGATCAGGTGCTAGAGCTGAATGTCACCTGAGGGAGGCTATAAACACAGATGGAGGCAGGAAGGAGAAAGCAGATGTGGTGGTCCTTAAAACCAGCGTAGGGGAGGAAGACATTTCCTCTACACACTCTGGGTCCTTCTGGCCAGACAACAAATTAAATTCATATGAGACAGAATAACAGGAGAAAATTAAACAAAACTTTATAACATGTATACATGGGAGAGGCTCAGGAAAACTGAGCAACTCGCCAAAATGCTGGAAGTTCTCACCTTAAATACCATCCTCAGCTAAAGACAAAGGAGGATATTGCAGGTGGGGGGAGTCAGTTATGGGAGGATACCAGAAAAGCACAGTAAACAAGGGTAAGGTTATTATGCCGATTTAAATCCTTGCCTTCCACTTTGAAAAGAGTTTCTAGAGATAAGGTCATCCCCCCTTCTTCCTGGGACAGAGAGGGAGACACATTTACAGATGGAGATTTCCTTTACAAAGGTAAATGTCTCTTAACAAAGGGTAAGTAAATTCTACTTTTCAGAGTTTCTCTCATGTCTGCAGTTTTTAAAAGAAACCAGCCCCAAATAATCCTCATGCCAAAGAGAGGTATCTTTGGGTGGCCAATTCCAGTCCCCCACACTAGCAACCAAATATTTCCTAGTCTCCTCCCCTGGATATAGTGGGCATGGCACATCCCCACCCCTTGAAGTTCTCTTTGACCATGTGACTTGCTTGGGTCACTGAGAAGATCAGAAGTGTTGTGTTTTGCCTCTATACAGAAGCTTTAAGAGCCAGGGTGTGATTTGTCCTACTTCTCTGTAGGGTGACCAACCTTCCTGGTTTGCCTGAGATTAAGGAGTTTCCTAAAGTGTGGAAGTTTCAGTGCTAAAATTAGGACAGTTCCAGGCATCAACATTTCAGGCAGCAATCATTCCATCGGCTTAGGTCCAGGAGTGAGGGCAATTGGAAGCAGAGCCCCCATCAGACCAGAGACTCAGAGCACTGAAATAACTTGCCTGTGGACACACCACTAGTTCGATCAGAGATAGGTTCCAGATCCCATCTGTCCGACTTCAGAGTCCATAGTTGTGCACCACTCCATCCGACTATAGGTAGTCTCTATTGCAGGTATATTTTTTTATTTTGTTTTCAACTTTGGACACTCTGGTCCACAAAGGTAGGTGGGAATACCAGCTTTCCTAAATTCATTGAATGACATTCATTCCACAAACAATTATTGTGCCCTACTATATTAAAGGCTTTGTGCCCAAGATGGGCTACACAAAGATGAAGAAATGGTATGATTGCTTCCCTTAAGAAATGTAAAATGTGGGGCTGGCCTGGTGGCATAGCAAAGTTCATACGCTCCACTTGGGCAGCCTGGTGTTCGCTGGTTCAGATCCTGGGCATGGACCTATGCACTGCTTATCAAGCCATGCTGTGATAGGCGTCCCACATATAAAGTAGAGGAAGATGGGCACGGATGTTAGCTCAGGTACAATCTTCCTCAGCAAAAAGAGGAGGATTGGCAGCAGATGTTAGCTCAGGGCTAATCTTCCTCAAAAAAATAATAAATAAAAACAAAAAAACCCTGAGACTCCTTTTAAAAAAAAAAGAAAAAAGAAACACAAAATGTAGAAGGGAGATAGACATGTACATGGCTACCTAAATCACAAGGCAGAGTTGATAAATTTTAGATACTTTCTGTACTTAGCAAATTTACCACAATAAGCACATATTAGTTTTATGATTTTAAAAGCATTTATTTTAGAAAGCAACAATTAAAAACAGTTAAAGTGTCTTCATTCTTCAGGTTAGCAATTCTCAGTACAATAATAAAAACAATAACAGTAATAGAGAAAGTTTATTAATGCTTTCTTTTTCTGAAGGTCAGTACCATTTATTCAAAGATGATGATACAGCTACATTTACTGGCCTTCAGTAAGATGGGAGCTTTGAGATTTCCTTCAATTGTGCTGACAGATTTCCCATTGTATTTATGGTTCCTCATTCACCCTGTGTGACTGATGGCCCAAGTCTGCATGCCCACTGGACAGGATTCTCTGCCATGGGTCAAAGCTAACTCGTGCTGGAGGGAAGTGTTTGTTAAGAAACGAAGCGATCAGCCTTCCCTAGGGATCCTTCTCACTGGTCCAAAGACATTAGAATAAAGCCTTACCCAGAGAGGGAGTGGTGACCAGGCATGTGGCAGAGGAAGTTTGAAGCCCAAGACCTCAAAGATAACTGGGCTCTCTTGCCAGCCCTGGACAAAGAGAGTGTGGTTTCTGGGGAAAGCATCATTGTCCTGCTGCCTGGAGTTGGACAGCCTCCAGGGCTGCAGTGAGGTTTTGGTCTCTGAGTACAGTCAAGAGTACCAGCTGCTCTGGTGGTGTGAGCAGAAGTTAAGCTGCAAATGTGTGCACATTGGAACTGTTTTGGGAATGGAGGTAGCAGTAAGCAAACACTGAAAACCTACTGACTTGAGATGTTTTGTAACAGCTGTGCTCCCTAGAGAACGGGTTTCCTCATTGCCTGAATCCAAGAGCATCTCCTGGGTCCTCCCTGTTAGAACGCTGAGCATCCATGGAGAGTTTGAGCCGAGGAAGGAGGGGGCTGTCTCCCAGCTAAGACCGGGCAGCAAGGTAAAACCCCCAGCAGCTGTGATGAAGTTGTGCAGAGGACCAGATGAGAGATCTGTCAACTCCAGGTGAGAGGTTTCTCCCAGGTTTATAGGTGAATGTGCTTCCACTGAGCAAGCCATAGACTTCAATGTCATTGTAACTTGTGCTTGTGACATCTTTGCCCAAGAACAGCACAAATTGAACTTTTATATTCTTCAAAATATAGAAGGAAAGATATAGACTAAGCCATTTCTTCATGCCTTGAGACATCTCATAATATATATATATACATACATGATATGTATAAATACATTATAATAATGTGTTATCCTATTATTATAGTACTATGCTAGTCAGGATAGGCTAGATAGTCTGCATTAACACATAACCCTAAAATATTATTGACTTAACATAATAAAAGTTTGCACCTTACATCACAATCCAAGGTAAGTAGGGGGATCTCCTGGGCAGCTCCTTCAAGCGGCAACTTTGGAATTCAGGCTCCTCTCATCTTAAAACACCATCGACTTCAACTTTGGTTTCAAGAGTTGCCACAGAGGGAAAAGGGAGTACCTATAAAACCACACAGTGGAATTTGTGGCTAGGTCTACAAGTGCTGTCAGTGACTTCCCAATCACATGGATCCATCCTAACTGCAGGGGAGGCGGGGACATGTTGTCTTTTGTGTGCCAGGAAGATAACATGAAATTGACGAGTATCTAGCCAGTCTTTCCTACAAGTTCCTAATTATGCTTTGCATTTGATACAATTCACGCTACCTCCTTGCCTTGCACTGTATTCTGTGACTTCCACATGCAGCATCCCATCCCTCACAACAGCACTTTGAGTTGTCAGGACAGGTGTTACTACACACATCTTATAGATTGAGGACTTAGAGACCCAGAGCAGTTAGTTACATGACTTGTCCAGGTCACATACTACTAAGTGACAGAGCTCTCTCTCAAGTTAGTGATCTCTCTACTACACCACACTGTATTCCCCAGAAGCTCAAATTAGATCAGGCACAGATCTCAGTATATAAACGCAAGTGTGCAAGAAATGTATCTTTATTCTACTCTAAATCAACTTAATTTATCTTTTAAGCCCCTACTCTATTTTGGAAGGTGTCAGCAATGACTTCCATCATTTGGGTATTTCTCCAGCTGTGAGGGTGTCTCTAAGTTTGGGGTGGGACGTGGTGGGGGTGCAGGGGTTAGTGCCAAAGTATTGGGAGATCCATTTGTTCAAGTCAGCCCTTTGAGGAGGCACCAACCAAGATGTCTGCAGTTCCTTCCAGTCTGCCTACTGATGCTAATGCCTCTCTGCCTCCTTCCTGTTTACATGACCCGTTTGTGTGTAGCAGCTTCCCTGCTTCTTTGGGGCCACTCCAGGGTCTGGAAAGTTCTGTAGGCCCACACCACGCAGCCATTCTTCTCCCCAGGCTTGCTGCCTTCCTGAGGTAGAAGAGTCAAGTAGGAGGGAAGGACCCAGCCAGGCCTTTGCTCTCTGGCTTTCCTCCACATCTCTCCCCACCCCAATGAAGGGAAGTATTTCTAGTCTTCCAGGAAAGCCCAATTCTCCTCAAACCTTTTTCTTCTAAATACTTTGGCTGTACCCCAAATCCTCTCCAGTCCTCCAAGGTCTTTTGTAACACAAAACACAACTCACAGAAGTTTTTTGTTCTTGTTTTGTTTTTTATCTTGTCACATCACTCCCTCACCTTGAGGCAATGAGACAAGGGCCTGCCGTCCAAGGCATGAAAGTGGGGATAGGGGAGTCCCAAGAAAAAAACCATTTCTCAATCACTTGTGTATCACATTTAACTTCACCAGGTTCTTGTGAGATGAAGTCTCTGTGTCATTTTCCTGAAACTAACAGTGAGGAGAAGAGGCATTGATGGGAGTTCTTATATTTGGGAACTGGCAGGTTAAGCCCCTTTCTGCCTGATTGGTCTTTAAGTATACCATTCCCTCTCCCCTACCTCAATCCCTATGCTCCACCCCTGATAGCTGGATCCTACAATCTTGGTGATCAAGTTTCCACTTAAGAACTGGGGATCTTGTCTTCTCAGGGGAAGACCCCCCGGCTGTGAAAGCCTGTCCATAGATGGTTTCCCAGTCTTCTAAATGTGGAGAAGGAGATTTGTTTTTCTTGGTGTTTAAGTGTTTATCGCTTCCCCTACCTCAGTTATGAGCGCACACCCTAGAGTAAATCTGCCCCAGAGGGACGTGTTATTGTACAGTATATCGACAGTGATGAAGGAAAAAGGAAGCATTAAGATGGCTTAAGTGGAAAGAGCACATACTACTTGTAAGAGCTGAAGAACTCAGACCAAGTGACAGGCAAAGAGATGCTGTGTTAAAGCAAAACATCGTTTAAAAAGATCTGACTTGTACGAAATGCCATTTGCAAAGTGGATTTTAAAATCATTCCAAAGCACGTTAGGCTTTCACAAGATGTTTGTTTTAAACAGTACAGTTGGCTTTTGGTCAAAAAATGAAGTTTCGGTAATGCACAGTAACAATTGTAGTATAATTATTGGCCACAAAATACCAGGCGCCCAGCCAAGCCTTTCCTACCCATTTAAGAGAGCCAAGACAAGCAAAAAGGCCCTGCCTAGCCATACCCAGAAGCTCCAAAGCTCAGCCTTTGTCACCAGGAAGGAATTAATTCAAAGAGCAAAGCCATTATGAGGCACAACCAGGCATTCTGTTGTAAACACCTTTTGTTAATACATGTTGAGAGCTGAACTTCCTCACATTTGAAAGAGGCCTGCTTGAGAGAGAATTTAAACCACGCCAGGTTTGAGATTGTTTTCTTTTCTTTTTTAGATTTCTGACATCATATCTCTGGGATTCACACAGTATGGCAGTGCTGGCCTTGGAGCCCAGAGCCTCCTCCAGTTGTCATTTGACCTAAGGATGGTAGTTCCTTGTTCTTCTGTGAACAGATGGCTTTAGCGTCAAGGGAATGAACCTGCAAAGAACGGACAAAACACAGGGGCGTTATAGGGAAGAAACATATTAAGAGATCTAAAGACACACTTCCTCATTATACATAAGGAAGCTATTTCCTAGATTCCTTGAGCTATAAAAGGCCAAGTGAATTTGCTTAAGTTAATAAATTTTATTTAATTATGATGATAATACCACAGCAAAATGTTTTCTGTTTCCTCTCTTTTTATTGCTTCCTGTTAGCTATTGAGAGAAGAAATATAATGTAACTTTTTTATACTCTGATAATGATGAGGCTATCTCACTTGTTTTGTATGTGCTTCACAATGTATGTGTATGTGTGTGTATATAATTAAGTTGAATAAGATGGCTGCATTGTGTGGCTGCTACAAACACAGATGTAAGGCTAAAGATGGGGTCCAATTTTGTTAGAGTAAAACCCCATCATAAAAGTCCTTCATTGGGGCCAGGCTGGTGGTGTAGTGGTTAAGTTCGTCTGCTCCATTTCAGCAGCCCAGGGTTCATAGGTTCAGATCCTGGGCATGGACTTAGCACTGCTGTCAAGCCATGCTGTGGCAGCATCCCACATAAAGTGGAGGAAGATTGGCACAGATGTTAGCTCAGCGACAGTCTTCCTCAAGCAAAAAGAGGAAGATTGGCAACAGATGTTAGCGCAGGGCCAATATTCCTCACACACACACACACACAAAAACCCTTTACTATGCTTTAGAACTGATTGAGAGAAAAAACAAAAGCTTCAGTTCTCAGAATGACCTGAAAAATCTATGGTGTGAACCCTATTCTCCTTCCCTAGTCCTGGGATTAGAATGAAGTTTCTCATTCAACTAAGGCAATAAATTCACCTTGATTTGTCAGAGTCTGGCATCCAGGAAACAGTCTGGGCCCCCCTGGGTTCAGCTGACGGATCTATGGGCCCTGTGTGCTTCTTCGCCAATAGTGGCGGAGGAGCTGGTGATATCGTGAACGTCACTGAGCCGAGAGTGGGAGCCAGGGACTGTTCTGAGCACTGCATGTCTTCTCTCATTTAGTCTTCTGCATCCTCTTGAGGTTGGCGCCTATCTGCATTTCACGCATGATGAGACCAAGGAAAAGGGCAAGTTATTAGTCTGAAGCACCTAGAATTACTGTTTTTGCAGATCAAAAAAGCTCTAATATTGGCAAGTTCATATGATTCAACCTGTTTGCCCAATGGCACAGAGTTAGTAGCGGGTGATTCCAGAGTTTGAACTTTCAACCACCCTAAAATGATGGCTGTATATCTGCATTTCAGATGACAGACCGGGGCTCAGAGCAAATGCATTTAAAAATAAATAAATAGTGCTATCAGTAGACTACTTCCTTTCTTCTCCAGGCTCTAGTTTCAATTACTGACTCTATTCACGTCATAGTGTGAAAGTTGGCTTGAGTCAGACAAGACTGCCCTGCCTGTGGCTACCCACCTGCTGTGCAGCCAAAACCAGCCCATTAAACCAGCTCTGTCAGGCTGGCTGCCTCAAAATCCGCCTGCCTAAAAATATCTTCCTCTCAGGATGGCGCAGAGCCACACACCCCATCTCCCCAGCTCGACTCCCACCATTAGAGCCACTCAGCTACAGCCACAGGCCTTTGTTAAAATTCCTCAGCAAACCCTATCAGCCTCTCCTGTTAACACACCAATGATTAGTTTATCATCAGATTACGGGAACTCAGGACTTGGATCAAGTGAATTTTGTTTGGGAGCTGCTGGGGAAGATCAGGAACATGAGGGTAAATCATAAACTGTTATATGCGGCAGTAATGTTTGAAGCCTATTGGCCAATCCCAGCATTTTACAGCGGACAAAACTGATATTTAGGTGCTGAAGCCCTGGCATCCTGATTTTAGGGTGACCACTCGCCACAGTTTTCCTGGGACTGAGGGGTTTCCTGGAGTGTGGGACTTTCAGTGCTCAAACCAGGAAAGTCCCAGGCAAACCAGGCTGAGTTGACCACTCTATTCAATTGGCAGCCCAAAGCTCTTCTTCTCTGGACAGGTCAGACTTAGCAGGGCCTTGTAGCTAGGGCCCCCAAGGCTGCTTGGTACAGTTCAAAAACCTCAGGTGGGGAAATGACAGCAAATAGAAATTTACATGGCACAGTTTAACCAAAGCTGGCTCCTCTGAATGATCAGCCTCCAGGCATGAACTTGGATGGATGTGGAAGCAGCCAAGTGAGGTAAGGTTGTGTCTGCCTCATGGTTGACCGAACCTTAGCCTCTTGGGCCACAGCATTTGGGAAAGCTGGTTAGATCGAGTCAGTCTCAGAAAATAAGGCCATGGTCTGGCTTATTCATTTCATAGAGACGAGCCACTGGGTCAGCCGCAGCCCAGTGGTTCAGAGCCTGTAAGGAGAGGGCCCCTGCTGCTTGTCTGCCATGTAGCTGCATAGAGAAAGGAATGCAGAAGTACACAGACAGGGAGAAGCATCAGCAGGGTACCCCGTGCTCCCATCACTTCCTTCTTCAGAAGTTTTGTCATGTGAGGTTTGAATCCTGCAATAAGCAGTCATTCTTGGCTAACTTTGGACTTTTTTCCTTAAAGGTCAAGCATCTAATTTTTAAATATTCCTTCTTTTACTTCTCCCCCTGGCCTATTTGCCCCCAGCCCTTGGTTTCTTGGCACTTGTTTCCTCCACCAGGCCTCCTGCTTTCTGTTCTGCTGGGACCCAGCCTCTAGCCTTGCCCTGCACCTGGGGGTGAGGACGTGTTGAATGAAGGGGAAGAAAGGGAGAAGCAAGGAAGGGATAATGCAAGGAGCCCAGTCAGGCAAAATGGTCAGTACAAGTTCTCTTTAATATTCTTTGCTGCATGCGTTCCTTTAAGCTCTGCCGAGACACTCCCACCCCCATCCCTACCCCTGCACATACCTGCTGGAATCTAAATTTTTCATGATCCATCCTTGTTCTCAACCACCACTGAAATGTCCTTCTTCATGCCCAAATGGCAAATTTACTGATCAGATAAACCAGTCACTGTTAATGGGAGTTAAAGGCAGAGGCAAAACGCTTAAAAGTGGACCTTAACTGACCTGTAGAGTTACAACCCGTCCTAGGTTGTCTTAACACTTTAGTGAACCTAATTCTGGTGGAGGGATTTTGAAATTGGGGGACGGGGTGGGAAACATAGTGAAGGATTATTTTTGGAAGAGCTCTGTGATGAGGGTTGCTAGATTTAGCAAAGAAAAATATAGGGCACTTAATTGAATTTGAATTTCACATAAAAATGAAGAATTTTTTAGTATAAGGATGTCCCTTGCAATATTTGTGATATACTAAAAAGTACTCATTGTTTATCTGAAGTTCAAGTTTAATGGGGTGTCCTGTGTTTTATCTGGCAGTCCTGTGACCCGTGATGTCTCCCAGATTTGCAGCTTATGCAGAAGTCCAGGATTGCTGTGGAGTTTGGAATAGGTTCCAAATATCTGGCAGAAGGGAACCAGCCCATCGGAAAGGGCGTCATGTGTTACAGTCAGGTGAAATCACTGTTCCCAAAGCAAGGCCTGCTGATGCTTGGGGGCATCTGAGGTAGGCCTGAACAGAACACCCCTGGAGACTGGCCAAGGTGCCAGTAATAAGGGCGTGTTCTGCTGGATCCTTCCCAGAAGATACAGTGTCTGGTTCCGGTGCTGACAACTGACCCGTCTGATATCCATCACACAGAACATTATTTTTAGATCTGAGGAAGGAGTAGCAAGGTTTAAAAAATAAGGTACTAGATATAGGGGGAACTACATTCCAGAAGCTCAGTCTTGACCAGGAAATGCAATCGATGGGCCTGCTAACATTAGAAAAGGTTAGTACCAGCAGCTTTCCAGGTGAAAATGCCTAAGAATGAGACCCCACACTTTTCTTTCACTTTTTTAATAAATAAATGTGATGCTACTAACTTCAAGAAAATTGCTTTTACTGCCTATAATAATCTTTTTTGTGTCAACTAATGAACAGAAAGGCTGTTTCGATATCTGTTATTGGTGTCTGCACTGGATATACCCTGTCTGCTCTTCTGGATCTAACTTGTATTCCTCTTCTTCTCTACCCTGCTCTGTGCTCTGGGAAGCTCACCCTTAGGGAACTCCCTTCTCCTCTGTCTTCTGGTTAGTTCCAGCCAATGGAAGACATCAGTGAGAGATTGGAGGTTGGGAGGACAGATAGCTCCGAAGAATAGCTTAATTATGGTTGGTGTTTATTAAAATACTCAGTTTCAATGACATAATGAAAAGCACTCAAAATAGGAAGAAGATGACTACTTCTTTAATATGATAAAATACAGTACATCTATGTCATCCCAAAAGGCCAGCATTCTGCTTGATGGGGAAACATAGGGCAGGCCCACTAAAGTTAGGAATAAGACAGGAGTGCTCACTATCACCATCATTATTTAAAATTTTACCGAGGTACTAGCAATCACAATTAGACAGGATAAAGACTTCAAGTATGAAAATAGGAAAGGAAGAAAAATATTCACTATTTGCAGATGATATGATGTATGCTTTTAAACCCAAGAAACTCAACTGAAAAATTATTATAAACAATGAGAGAATTCAGTAAAGTAGAAAGATGCAAAGTTAATATACATAAACCAATCAATCTCATATATACAAACAACCTATCAGAAGATAGAAGGATGAAGGACCTTAATTAAAGTAGCAACAAAAAAGAAGAAATACCTAGGAATAAATTTAACAAGAAATGTACAGGCTCTATATGTAGAAAACCTTAAAATAAAACCAAAAGATCCAAAAAAGATTTAAACAAGTGGAAAGACATACCTGGATAGGAAAATTTAAAATTGTTAAAACGTCACTTCTCCCTAAGTGAATTTAAAATTTCAACACAATCCCAATAAAAATACCAAGTTTTTTTCCTTTCTTACTTGACAAGATAATCTTCAAATTTATATTGCTGACATCGGGAGAATAGCCAGTAAAATTCTGAAAAGAAATATGTATGTCTGTGTGGGGGAGAAGGTGGAATGGTTAGCCCTACCAGATATTAAAACACATTGTAAAGCCTCAGTAATTAAAACAGTGTGGGACTAGTCCGTAAATGAACATAGAGATGAATGGAACAGATGAGAATGTTCTGATATGGACCCAAATAGATGCAAGAATTCGTATATGATAAAAGTGACATTGCAAATCACCAGGGAAAAGAAAGACTATTCAATAAATGGTATTGATATAACTGGATAGCTATCTGGAATAAAACTGGGCTATACTTCACACTATACAACAAGTTACAAAGATGTCATATATTTAAATGTGGAAAATCATACTGAAATTACTAGAAGAAAACTGTGGGAGAAACTTTTTATAACCTTGGAAGGTTTTTGTAAATGTAACTTAAAATCCAGAAGCCATTTAAAAATTGATAAATTCAATTATGTAAAAATTTAAAAGTTTCTGTGTCGCAAAAAAAAAGAAATCACCATAATTAAAGTTAAAAGAAAAATGACAAACTGGGAAAAAATATTTTCAACTGATATAGTAATAATATCCCTTATATACAAAGCACTACTAGAAATAAGTAAGAGAAAAAATTGACAAACCAATAGAAAAATAGGCAATGGAAATGAACAAATGACTGAAGAGTTCTGGTACCAATTCCAGCATGGGGGTCGAGGTGTTTTCCCACACCAACAAGCAATTTTCAGACATCAACTGGATGTCCCACAATTCTGATGCTGTCTACCAGGAGATAGTGTCAGATCCCACTGGTTAAGGATTCAGTCCTACAAGGCTGCCAGTCTCAAGTCCAGGTTGTCACCTGTGCTTCTAACAACATCCCAACAACCCCCTCCTTGAGTATGATTAATTTCCTAGAGTGGCTCACAGAACTCAGAGAAACATTTCACCTCCTAGATTACTGGTTTATTATAAAAGGACCTAACTAAGGAACACCCAGATGAAAGAGATGCATGGAGCAAGGTATGGATGAAAGGCGAGGAGCTTCCATGCCCTCTCCAAACTCTCCACTCTCCCGAAATCTCAATGTGTTTACCAACCCAGGAGTTCTCTGAACCCTCTCCTTTTGGGTTTGTATGGAAGCTGCTTGACATGGGCATGATTGATTAAATCATTGGCCATTGGTGATTGAATTCTGACTCCAGTCCCTCTCCCCTCCCAGGAGGTGGGGGAGGGGAAGGGCTAAAAATTCCAACCCTCTAATCACAGGGGGCTCCCCTGGCAAGCAGTCCCCATCTTTAGGTGCTTTCCAAAAGCCACCTCATTAACATAACAGAAGACAGCCTTACTGCTCTCACCACTTAAGAAATTCCAAGGATTTTAGGAGCTCTGTACTGGAAATGAGATGAAGACCAAATATGTAGTTCTTATTATAAATCACAATATCACAACTCATAGAAAAGATCATAAATATATGAAAAGATATTCAACTTCACTCATAATAGGAGAAATGGAAATTAAAGCTGTGCTGATATATTATTTTTCATATATCAGATTTTCAAAAATCTAAAAGTTTGCTTATCTTTGTGAGATTATAAATTGGTACAACTCCATGGAGGGCATTTTCGCAGGGTCCATCAGTCTTACAAATGCACATATCCTTTGACCCGATAATCCCTTTTAATGGAATATATCCTATGAATATATTTGACACATAGATGACCTAGATGCAGGATTATTCATGGCACCATTACTTGTAATAGCAAGACTGGAAACAACCCAATGTCCATCAATATGAAACTGGTTAAATAAATCATGTTGCCTCCATTTAGTGGAATATTATGCAGCCATGAAAACAGAAAGAAATAAAAAAGAAAGATAAGGATATGCTATGTACTATACTGATACAGAAAAATCTCCAAGATATTTTTAATGAAAAAATGCAAGATGCTGAGCAGTATGCACTATCTGCTAACTTTGTGTGAAAAAAGAAAAAAATAGAATATATGTATAAATATTTGCTGGTATATACATAAACTACTCTGAAAGATATCCAAACAACCAGTAAGAGTGGATGGGGAGGAAAAAAGGGAAGGAGATCTAGTGAATGGGGAGATTGGGAAGGGAGACAGACATTCACCTTTTATATTTTTTAAATATTTGAGTCATGAGCATATATTACTTATTCACATATTAAATATTTAAAAAGTGCTTGTTAAAAAATCAAACAATACAGACATATATAAGGTAGGAAGTGAGTGTTCCTCTGCTCCTAAACCTACCACTTGGAGAAAACCAATGCCACAGACGCCTACTTATCTTAAGGGATTTAGTCATTGATAAGCAGATAGGAGACTTAGAAAAAATTATGTATTAGGCAAGGAAAGCACTATTTTCTGAGTCACTGAAATCATGTTGCTGTGGCAGTACCAAATCCGCTTAGCTCAAAGACAAGCAGCTGAAATCAATATTTTATTTTATTTTTTGAGGAAGATTAGCCCTGAACTCTGCTGCCAATCCTCCTCTTTTTGCTGAGGAAGACTGGCCCTGAGCTAACATCTGTGCCCATCTTCCTCTACTTTATATGTGGGATGCCTACCACAGCATGGCTTGCCAAGCGATGCCATGTCTGCACCCGGGATCCGAACCGGCCAACCCCAGGATGTCAAAGCAGAACGTGCAGTTAACCACCGTGCCACTGGGCCAGCCCTCTGAAATCAATATTGCTTTCCTTCTGCAGGCTTACAGTGAGCCACTGGGCTTACATAGCACATTCAATCCTATATGAGTTCAAGTATATGTAGAATTGAATTGGAAAATTATTCTGAATTAGGTAGCAAGGTAAAGAGAATGGTAGAGGCCATTAGCTCTAATGTATTAAGTATTATGTGGATTTGAAATTAAGACACTAATATTGCAGCAAATGAAAATGTTTATGCAGTCTGCAAATTCTTGGCAGTAGTACCACAGAATTCAGCCAGCAACGGCTCCTAAGTTACAAACATAAAGAGTTGCAAAGAACACTAGTAATTATTCCTTATTTTCCACTGCCATTATTAAAAATTACTAAAAATATTTTCTAACTAGACTGTGACATTCCACTAGTTCAGTAAAGCAAAACTCATGTTATGAAGACCCCTCTCAAGATCATGTTCCTTTGACTCAGAAAATTCCTTGGAGTAGAAAATGAATGTTATAAATATCTATTAACCAAAAATGAATACAAAATGACGTATTCAGGCTCCTTATTTCAACACAAATACCAAGATCTCTAGCCAAACTAGCAGTTGATACTTTTAATACATGTGCCCTAATACAATGCAACAATTTTTATGCAATGCACTCTTTTTCCTGTCATCTTCTTATAAAAGCAATGTGTTGATGTTGGAAGAAACCTTAGAAATCAACAAGTCTAGTCATGCAGTCATTCATTCATTTCACAAATATTTATCAAGTGTCTCCACATATTAAGTAAAGTAAAAAGCAGTAGGATAAGAAGATGAATGACACAGTCTCTGGCCCTTGAGGAGCTTACATCTAAGCCAAACCCTTTATTATTTATTTTATTTATTTTGGCTTGATGTGTTTTATGTTCATGTTTTTAATTAAAAACATTTTTTTTCAATTGAGGTAACATTGGTTTATAGCTACCCCTTTATTTTTATTTTAAAGAATCTCTAGGTCTCTCAAGTTGAGACCAGTATGTCTTTTCTTTATGCCAAATATCAAGCATTTATGAAAAGAACTAAATAGTTTATATTTATGGATTGGCAGTGGTCTATTATTACTTCAATGCTTTTCACATAGTAATTTTTTGGTTTTGGATGATCATTTCAGACGATCTAACTGCTCTTCATCTTCACAAGTAACTTTAATACATTATGCCAGTTAGCCTTGCAACAACCTTCATTTCACAGAAGAGCAAACTGATGTCAGCGAGATTAATCAACTTTCCCAGGAATTGTACGGCTAGTAAGTAAGTGAACCCAGATGTGTCTGTCTCTAATGCTTATATTCTCTCTACCACAGAATCCAGCAGGACTTGTAGAGAAGTTGTAATTAGTATTTACTTTTGGAGTACTTTAAGATTGAGAATACTTTGAGTACATGAGTGTCATTTGATTGTTAAATCTGCTGCTGCTTCACAGACAATTTCTCAGAGAAAAGTACACTATAACTGTAAACAACACAATGTATTTCTGAGTACCTTAATGCCAAATCACGAAGAGCATGAAATGATACTGGACAACTGCTGGCCTCAGTCATTACAATATTCTGCATTAAAATGATCAATGTAGGGCTGGCCCAGTGGCACAGCAGTTAAGTTTGCAGGTTACGCTTCAGCGACCCTCGGTTCACCAGTTCGGATCCCGGGTGTGGACCTATGCACCACTTGTCAAGCCATGCGGTGGCAGGCATCCCTCATATAAAGTAGAGGAAGATGGGCACAGATGTTAGCTCAGGGCCAGTCTTCCTCAGCAAAAAGAGGAGGATTGGCAGCAGATGTTAGCTCAGAGCTAATCTTCCTCAAAAAAAAGTAAAAAAATTAAAAATAAAAAAAATGATCAATGTATAAATGAAGTTACTGGTTTTTTCCCATTATATTCCTTTACTTTTTTATCCGCAAACCTTCCTATAACCTTATCTTTTGTTCATTTGAATTGCTTTGCTCTACGTCTTTTGAATATCCATATCAAGTCTACTAAATCTTTAAAGATACTATAATATTTTTACATTAAATTATTATTATGTTCTTCAAAAGGTCACTGATTTTTCTTCTTTTAGGCATGTTGGTATGAGTCTCCTCTTAACACACACACTCCTCTACTCAAGTCTTCTGAGAAGCAAAACATTCACTTTATAGTGAATGATCAATGCATAACTCGCTCAGAGCAAGGTAGAGATTTTTGCAATCATAGAGATGATCTATAGCAAAAGAGATATTTGGGTAAAGTCACATGATCGAGTCTGGCACTGATTGGCAGTTAGCTTTGAAGACCTTGGACCGTGGAATCAGATCATAAAATCTGAATTGTGTTCCTTAGAGTCATATTCTTCACATTCACCCTTGAGCCACTACAATCAGATACAGGTTTCTAGGGGCCCTTGTAATTTATTTTTTTATGTATTTACAGATTTGGATCAATAGTAGAGGGCTGGTAAGCAGTAATCAAGAAAGAAAAACAAATACATGGAAATCTTAAATTGAATTGCAACATGAAAATTATAGCACAGTTTATAACAGCTTTATTATATCCTAATAGCATAAAATTATGCTTCACCCTTCAAAGTATGTCACACAGTTAAATGAGTTCCATGGTAAAAATTATAGCATAGATCATAGTCCCTAAATTGTTTAATTATTCACAAAGCATTGGGTGGTATCTTGGAATCTAGTTTGGCCCAGTGAAAGAGCAAAGGTTTTGGAATGAGCCAAACCTAGGATTTCAGGTGAACTCTGCCATGGAAGCTTGGCTAAGTTACTGAATCATGGAGCTGTGTGACCTTGGCCAAGTGATGGTATCAGACTGAACTCAGCTTTATCACCGTTTTTTTTTTTGTTTTTTTTTTTTTGAGAAAGATTAGCCCTGAGCTAACATCTACCGCCAGTCCTCCTCCTTATGCTGAGGAAGGCTGGCCCTGAGCTAACATCCATGCCCATCTTCCTCTACTTTATATGTGGGACGCCTGCCACAGCATGGCTCACCAAGCGGTGCCATGTCCGCACCCGGGATCTGAACTGGTGAACCCGGGGCCACTGAATCAGAATGTGCGAACTTAACTGCTGCACCACTGGGCCAGCCCACTTTATCACCTTAAAATGGTTGTTGTGAAGATAATAATGACACAAAAAAGGTTTGGAAATAGAGCCTCGTACATAGTAGATACTCAATAAACTCAAGCCTCACATAGGGCAGTTTCCACAGTACACATAATGATTTCTTATTAAATTGAATTGATTATAAGGAGATTAAGTGTTGGTATTATATGACCTTCCTCCTCAAGTGGATAATTAAAATTGAAAGGACATATTTCCTGCTGCTGACAATATAGTACTTCCCCAAGAGATTAGAATGGGCAAACTTTAGCAAGAAATGTCTCCATTATATTCCTTTATGGAGAAGTCTACAGTGTACACGAACACTTCTTCTATCTTATAAATCAGTATTATCACAAAATATCTGGGGCTGGCCCCGTGGCCGAGTGGTTAAGTTCGCGTGCTCTGCTGCAGGCGGCCCAGTGTTTGGTTGGTTCGAATCCTGGGCGCAGACATGGCACTGCTAATCAAACCACGCTGAGGCAGCGTCCCACATGCCACAACTAGAAGGACCCACAACGAAGAATATACAACTATGTATTGGGGGGCTTTGGGGAGAAAAAGTAAAAAAATAAAATCTTTAAAAAAAAAAATCTACTTATCCAGTGTTTAGGGCCTTTTTTTTTAATCTGTTTTTTTTTAAAGATTGGCACCTGAGCTAACATCTGTTGCCAATCTTTTTGTTGTTGTTGTTGTTCTTCTCCCCAAATCCCCCCAGTACATAGTTGTATATTCTAGTTGTAGGTCCTTCTGGTTGTCCTGTGTGGGACGCCGCCTCAGCATGGCTTGATGAGCGGTGCCATGTCTGCGCCCAGGATCCAAACTGGTGAAACCTGGGCTGCCAAAGCAGAGCTCGGGAACCCAACCACAGCACCACTGGCCGGCCCTGCCTTTTTTTTGTTGTTGTTGTTTTAAATAAAACTGCAATGACCTTGTCAGGGTAGTTAACAGATGATCTTAACCAATTTGGTTAAAATTGTTTATGGTGATAACTAGGGTTTCAAAGGGAGAGGAGTCAAGGAAGAATAAGAAACAGGTAATAATTGTTACTTCTCGATGAAGTTTAGGAAACATGAGTGGGTTCATTAACACATGGTTCGTGGAAGAAATTCTGAGACACCAATTGAAAGTAAAAGCTTAGTATTTTGTAGTTTCTTTTTTTAAGAACTCAAATTTGCATTAAGGTGTGTTTTATATTTTCTGGAATTTTGATGTCATTTAAATCAATAGTTAATGATATTTTCTTACCATAACTCCTCTCTGATTATCTAACAGCAAAGTCTCTAACAATGAAGGATATTGTAGGGACGTATCCCTTCCTCTAAGTCAACGTATAGAAAACATTATATTACACATTAAAACCGCTGTCATGAACAGATAATTGACATCTTTAGTCATTAAGGGAATGCAAATTAAATGCAAATTAAAGTTGCAATGACATACAGATATATTATGTACATACATAATATATATACAGATATATTATATACATGTATATTAGAATGATTATACTAAGTTGTCTTGGCAAGAATATGGAGGAACTGGACTCTAATAGATTGCTGGTGGGAATGTAAAATGATATAACCACTTAGAAGAAAGTCTAGCAGATTCTTATAAAGTTAAACATTCTCCTACCGTGTGAACCAGCCATTCTCCTCCTAGGTATTTACCCAAGAGAAATGAAATGTATATCCATACAAAGACTTGTATGTTAACATTCAGCAACTTTATTTGTAATAGCTAAAAAATGGAAACAACCTAACATCTATCAACATGTGAATGGATAAACAAATTGTGGTATATCTACACAATGAATACTACTCAACAATAAAAAGGAATTAACTATCGATACATGCAACAACATATATGAATCTCAATTACGTAGAGTGAAAGAAGCCAGATTAAAAAAGATTACATACTGTATGATTCCATTTATAATATTCTAGAACATGCAAACTAATTCATCATTCCACAAAGTAGATCAATGGTTGCCTGGGGATGGAATGGAGTACTGGGAGAAGCAGGATTAAAATGAGACACAAACAAGCTTTTGGGAGTGATGGATATGTTTGTTATCTTCATTGCATTGATGGCTTCACACATATATATCAAAACTTATCAAACAGATACTTTAAATATGTGCCATTTATTGTATGTCAATTATACCTCAATAAAGCTGTTTTAAAAAAAAACACTGTGTTAATTTTTCATAAAAATGCAGAGACAATGCTGACCCTCTGCTATTAGGCTGGGTAGATCCACTGCATGCCTCTTCTGTGGCATTCACTACTTCCTGGCTATGGGCAACTGTGATGTTTTATTACTGGACTGTAAGGACCTTGAGGGTAGGATCCATGTTTACCTCATCTTGGTCTTCCTTCAAACCCTCAGCATGGGCTGAGTGGTTGAGTTCACACGTTCTGCTTCTGTGGCCTGGGGTTTCGCCAGATCGGATCTTGGGCGTGGACATGGCACTGCTCATCAATCCATGCTGAGGCGGCATCCCACATGCCACAACTGGAAGTACCCACAACTAAAAATACAAAACTATTTACTGGAGGGGGTTTGGGGAGAAAAAGGAAAACTAAAATCTTTAAAAAAAAAAAAATCCTCAGCATGGTACCCCTCATCAGGTGTTTGGGTTTTTTTTACTGAGGTCATAACAGTTTACAACATTGTGAAATTTCACTTGTACATTATTGTTTGTCAGTCACCATATATATGTGCCCCTTTACCCCTTATGCCCACCTCCCAAACCCCTTCCCCTCTGGTAACCACTAATCTGTTCTCTTTGCCCATGTGTCTGTTTATCTTCTATACATGAGTGAAATCATACAGTGTTTGTCTTTCTCTGTCTGGCTTATTTTGCTTAACATAATACCCTCAAAGTCCATCCATGTTGTTGCAAATGGGATGATTTCGTCTTTTTTTTAATGGCTGAGTAGTATTCCATTGTATATATACACCACATCTTCTTTATCCATTCATCAGTTGATGGGCATGTAGGTTGCTTCCATGTCTTGGCTGTTGTGAATACTGCTGCAATGAACATAGGGGTGCATGAGTCTCTTTGAATTGTTGATTTCAAGTTCTTTGGATAAATACCCAATAGTGGGATGGCTGGGTCATATGGTATTTCTATTTTTAATTTTTTGAGAAATCTCCATACTGTTTTCCATAGTGACTGCACCAGTTTGCATTCCCACCAGCAGAATGCATCCTCTCCAACATTTGTTATTTTTTGTCTTGGTAATTATAGCCATTCTAACAAGGTGTAAGGTGATATCTCATTGTAGTTTTGATTTGCATTTCCCTAATGATTAGTGATGTTGAACATCTTTTCATGTGCCTGTTGGCCATCTGTATAACTTCTTTGGAAAAATGTCTGTTCATATCCTCTGCCCATTTTTTGATAGGGTTGTTTGTTTTTTGTTGTTGAGTTGTATGATTTTTTAAATATATTTTGGAGATTCACCTCTTGTCAGATATATGATTTATAAATATTTTCTCCTAGTTGGTGGGTTGTCTTTTCATTTTGTTCCTGATTTCCTTTTCCTTGCAGAAGCTCTTTAGTCTGATGAAGTCTCATTTGTTTATTTTTTCTTTTGTTTCTCTTGCCCAAGTAGACACGGTATTCGAAAATATCCTTCTAAGACAGATGTCAAAGAGTGTACTGCCTATATTTTCTTCTAGGAATGTTACGGTTTCACATCTTACCTTCAAGTCTTTAATCCATTTTGAGTTAATTTTTGTGTACGGCAAAAGATAATGGCCTACTTTCATTCTTTTGCATGTGGTCTGTCCAGTTTTCCCAACAACATTTATTGAAGAGATTTTCCTTTCTGCATTGCACGTTTTTAGCATCTTTGTTGAAGATTAGCTGTCCATCAACTGTTGTTTTTTAAATAAATAAATCGCACAGATAGTTTTTGTCAAAATATTTCAGAAAACATTTCTACCCAAATTCCCTAATTAACCCTTATCATTTTTTAAAAACATCCATGAGAGGCAGCAAATCGTCATGTTAAGAACTTTAGAGCCAGAGTGACCTGCCCAGCTACTTGCTAACTGCTTGACCATGGATAAAATTAGCTAGCCTCTTCAGGCCTCAGTTTCCTCACTTCTAAAGGAGGTAATAATATACCTATGTCATTGGTTTTCTGATGGGATTAAATTAAATAATCCACGTAAAGTGCATGGCCCATTGTCAAAACTCAATTTTAAAAAGGCAAGTGAATTCATACATTTACCATCACAAACTTCCGAAAGTATATGAACTCCAAGACTGAAATATTCTGTCTTTCATCAGTAGAAAGAAAATGTGATGAACAGGTACCTGCATCTTCTCGGGAGAGAGCTCTAAACTGGCATTAAAGTTACCTGCATGTTAGGCTTTTTAGAAGCATACAACCAGAGGAATTTAATTTATTAGAAGTGCAAGGGTTACAATAGCTTACAGTCTTGTCACTACATTTTATACCTTGTTCTTAGATCTTTTCATTAAAACAGAAGAATAAAAACCCTGCTACGAGGTAGAGGCTGAAGATGGAAACAGCTCATTTAGTTTCTCCCTACCCTTCATTTTGAAGTTCCTAAATGTAGAAATCCTATTCTCATATTTGTTTGTAAGTTTTCTCTCTAGTGAAAAATACTTTATCGTTCTGTCCACAGGGAATTAATTAAACAGAATGTGGAAAAACGTAATCTTCAGGGAGCTTCACTGTGAGTACTCAGTAAATACAGCACAGCCAAGGGACTCTACAGAGACCTGACCTACAGTGGACTGAGGCTGGGCTTTAGAACCAGCCAGTTCCAGATAACGATTTTCCTGAACTTTGAGCAACACACTTCATTGTCTTGTAGCCTTTTGATTTATAATATTGGGTCTAATCACATCTGCATGATTTGTAGGGAACGTTTATAAAATATATGAAATAATTATCATTGATCAACTGGGTTATTAATCTCCTCCAAAAATAAGGTGCTAACATATGAATAAAATTTACACCTGACCCTCTAGCTCTGGCCCAGTACTAGATTGGCCTTCAAAAGTCCAAGTCAATTTGTTGTGTGGGAAGAACGTAATACCAGGAATCAGGAAATGTTATTCTACTCCTGGCTCTGCCAATAGCTAGTTTTGTAATCATTGGTAATCAAATCACCCCTCAGTTGCCTCAAATGTAAAAGTAGAGGGTTGGACTAGATCAGGGAGGGAAAATACCTAACATGTGCCACCTATTCTGTCATTCTGTGCCCACAGCAGACATTGTTAATCAATCACTGAGATTTTTCTACCAAATTGGGAAGCTGCTTCTGAATTCTTCTCAGCAAAGCATTGTAGGCAGCCACTGCCAATCAATTGGAGTTGGCAATAAAAGTAAAACTTACTTGCCATGTTTGGGCCAGATGATCTCTAAGCATTCTTTTAATCCTAACATTACTCAAAGGTCAAAATGAGTCTATGAAATAGCAAATCCCAGGAGACAAATATCTTGGCAAGTCTTATTTCCCCTTTTCACGTTCCAGCCTCTAAGAGTGTTAAGGACTTCATCTGCAAGGCCTGCCCACGAGGATACTCTGTTCTTCCATCATTACATTCTGCTTTTTGTTTGTCCAAAATGAAAACAATTTAATTCATTTTTCCCCTAATTCTAAAAATGCTTACTGTAAAAATTTGAACAATGCAGAAAAGATGAAGAAGTGATAAAAGTGAATTATCTGATATTGGACACTCATTATTTGGTAACTAGCCCTGCAGACATAGCTCTAGGTATACGTGTTTTTCTGTATTCTGTTTATTTTCCCCATACAGCAATGTTATGTACGGGCAACTTTGCATATCACTCCAAAGCTGCGCTTCTTAGTCTCTTCTCAACGTACTCATAAAATTCCATCTTTGTCTGGGGCTCCCTCCTATTCTGCTCAGCGAAACTTTGCTAGTTAGCAGATTGAAAGAGCAAAGGATCTTTAGACCTTTACCGCAACCACACTTAAAGATGTGGTCAAATTCTCCAGGCTCCACTCTAGTATATACAGAATGGAAAGATTTGCAAAGCTTGTGGTTAAAATTCAATTTGAAAAGGAAATGGACCCAGTGGCTTGGGAGAAAAGCAGTGTTCCTCCCTAACACTACACCCCACCCCCACTTTTCTACTTGTTATTATAAAAGTAATATTTACTTAGGAAAATACAGACTAGCAAAAATGAGAAAAATAAAATCATCAGTAAGTTAATCAGAATAATAATGGTTAACATTTTGGACTATATGTGTTCAGTCTCTTTTTCCTGTGCATGTATATTTATATAGGTATCAACAGATATAATTGAAAAGCACTCTTTTAAACTTCTGGGTTTTTCTCTTTACTCACTGCCCTGCAGTTCCTGCAGAGTACTGTTTCTATTATGACCAGGAAACTCTGCAAGTTAAAACTGGCTTTGGAGATATACAGCTCTTTTATCAAGCAGTTTGCATAGTGAGGTGTGCACCCCAAGGAACCGAGGTTATGGGTGTGTTTCGAAATAAATACACCAATTATTTTGAACGCTGCTATACTGGAGTTCAGTTTATCCACGGGGCATGCTGCTCCCGAAGTTCAAATTCCCTCAGAAGATATTCAACAAGCATCTTACATAACTGGTATAAATGAGGTCACGTTAGGGCCAAAATCTCTATGCATTTACACATCTGACTACTTAATTGATGAAATGCCTGTGTTCCTTAAGTGTATTTTGATAAGGAGAATATCTCACTATCGTCTATCTAATAGTATGATACTGATGCATGCTGTGATGAGGTGATTTACTTTTGTTTTTTAAAGATTGGCACCTGTGCTAACATCTGTTGCCAATCTTTTTTTTGTTTTTTCCTTCTTCTCCTCCAAGCCCCACAGTAAACAGTTGTATATTCTAGCTGTAGGTCCTCTGGTTGTGCTATGTGGGACACCGTCTCAGCATGGCCTGATGAGCGGTGCCATGTCTGCGTCCAGGATCTGAACCGGCAAAACCCTGGGCCGCCGAAGCGGAGCGCACAAACTTAACCACTCAACAACTGGGCCGGCCCCAAGGTGATTTACTTTGTATGTAGCAACAAATATATATTATAGGACAGATACCCTCCTCATTCACAGGAAGGGACAGCCAGGAGAAACCTTGCCTTCTATATCCAATATATGCCGTTTTGGTTATCTGTTGCTGTGAAACAAACCACCCCAAAACTCAGTGGCTAAAAACAACATTATAATCTCTTGCAATTCTTTGGGCTGACTGGGCTCAGCCAGGCAGTCTTCTGCTGGTGTTGCTTGGAGTTTCTCATATATGGTTGCACTCAGATAGCAGCTGGGACTGGAGTCCTCTGGGGCTTGACTTAGGGTGGAAAGTCCAAGATGGTTTCTTCACTCACAAGCCTGGTGCCCTTTTGCTTCATATAGCCTCTCTCCACTTGGAGTCTCATCCTCCAGGGTTGTCCCCATGGCCTCTCTTCCCATGAAGATAGTCAAACTTCTTACATGATGGCTGACTTCTAAGAGTGTAAAATTAGAAGCTTGCAGGCCTTTTTAAGGCTTAGGCAGAGACCTGGCCTACTGTCACTTCCAGCCTCCTTCCCTAAGTTAAAGCAAGTCACTCGATTCAATGTGGGAGGACTACACAAGCACATCAGTAGCAGGAAGGGTGGTTCATTGGCTGCCACCTTTGGAAACCAGCTACTACAAGCTGAACAAATTTGGAATTTCAACTCTAAATCCAAGAGAGTCTGGATATTTTCTGGCTTGAAGATGGAGTACAATTAAGAGGAAGTGAAAAGAAGAGGGAAGAAGCCTCAAGGTGATGAAGAATTTTGAAACAGTGGTACTTTCTTGGGCCTTTCAAACTTGGCAGATTAGATCACCAAGAAGGTGAAATAAATGGGTCATCACATCACCATTACCCAAACTTTGTGAACTCAGAAGCCTTACTTGATGACGCTTATTTTTTTATAAGAATTCTAGATCAAAGTATTACAATCCTCACACATTTCTAGCATACATGGAGGGTTGTCTTTCCAAAGACAGCAAAAAAATTCACACATGAATGGAAATATACAAGGGTTAGTAGAATGTGAAACCAATTGGGGGAAAAAATAAAATAGTAGCTAGGAGAGCCTAGCAGTAGAAAGGACTCCCCTGGCACTGGGACAGGAGAGAAAAACCGGCATCCTCTATTCTGTTCTCCTGGAGCTTCTCAGCGTGGAGCAACTGTGGCCCAATAGCATAACATGGAAGTTTGGAAGGCAAGGCCTAGGTTCACACATGAAGACATCTCATCTCAGTGTTTGCCGAGACTGGGAACCTCTTTGACAGGGGTGGTCTAAGACTGTGGTTCCCTTTCCTTGTGCTGAACCACCGTTCAAAGCCAAACAGCTTTTCCTTAGTGTTTATTTTTCTTAAACATGTTCAGATTCTTATATTGTTCTCCTCCCTTCGAAAATATGTACTCTGCAGGTGCCTGAAATAATATACATTCAGCAACTGCAGTTTTGTAAAAGTAAAGGTTATTTCATTCAGTCTAAACTCAATGGAAAATTGTTGCTTAACAAGGAAATACCAAACACTTTATAAACTCCTTGAGGGCAGCAATCATGTCATATATGACTTTGGTATCTCCTGCCTCCTGGGCTTACTGTCTGCCTTCACAGATTTAGTAGTTTTAATAAGTAACTTGAATTGTTAACAATATACTCTTGTGCCCTTCTTTGACGCAGAAATGTCATTTCGTTATGTCTTTGCATGTTTCATGTCAGGTCCATTGTACATAATCTCCCCTAAACTTGTTTTCAGTGTGCAGATTATTTTGCAGGCTTTTCACATAACAGCTGAAAGGGTTTAATTCAAGGTGAAGACGCTTGCTTCAATTACAAGGAATTAATTTAGGCTTCACTTACCTCAAGGAATACTTGACCATATTAATTTACACATAAATCCTGTGAGTGTCAAATTACGCAACCAAGAGAAGGTAGTTCTTTGCAGGTTATAAGGCGTTGATCTGCCATACTCAGGCTTTTTTTTTTTTTTTTGGCAACAGGTTTTTGAATGAAATAGTAAAACCACTGCGGGCACAGTCTACTCACCTGGTTTTGCATAATTCCAAGAAGCTAGAAACTGAAAAGCAGGCTTGTTAAAGAGTGAGAAAAACTGTTAACGTATAAGAGAAAAAAAAATTTATTCTCTTTTAAATCTTAAAAGATGTCATAATATTCCTGTTTTCAAGTACTTGAAGTTTTCTGGGGGCAGTAATTTTAAATAATTAAGTGTAAAACGTAATACATACAAAAAGAAAGGTAAAAATTAATCATGATTCTACAACTATTAATATTTTGGCAAACAACTTTCAATTTTTTTCTAGGTACATGTTTTTACAAAACGAGTCCATATTATACAAACAAGTTATTTTATAACTTGATCTTTTTTATTTTTTAAGTTATGTCGTGCGTGAAAAGAAACTTGCAAAGGTTATGGCATGTTGTAGTATTGCACAGCGTTCAAGGACGCCATCTCTGGTGTGGTGTGCGTGCTCTGCTGGGAAGAGAAGCTCTTGGTGGACAATACTGACGACTCTCGGACCAAGAGACTTCTCGGTTTGCCCTTGGCAGCCTGAGCCTAACGAGAGTGCAAAGCGCGTGGGAGTAAGTGGAGGGCGCTTGGGGTGACTGCGAGCACGAGCTCCCTGCGCGGGCCACATTTCCCCTGGGCAAGTCCCACTGGCTCCAGCCCCGGAGGGGACCGAGGGCAGAAGGCCAGTGCACGGTGCGCACGGCCCGCGTCCCAGCCTGCAGCCCCCGCCCCCGGGGCTGGCGCCACTCACGGGCAGTTGGGTGAGATAAAGCGGGGCAAGGTTCTGCAACTCCAAATCAGGGAGGCGAAGCTCCGACACCAGCGCCTTCGCCGGGTCTCCAGGCGTGTTCGTCCCAACTGTTTAAACTGTTTCAAAGCGCCGGAACCCGAGCGACCTTCGGCAAACAACTCTTAATCTCGCGGGCGGACAGCATTAGTCTTGCCGAGGAGAGCAAACTGAGAGGGCGCACCGGGGAGCTAAGGCAACCCTCCTCCCGGCACCCCGCCCGCCCGCAGGGACCCCCGCCCCCAGACCGCCGGCTTCTTGCGTCAGCCGCGACGAGGGTGGGGGATTTTCGGAAGCTCAGCCGGCGCGGCCGGCGGGGAAAGGAAGGGCCCGGGCTCTTGCCCCGCCCTCGGGGGGCGGGAGGCGGAGCGGGACAGGAGCCCGGCCGGCGACTCCGGCTGTGTCGCGGAGAAGCGAGTGCCGGGGAGACCTGAGGAGCCGCTGCTGCCGCCCGTGCCGCGCCTCGAGAGCCGGGACAGGGCCGCCGTCGGGGAGCCCCAGAGCACGGTCCCCACCTCAGTATGATGGACTTGGAGGTGCCGCCGCCCGCACAGCCGTCCCAGCAGGTGCTGCCCCGGCCCTCCGGGCCCTGCGGTGGTGTCAGGACGGGGGCAGGGAGCGAGGGAGCCGCGGCCCGGAAGGGACAGCTGCAGCCGGCTTCTCCTCCCGTCTGTGGCCGGAGCCAGAACTGCAGCGGCCATGCACTGGAGCCGCTGCGCTTGCGCCGGGGCCGGGCTGGGAGGGGGAGCGGGGACCCAAGGGGCCGCGAGGGGAGTCGGGGCGCGGCTGGGTGGGGTTTTGGGGCTACGCCCAAGCTCGGGGGGGAGGGGCGTCTCTAGCCGCGTCCCCGGCCGCCGGAGCTGGGTCACCGGAGCCCCGGGCAGCCCCCCGAATTTGAGCGGCCCCAGGGGCAGCAGGGCAGGAGGGGGCGGACGCTGGCGGTCTGAGCTGGCGCAGCCCGGCCCTTCCGGGGCTGTGCGGCTCCCCCGCCTCGGAGTCGGCAAAAATGTGCCTAGTCACGGGGCCGCTCTCGGGGGAGTTGAGGTCTCCTCGGGGCAGGGACCCGGAGCCCCTCCTCTGCCGCCGCCCCCGGCCCCGACCTCTGGGGGCGCAGGCTGCGGCGCGGGGCTCTTCCCCCACCCCGGGCCGTCTAAGGGTGAAAGTAATCCATCAGTCCATCCATCGGGTCGCTCTTAGGCAGTTTGGCGAGAAAGCCCAACCCCCAGGGTGGGGGAGGGAGGAGGTCCTGAAGTGCCCAGCCAGCTCCGACGCCCCGACGTGCGGCGGCGCCACCGGGCCCCGCGCGCTCCCTCGCGCGGTGGGAAAAGTTCGGGCTCTTAGACCTCGGGTCGGCCCCTCGCGACGCGCGAGGAAGTGCGGGTTGGGGCAGCGGGCTCTGAGGTCGGAGTCGGCCGCGCCCCGGGCTTCTCGATCCCGCGCGGTGCCTCCCCGTGGCGCACGCCGCGTTCGGGGCCTCGGCCTCCCTGACAGTGGCCTGTTGGCTGTCACGGCGGCCCTCGGTTGGCCCTTTCCTGCTTTATAGCGTGCAAACCTTGCCGCGTCGGGGCCAAGGGACAAGTTGGAGCTGTTGATCTGTTGCGCAATTGTTGTTTTCCCCAGGGCGGCTTTGTCTTTGGATTTAGCCTCTCAAATTTGCGATTCCAAAATGTATAAGGCAGAATATTCTGTTCTCTGCTGTCAAGGGTAAGAGTTGCGGGTGTAAATGAGCATTTCTCTTGCTTTTAGATTGTTAGTAATGTTTTGCTTTCATATGTTATTTCTCCTTTGAGTGCTTTATATAGTTGTCCTTTTCTGTTTGAGAATTTGCCTCGATTTCTTAGCATGTTGCTTCTTTTGCAAGGGCGGAGGATGGGACGTTCGTGTTTCATAATGCTTTCCTAACAAGTTCTGTAAATTGTTATAAAAGTGAACAAGTTTCTGTTCATACTTTGTAGGGATTTTAAAGGAGTAGATATTTATGTTTCCAAAATTTTTTTTTTTGTAATTGGGTTCTTGGGGGAAAAAATATTTGGTTCAAGGAAATGTGTAACTTAATAGATAGAGTAAATACGTTTGTGCTCTTAAATGTAAAGTTTTAGATTGATTTTGAAGATCTAAAGTAGGATTTTAAGTTACTGACATTGCATTCATTATGCTTTTTTTTCTTAAAGCTTTTGGTCTTGAACTTTCCCCCAGTAATGATTAGGATTGTATTGCCCGGATTCCCACTAGTGTGAAAAAGTAAACTGTGCTTTCCGTTTAGGTGCTGTTCAAGAGTAATCTATATGAGCAAAAGATATGTGATGCTAATGCACTTAAGTTTTCCTGAATTCGAGAATCGTAGCCTAGAGCCTTCTATTTTTTTTTTCTTTCTTTACTATGTAGTTTAACATTCCATATACAGAGATGCATGAAGCATATGTGCTGCTTTCTCTTTTAAATGTGAATTTTCCAGTTTTGTTTGATAAGGTAACCGCCTTTCCACCTTTGTAATCAGACATCAGTCTGCATATTTGAAGACTATGACAAAAGACAATACAGTAAAACTTAGAATCAATTTCATGTTTATAACTGTGATTCATATTAAATCATTGTTTGTAGTCCAGAAAGATTTGAACAGGGTCAGAAATGGATTTTGACCTTTTTTCAAAGAAATTCCAAGTGTGAGTTGGTTTTGTGATACTGTTTTTGGCCCTCTGTGCAGAGGCCGTTTGACGAACAGGGCAGGAAGGCGGGTCTTAGATTCTGTATCTCCATTAGGTGGAAGCCATCCATTACTCTTTTCAAGGGTGTCTTGGAGAGATAAAGTACTTTGGTCTTGGACTAGACCGATAAGATTATTTTGAAAGAAAAATAGGACAGGCTTCTCATCTCCTGAATGAATGTTAACCAAAGAACAACTTGACTTTTTAGACAGGTGAAAAATCTCTCGAGATTGTGGAAGCAGCATGCAGGAGGATAAATACACAATTCACATCTGTCTTTCTGCATTAAAAATAACTCGGGCCATTTTGAAATCTTTCTTTCTGTTGACTTGGGTTTTTATAAACAATGCTTGGGGGAAAATAGTGTCTTCCTTTAGGATTACCAGGAAGAGTTGAAAAGCAAATACATTACTTTTCTTAATATTTATTTTTATTTGGGATGAATTATACTTACAGAGCTGCATGAGAAAAGGAATTTGTTACGGAGTATAAGCACATTTTTGCGGGGGGGGATTTCCTCTCTGCTGGCTGAACATATTTAAAGGGAGCTTTGCATAAATATTATTTCCTCTTTAACTGTCCCTTCATCTGTGGTTAACTTTTCAGTGTAAACTCTTGGGTGCAGGAAGAATTTGGCACTAAGATTATAATGGATGAGTTATCAGGTGCTTCCTTGCACACCAGGCAGTGTGTTAATTGCTTCACGTGTATAATTTCACAGTAACCCCCTGGGAAATACTATTAGCTCCAGTTTCTAGGTGAGAAAAGAGGCATGGGGAGGGCAAGAGTCCTGCTTAAAGTGACCCAGCTATTGAGTGGCAGAGGTGGGACTCCAAGCTAGGTGGTCCGCCTCCAGATGGCTCTTAATCACCCCTGCCAAACTGGACCAGGATTCATTAAACTTCAAACAGGAGGAAAAGTTCACACTTTAAAAAGTGGATTAATTGAGGGGCTGGCCCCGTGGCCGAGTGGTTAAGTTCGCGCGCTCCGCTGCAGGCGGCCCAGTGTTTCGTTGGTTCGAATCCTGGGTGTGGACATGGCACTGCTCGTCAGACCACGCTGAGGCAGCGTCCCACATGCCACAACTAGAAGGACCCACAGCGAAGAATATACAACTATGTACTGGGGGGCTTTGGGGAGAAAAAGGAAAAAATAAAATCTTTTAAAAAAAAAAAAGTGGATTAATTGAGAAAAACTGGGGGAGGGAGAGGCAGGAATTAAAAAGATTGATCTCTGCACTTTTGCCCTTACCAGGAATTTCTGTGTATGTGAGGGGGTGGTGGCCTTCTTGAAGATAGTGAGAGTAAATACACCCTATCGGTGGAATTAGCACATGGGGACCTTTTAAGGAAGACACAGGGGCCTAGGGGGGTTAATTTAGAGAAGCAGGACTATTTCTTAATATAATCATTGTTTTTTTTTTTTTTTTAAGATTGGCACCTGAACCAACAACTGTTGCCAATCTTCGTTTTTTCTTTTTTCCTCTTCTCCCCAAAGCCCGCCAGCACACAGCTGTATACTCCAGTTGCGAGTGCCTCTGGCCGTGCCATGTGGATGCTGCCCCACCGTGGCCATGTCCACACCCAGGATCTGAACCGGTGAAACCCCGGGCTGCTGAAGTGGAGTGTGCAACCTTAACCACTGGGCAACCGGGCTGGCCTCGATAATAATTGTTTTTTAAAATTCCTGGGATTTCAGCAGTGCCCGAGATTCTGCCTCACGCTTATTCAGGGACCGCTTTCCTTTTTCTTCATTAAATCTCCTGGCTCCTGGAATCTTTGTTCTCCTTTGTTTGCCTTGTTAGTTGGTACCTTCCCCTGTCCCGTTGGCTCTTTTCATTTGGAAGTCGTGGTCAAAAGTAAGTTTGGTACTGAAGATGTATATGGTGATGAGTGGGACAGACAGGCTTAAGCCAGGTTGAAGGAAAGCGGGGAGAATGGTGAGAATTTGAGCTGGCAGCTAGTGGAAACCTGCGGCTCAAATTAGGCACTAATCTTCTGTTTTGGCATTGCTGAATTGAAGCAAGCATAAGGGCTCAGGTGGAAGCTTACTGGGGGTTTTGAGAATACTACATTTCAAAGTTCAATACTTTATTTCTTAGTTTTTTTTTTATTAAGATTATGATAGTTTACAACCTTGTGAAATTTCAGTTGTACATTATTGTTAGTCATGTTGTGGGTACACCCCTTCACACTTTGTGCCCTCCCCCCACCCCCCCCCTTTCCCCTGGTAACCACCAATCAGTTCTCTTTGTCTATATGTTAACTTCCACCTATGAGTGGAGTCATACAGAGTTCGTCTTTCTCTGTCTGGCTTATTTCACTTAACATAATACCCTCAAGGTCCATCCATGTTGTTGTGAATGGGACGATTTTGTCCTTTTTTATGGCTGAGTAGTATTCCATTGTACATATATATCATATCTTCTTTATCCAATTGTCAGTTGCTGGGCACTTAGGTTGGTTCCACGTCTTGGCTATTGTAAATAATGCTGCAGTGAACATAGGGGTGCATGGGACTTTTGGAATTGCTGATTTCAGGTTCTTAGGATAGATACCCAGTAGTGGGATGGCTGGGTCATAAGGTATTTCTATTGTTAACTTTTTGAGAAATCTCCATACTGTTTTCCATAGTGGCTGCACCAGTTTGCATTCCCACCAACAGTGTATGAGGGTTATTTCTTAGTTCTTATCGTTGAACAAATTGTTTTCAGAATTATTGTCTTATTTGTGTGAATTAAGTAGGCTGCAGGATTTTTAGGATCCACTGGATGATTTGCATAAAAGTTGGCCTGAGTAAACCCAGGGTATTTAAATGCCTGTCTCAGCCTCTTCTGAAAGTTTGCTGAAATCTGTTGCACACCAGGCTATAGGAGAACAAGTTTACCATATGCAGTATTTAACCTGCTTCCTTTACCTTTGACTGCCTAAGTTTACTATAAAAGGGAGAATAGAGTTTACATTTTGATAATATGATTTCCAGAAGTTATTAAAATTTCATTGCTACCTGCTTTTAAATATACTCCAACAAACATTTATTAAAAGGGCTCTAAGGTATAGGCCAAGCCCTCTTTAATTGATAATGGTGTGTTTTCTGGAAATGAAAGCAAAAATACGTTTAAGTGTATAATTCCCTAACAGTATTCGAAAAATACAAATCGTGTTCCTGCACCAACCCTTCCCCCCACCTTAAAAAAAAATAATAAGACTTGCGAAACAAAATCCTCCCCTGCCTAAAATGAGAGTTTTCTATGTGTCAGCTCCTGCCACAGGGAACACTTTTTAACTATTAGTATTAAGAATTTTAGGAACTCTGAGGGTGGGGAGCACCTTTAACCAGCCATTTCTATGGCCTGCGTCCTATAATACCTGTGTGTCACAGAGCCTCATCTATGAACGTCTTTATGTGTGTGTGAGCATGTGAGTTTATTTGGCTCAAACTCTGGGGGCAGTAAAGACAAATCCAGGGCATAGGAAGGATTCAGAGCACCACGGCCATCTTTCAAAGGCCCTGTTGATAACTGACCCAAGAGGCATTATAATCCATCAACAGTCTGTATTCTGAAGGATTAAAACAAAACATTCCTTGGCAATGCTGAGTAGTCATTCCTTCTCACAAGCTTGGAAATTGAGACTGTGGGGCCTGTAGTATGGGCAGCATGCTGCCGAGATCCGAACTCTCCATTGCTTTGTTCAAATCAGAGAAGAATGATTGGATGAGAAAAGAAAAATCAGATCATTTTGGCTTTGAAGCCTTCTCCTGAAGTTTTTATTTTCTGCATTAGGCAATTCTCTTTAATGGCCTTTTAAAATCTCTGATACTTATCTGTGAATCTGTGTTTTTTTTGGGTTTTTTCCTCTACAGCTAGATCCTAACTTTCTTTCGAGCTGGGTATTGCATTTATATTTCTTTCTTTTTTTTTTTTTCCAGCTTTATGAAATGTAATTCACATACCATACAGACCACCCATTTAAATTGGACAGTTGATTGATTTAGTGTATTCAGTGTTGGACAGCTGTCACCACAATCAATTTTAGAACATTTTCATTACCCCATAAAGAAACCCCATATCTGTTAGTAGTCACCCCCCATTTCCCTTCAACTCCCTGGTAACCACTCATCTATTTTCTATCTCTATGGAGTTGTCTGTTCTGGATATTTCATATAAATGAAGTCATACCATATGTGGTTTTGTGTGACTGGCTTCTTTCACTTAACATAGTGTTTCTAAGGTTTGACCATGTTGTAGCATATATCAGGACTTCATTCCTTTTTATTGACGATTGTTACCTATAGCAATGGGTCTTCAACTTTGCTGACTATTAGAATCACCATCAGTATTTTAAAATACCGATGCCCAGGCCATATCCCTCATTAAACAGAGTCTCTGGGGTTGGGACCTAGGCATCAGTATCTTTTCAAGCTTCTGAAGGGATTCTAGCAAGCAGTCTGGTTTGGGAACCAGTACCCTGGAGAACCCAGCTCAGTATTGGTACCCATTGAAGGTATTTATATAGTGATTTAGAAAATTTTTCTTCTTCCTCTCCCCAGAGCCCCCCAGTACATTGTAGATTCTAGTTGTGAGTGCCTCTGGTTGTGCTATATGGGATGCCGCCTCAGCACGGCCTGATGAGTGGTGCCATGTCCACACCCAGGATCCGAACCAGCGAAACCCTAGGCCGCCGAAGCAGAGCGTGCAAACTTAACCACTCAGCCATGAGGCCGGCCTGACAACATCTAAACTTTAAGGTGTCCTAGCGAATGTTTGAAATCCAGTAAATATAATTGGAGCTCTTTAATCCCTCATGGAGATATGGGTAATAATTTTGTTATCAAAAAATTTTCCCCAAGTGGGTCAGTAGAATTTTTCTTTGTTTCTTGTCAGGAATGTGGCCTGTGATAACCTGCAGTCTGGATTATTTGGGAATAGCAGAGAAAAGGCAGTGAGGCCAGGATGCTTAGGACAGGTGTTGGAGCCTGGAAGCCAGGACAGAACTTTGCCTCACCCTAGGAAGCTCTGTGCTCTTCGTTCCCAGGCCTTGTTATCATCTCCCGTTAAAAAAACAAAAACCTGTAGTAGTTAGGTTCGCACGATCTGCTTCAGTGGCCCAGGGTTTCGCCAGTTTGGATCCTGGGAGCGGACATGGCACTGCTCATCAAGCCATGCTGAGGCAGCATCCCACATGCCACAACTAGAAGGACCCACAACTAAAAATACACAACTATGTACCAGGGGGCTTTGGGAGAAAAAGGAAAGAATTAAATCTTTAAAAAAAAAAAAACCCCAAAACTTAAATGTGCAAAGCAGCTTTCGGCAACCCAATTTTTTGGTTCTCTGTATCTACCTGCTAAAGTCAACCTTGTAGTCTGACCACAGTGGGTACCATTGTCCTTACCCGAATGGCTGTCTGGTTTACATACCTGGAGACTGGGCTAACTTTCACATTGTTTGCATGTGTGTACGTGCGTGTGCATGTGTCTTTGTTGTACAGCACAGCAGTCTCACTTGAGAGACTTGAGGGTATGGTTCAGGGCCTTCTGAGCTGGCTTAGCCCTGCCTTGCAGACAGGGTGGGAACACGCCCAAAAGGGAGTGGGCACCCTGGTGCCAGCCACAGCCTCTCTCCAGTGTCGTCAGGCAGAGCTTGTGTGGCCCAGCTCCAGTCTTTCCCTGACTGTCGCCCCATTGGAGGGGTACATTCGGTCACCCCTCAGGACGCTGTCTGCTTTTCTAACTCTAGTCATCAGTAGTTTACAGTTCTTTTAACCTGTCCTTCCTATTGCTTTAAGATTTCAGAAACGATATCTTATTCTTTTCACTTGTTCTTATGAGTTTTGTGCTGAATGATACACATAATACGTGTTTAAAGTATCTTAAAACAGAAGGATTTTAGTGTTAACGTTAGGCCATGTGCAGTGCATACTTGTATTTCACTGGCTCATTTTTCCCATTCAGTGCCTTTTCCCTTCTTTGCAGGAATGTAGCCGACATTCAGGGTGGGTTAGTACCCATCTCCCAACCCTCCGATGTCTGTGTAAGAGGCAGGGACACTATCGACTGGGTAGGGAGGTGGCCTACTGATAAAGGATACAGAATTGTGTTTTACTCCAGACTTGACAGTCTTTTGTCTTCTCTGCTTCAGCACAGAATGATAATATCACACACGGATGCAGAATCCACCCACTCCCAGCCTAAGGGATTAGAACACAGGGAAGAATGATGCCGTGTGTGGTTGCCTCCGGTGAAGGGAACCGAACAGAGGAGTGACACATGAGGGAGCTGCACTCCTTCAGGTGCTCCGGGGTTGACTAAGAACCTGTACTTTCTGCTGGTTTGGTTTACGGTACTGGAGCCAGGGAGCCCTGCTGCTCTGTCTAGAGTGTTGGAGAACCAGAGATTTTTTTGACCTAGCCAAAAAAAATTTTTTTCAACCATTAAAATCCTGATAATGAAAACCATCCAAAATAAAAACTATCTTTTTACTTTTAAGAGGAAAAATTGCCAATTTTTGAAGTTGTTTTTGTTCTTGGTAATTTTCAAGGAAACATAATTAAAATAGACCTTGAGGAACCAACCCCTAAGGACAAGAGCAGGGCTGGCTGGCTTTATGCTGGCTGACGGCCTCCCTCACTCCCGGCCCGTAGTTCTGCGCTGGTTCCCAAGCTGAGACCAGGACCAAGAAGGAGACCCGTCCTGTGGGTTCAGGTACTTTCTTCTCCTGCAGAGACAGAGGTTCACCGTATGCTAGAAACTTCTTTACCGGGCTGCATGTTTGCAGGAATCCTTGCTGCAGCAGTGGATTGAGAGTCAGGATGGTGACGCCCAGGGGGGAGATTCCAGGTTACATTTCACATGGAAAACAGCTTCTAGAATTAAAGGGAGAGAGGCTGGGAGGAAAAAGAAAACTAGCTTAAGAGAGTTCTTTTTAATGAACCCAGGAGGAATACAGCCTTATGGGACTCTTCCTGAGGGAAGCCTCAGGCTGACCCAGAATTTTTACCTGCGGATGTCCTAAGTCTGTAATACTCAGATTCGCTCTTCAACGTGCAGTTTGCACTTAGGTTCTCCATGTGATAAAACGGAAAGCATTTCCAAGTATTTACTTGTACTGTATTTACACCTATTACCTTTAGTTTGGTGTGTGTGTGTGTTTTAAGGAAGATTAGCTCTGAGCTCACATCTGCCTCCAGTCCTCTTCTTTTTGCTGAGGAAGACTAGCCCTGAGCTAACATCTGTGCCCATCTTCCTCTATTTTATATGTGCGACGCCTGCCACAGCATGGCTTGATAAGCAGTGCCATGTCCACACCCAGCATCAGAACCAGCAGACCCCGGGCCGCTTAAGTGGAGTGCACGAACTTAACCAGTGGGCCAGCCCCATCTTTAGTTTTTTTAACAACCCTGTTAATAAAGGTTTTATCATTACTGAGAAAAACTCTTTGGAAAGGCTAAGAAACAGGCCAGAGTTCAGTTTAGGAAACTAGAAACCACATGAGATATTTCAAACAGAGGGAATTTAATATAGGAAATAAATAATATAGGTGATGGGAGAGCTGAGAAGCCAGCCAGACAACTGAGAGATTAGCAGCCTCAGGAAGCCACTGCCACCCCTAGGGCTGGAGGGGTAGGGGGTGGAGGTGGAATTCCAGGCTCTGGCCTATCCTCCCGAAGCTGGCACTGCATCAGGTGCTGGGACACCGGCAGAGGGGCTCTTCCTCTCACCTTCCAGCATCTCTTCACTGCTCACTACCACCCAAACCCCTGGTGGAATGTAGTTGGCAGCCAGATGGCAAGGAAGCCTGGGATCAGAGCAGGGGCAGGCTGGGGAAGGGATCTGGAAGGCACTGCAGTCACACAGCTGGTAAGAGCTAGAGCCAGGACTGGAACCTTCTTTGCCATCAAAGTCCTTGCGCTTTCTTCACACCATCTCCTTTTAGGAATCTCAGACAGACCTGGTGCTTTGCCTTTGGGGCACTTGTCACACCTGCTTGAGGGTGAATTGTGTGAGATCCCACACAGCATGAGATTCACGTTCCCCGCCTGCAGGGGGATTGAGACCGCAATGCCTACTTTATTCTGACTTGCACAGACTTTTTATAGCTATATATTCCTTCTAGTTAATGGAGTGCACCTGTGTGACCACAGACTCACTCAGTAATAACGTAATCTTAGGAATTCCTCTAAAGACGCGGGTGGAGGCTGTATGAGGGGAGTTCCTGATTTGGAGAAGTCTTCCTGTTGTTGGTAGGCTCTGTGCCCCCTCCCACCGTGAGGTGCCCCTACGATGCCAGGGCAGGATTGCTTATGTGTGGATGTTTGTGGTGTTGCTGAGGGACTTGGCACTCTGGGTCTTGAATTTTGGGGTAGGTTCAGAAAGGAGAGAAAGCGGCTTGAGAAGAGCTGGGGGAACCTCACGTCTGTTCTCATTGATCCTGATAAAGCCTTTTCTCCCCAGAGAGATGTGGGTGGAAACGACTCCCCTAGATAAAAACTCATTCATCTCCCTCTCTCTGGGAGCGCGCGGCACTCGCCCTGGGCCACAGGTGTCCGGAGTTCACCTGATAACAGTCCAAGTGTGCTGTGAAGCTTCAGGGATGGCGGGTGTGCTGGCCAAGATGATAATGGAGACGGAGGGAACAATTACTCTTTCATTTCCGTTCACGTTACCAACTCACTTTAACGGTATGAGAACCGTCCTTTTGATGTTGGAAGATCGCTGAATACAGGCAACTAGCAATTTCATGGGGAAGAAAAGGGGAAAAAATGAACATTTACTGAACATCTGCTAGCCCTGTAGTACGTCCTAGACCTGTTCTCTTGATCTTGACACTAACTCTGTAGTGATGGGGGCTGCTATGTCCATTTCACACACGAGGAAACCTGTTCAGAGAGAGAAAGTAACTTGTCCAGGGCCGTGCCACTCAGGTGGCAGAACAAGGATTTAGAATGTCTGTAATCCCTGCTCTCCTTTTCCTGTTTTCCTCCTTCCTTCCCTTCGTTCTTTCTTTACTGTCTAATGACTATGAGTGCTTTGTTAGATGCTAGAGAGTGAGGGACTCCTTTATGAAGATTAATTAAGACAGTGTCCCTACCTCAGGGAGCTGGCTCAGTGTTTATCGTAGAGGGTGCTGCTGGCACGTGGGCTGGACTTCCCTTTGGAGTGGAGGACTGTCCCACATTGTAGGATATTTAGCATCACTTTGACAACCAGAGCACAGTAACCCTCCCTCGTCCCCACACAGTTCCAGTTGCTCCTAGGTACCACGGTGATTCATTGACTTCGAGAGAAAGTTTGAAGCCAGGCTACTACTGCTTGTGCTCAGGAAATCTCAGGATACTGTTGCTTCCTTGTTCTTTGTAGGGAGGTCCACCATTTCCTCAGATGACAGCCTGTTCACACCTTTTATTCTAAACTGGAGGTGGGGGAGAGATCATAGAAAGTGATGAAAGCTCTAGAAACCAGAGCGACCAAGTACCTTTAGGCTGAGGGAAATAACCAGTGTCCTCTAAGAAAATACACTTAATCAATATTTATATTGATTGATATTTTATGCAGGTTGCAAAATTCTTTAGTGGATATTTGAAGATACTATCATGTTTTTTCTCTCAAAAAAATCAATTTTTATCGTTAACTTGAAGAAGTGTGCATTTATAGTTCTTAAGATATGATACTTTGTTTTTCGTAGAGTACCCAGAGAATAATTTGAAGTATTATTACTGTGAAAGAAGTTAAATAATTTTTCTTTGACTAATAGTTGGGTCATAAATGATATTAAACATGATACCTTTGTTACATAAGTAATTAGAACTCTTTATCCCAAGACACCTTAGGTATACAATGAAAATACTGACTTCTGAGCCTAAACTTACACTTATTCATTCCATAAATATTTATTAGGTATTTACACACCCTAACGAACTTTAAGGGCAGGAAGTTGTTTTAATCTTCCAAGATAATGCAGCAAATGTATTGTCCTCCTTAAAGGACATTTGCTTTTCAAATGGCCCCTATTCTGAGTTAATCTATGCCTTTGCTCTTTGTACGCCTGGATTATAGGGCATGTTTCCTACCATAATGACTGTAAATTACTTTACATCTCTATCTCCTCTGCTCAAGGTATAACTTCCTCTAGGGTGGGGACTGTATTTTATTCATTTTTGTAACTCTGGCGTCTGGCACCATGTCTGCTGCTTACTTAGTCGTAACTGCTTCATAAATGTGAGAGAGAGTCCATTACTGCCCTCTAGGAGGTTGGTATTTGTACAAGCTCATCTGTGCTATGTGACAGTTCCATGACAGTGCAGAGGAGAAAGTGTCACTTGCAACTGGGGTGCTCAGAGAGGACATCCTGGAGGAGGGAGCATTTTAACTAGATTTTTTAGGGCAGTAAGATTATTTGACTCACGCTTCCGTGGGAAGCCCGAGGGAGGGTGCAGGCATGTGTGGGTGGTGTACTGGTCATACTGGGTTGCTAGGACTGAAAAAGTTAAGTTGGGGCTGGCCATAGAGGGCCTTCGGTGCCCATGTGTGGTGTTTCAAGTTTATATGAGGCATCTGGAAATCACTGAAGGCTATAGAAAGGGCAAGACATGTGAGCCGGGTGTGGACGGGAAGTGATTATGGCCTGTGAATTGGCAGATGAAGAGGTTGGAGGCAGAGAGATGGTGAGGGGGCTCTTGCTGTGGTGTGGGTGTGGCATCAGCACATGTATTGAGGATCTGTAATTCTAACTAGTTACCACCTTTGTTGGCCATTTAAGGAGAATTTTTTTAAAGCCCCCTTTTTAAAGGAGGGGAGTAGATTTTCTCCTTCTGTTGGCCCCATCACAAAACCATTTGTGCTCAAGCTTGCACACGCTGCTGTTTCTGTGTTTTAACAGAAACGCATCTGCCAGTGTATTCATTCCATTGATGAAAGGAGAGGAAAAACCAGCCAGAAGTTGCCTTTTTGCTTTAAGGATGGATAGGTTTCTTCTCCAAGGAAGCACAGGGGGAGTTTCTCTTGGCCCTTCTCTAAGATCAGTTTACTCTTCCTGTCTTCATTCAGCTGTAACAGTCTCATTGTTGGCTTCCAGTCCCAATAGTAAGCAATATTCATCCAAGAAAAGACAAGAAGACAATATCCCCTTTGCTCTCCCACGGGCTTTCCCCGTGAGTGTGAGCTCACAGCTCTGCATCTAACAGTTGTGCTGGCGGCAGCTGCAGTCTCCCCGGCTCTTCCAGGTGCTGGCTGGTGTGTGAACAGCTTTAACAACTTGATTTTGTCGTGGGCACTCCTTTCTCTGCCCTGTGTGGTAGGGAGCAGAGAACTGAGGCCTGGAGAGGCTAAGTTGATAGATATAACAGTGGGCTGTGCCTCAGTTTTACCATGATTAGAATGTGGATGACACCTCCATCACAGCGTTCTTAGAATTAAGTAAGAAACGAACTGGGCCCAAGACCTGGCACATGGTATACATTCAACAAATGGTGGCTGTGATTACTGTTATCGTAATTCTATTTCTCCTTTGTCAGGGATGTTTGAATGTGTGGGGATCGGAGATTGCCATGGCCCACTGGAAAAAAAATCCCTCCTTGAATTCTAGCTGTGTCACGGCATAAAGGTCCGTGCCCTTTTCGCTCTTTGCTCTGCACTTCTCATTCTCCTGTGGTCTTCCCTGCGCTCTCCCTGGCCTCATGTCAAGGCCTGACTATTGTGGACATTGAAGCCTCTCTCTCGAGAAAGAAAACTGATCCATGACAAGGCCTTCCGCGTGCCCTGGCACAGCAGAGGGCCACATCCTGCCCCCGTCTCTCCTGTGGGACCCTCCACCTGTCTGCTGGAATCCCTGCCCTTATGTGGCTCATCAGCCATCTCACTGAACTCCTTCCCAGGCACACTCCTTCACCTGAGGCAGAATGTCTCACTCTCCGGTCCAGGGCCTAGAAAAAGGACAGTGTCCACAGGCAAGTTGAACGAACAGAGTTTGGGGAGTGGAAGTGCATTATGGAAGGCTAAACCCAAACATGAACTGAGCGGACTCTTGTGGCCCTGTCTTCTTTCTAACCCCAACCCCTTCTTTTAGTCTTTAAAGACTAAAAGATTTCTTTTATAGTAACCACCCCCAAGTAACTCCGGCCTGAAAAAAAGGGGAGAGTGGTGAAGGGAAAGAAGACCTCTAGAAGACCCTTGGGAGATGACACAACTGAAAATGGTTTACACTTACTACCCTTTCTTGTTGCCATGCAAATGTCTGAAACATAAACAAGTTATGACCTCACTTTCTATTTTTTGTATAGTGCTTAGACCCAGAAGCCTAAAAATTAGATGCTTCTCATGTTCATTTGACACCTGCAAAGGGAGTTGAATTTATTAATAGTATTATTACCTTACCCATGGGTTGTCCCCCCCCCCCTTTTTTTTTTTTTGCTGAGGAGGATTAGCCCTGAGCTAACATCTTTTGCCAATCTTCCTCTTTTTGCTTGAGGATTATTCACTCTGAGCTAACATCTGTGCCAGTCTTCCTCCATTTTGTCTGTGGGTCACCACCACAGTGTAGCCATCAACAAGCAGTGTAGGTCCATGCCCAGGAACTAGACCACAGCAGAGTGTACCAAACTTAACCATGAGGCCATGGGGCTGGCCACTGTCCCCTGTATTTTTAAGAGGCATTCAGATACTTTTTTTCATATGAAAAACAATTCCATGAGGGAGGTATTATTGTCTTGGTTTCCCTTCCAGGAACAGCACAATGAGGGTAGGTGGCTAGGCCAAGGCCACCTCATACAGCTCGTTAGCAGCAGAGCCGTGGTTGGCTCCACACAGCCTCCCTGAGGAGAGTCAGGTTATCCTGAAGGAGAAGCCTGTGTTCTTAAAAGATTTTATTTTTTAAAACGATTTTATTTTTTTCCTTTTTCTCCCCAAAGCCCCCTGGTACATAGTTGTATATTCTTCGTTGTGGGTCCCTCTAGTTGTGGCATGTGGGACGCCGCCTCAGCATGGCCGGATGAGCAGTGCAGTGTCCATGCTCAGGATTCAAACTGGCGAAACCCTGGGCCATGCTTCAGTTTCCTTGTTCCAAAAGGGCGATGACAATATACCACCTACCTTGCAGATTGGTGCAAATGAGAGTATAAATGAGATAATGGATACAAGTGCTTGGAATAGTGCTGAGCACATAGAACGTGGACAATAAATGTTGGCCATGCTCTTATTGCTTAGATGATGCCATCCCTATCTTTGTCTGGATCTAGAATATTGGCAGTGTGATCTTTCATGCTCAGATCTTAATGTGAAGGCTCACCAGGAAACCACTGTCCTTACATATTTATTTAGCGGGCTAGTTGAAAGGATTTACATTAAGGAAAATAAAAGATTCCTAATCTGATTTTGAAATAGAACATATATACACACTAATTATAATTTCCTTTATAAGAGGTTCAAACTCCTGCCTGGCAATTGGCAACAGCAGTGTGCACTGGGCATTTTCAGAGGTTGACATCTGAAAGCAGTTGAAACGTAATTTCCAAATTCAAGATTAGTTCATATCCTTAGTTGGAACAGATAGTACTGTCCCATCACCTAAGCCCCTCATTTCTATCCATTCTTCACGTGACCTTTGCAATAATCTGGTAATTAATTGTGTGGCATCGGGACCATCACATTGCTGAATAACATCAAGCTTATTTATGAGCCCTCTTGGTAATTCAGACTCACCAGCACTTTCAGGTCATTGAAGTAGCTTTTTACAAATAATTTGCTATGAGTATAAATACTAGCTGTTGTAGTTTAGAAGCCTTAATGTTGCCGGTGTATCCTCAGGAAGTAATTTGCAAAACAGAAGAGTTGGGTTCAATAGAATTCCCGCCTGAGGAATGTTGAGGGCCCACTTTGTAGGCTGCCCCAGAGCTCTGCTGGCACTGGGCACTTGTCACCCTCGAGCGCTTGAAATGGAGCTAGTGCAACTGAGGAACTGAGTTTTTGATTTTAATGAATTTTAAGTTTAAAAACAGGAGCAATATAAGATATTTTTCTGTACCCTTAACCTCGTCCTGGTAGGCCTGCATTTCAGGGGATCATGTCACGCAAGATTTGTTGTAGTGTATTTGAGTGTGCTCATCACTTCTGATATCTCAATAATTTTTAAATTTTGGTTACATGTTAAAAGAATTTTTGATATATTGGGTTAAGTAAACATATTAAAATTAAATGCACTTTTTTTTTTTTTAGTAAGGCTACTAAAAATTTCTAAACTCCACACGTGGCTTGCGTTGTATTTCTGTTGGACAGGACTGCTTTAGAGCGTCCGTTACAAGTAGCTGAAATTAGCTTGTTTTAAAATGCAAAATTAGTTTTCAGACTGACCTATATTTTGGACTTGATAGAATCAGAGGTATTTAGGGGCAGGGATGCCGGGAGTCACCTAACCCAGCCCTATCCCTGGGCAGATGAAGAAACTGAGGCTGAAAGTTACGGTGGAATGGCAGGACCTAGTCCAGGTGGGGAGTGGAACCTGGTGTTCTTTACAGCCTTTGGCTTTGGGCCCTGGGTTTGCTTGGCATTGGAAACATGCTAGGTGTCAGGGCTGCAAAGAACTTAAACTTCCACCAGATCCAGACTGAGCAAAAGGCCTTTAAAAGAAATTATTTTAGGGGCCAGCCCGGTGGCACAGCGGTTAACTGAGCACGTTCCACTTGGCAGCCCGGGGTTCACCGATTCGGATCCCCGGTGCAGACATGGCACCACTTGGCAAGCTATGCTGTGGTAGACATCCCACATAGAGAGTAGAGGAGGATGGGCACGGATGTTAGCTCAGGGCCAGTCTTCCTCAGCAAAAAGAGGAGGATTGGCAGCAGTTAGCTCAGGGCTAATCTTCCTCAAACATAAATAAATAAATAATTATTTTAGGTCGTAAGCTGTGCCTACCAGTGGGCAGTGTGATCACTTCCGTGCTTGACATGTATTTTTGTTGGGCAGTATAATGATACTTTCATGGAGAATAGTAATAAGTAAAAATAATCCCCACGCTTTGTGTGAACATCTACTCAGGAAAACTCCATATTTCTGGTTTTCATATATTTTAATTTAAGAAGTCCTTTTTCCAAAGCCACAGGTTTTAAACCAGGCCCAGAGCTTTTGTCCTTGAGGAAAAGACTGAGCACTTGACTTCGTGTGTTTATTGTTTGTAGGTGTCTGAGATGATTTGGCAAAAGTTTAGGTCTGTTTTATGGTGGTGTTTTCTTATGAATGTAGCAAAACCAATTTAAGGAAGAAGCCACTGACAACTACAAAGAAAACCCATAGAGCAAACCAGAATTTTATTTGTTGTTTGAGGAGTGGAAGAGGAAAGGGAGGCACTAGGATTTAGTAAATGGTGACGTGATGTGACGTATGGGCACGTCCATCAGGTTTAGAGGAGGGCGCTTCTGTCGCCGGTGCAGCTGACAAGCTGTGTGACCTGTGATACTTACCCTGCCTCAAACTCAGGGTCTTCATCTCACCGATCTTCACAGTAGTGTACAGATGAAAGGACATGATGATACAAATGACAGTGTTTTGCTGTTAAAGCACTACCAGTGTAAGTAAGGGCTGGTGTCTCCAAGGAGAGATGTAGAACTATTTCTTGGGTCACACTTGGTCTTAATGTGCCCTTGGATGAGTCAGTCAGGTTTGGAATGTGCATTTAGTGAGTACATGACCCTGACCCCATGATTCAGGGTTCTCAGGGGTCCATATTGATTTTGAGCCACTTTTGCTCTTGGTAGCAGAGATGATCTGCCTGAAGGGGCTTAAAACTGGGAGGCTCCAGTCTTATCATATTGAGCACAGGCACAGCCTTTAGAAAACGACTCGTATTTAGAGCCTGGGGGTGGAGGAAGGAAAGTTCTTTACAGAAAAATGGAGGTCACACATCGGTCAAATAACAGAGTTTTATAGGTCATTAATGTGGCTGCAGGGTGAGATGCCACACAACAGTTTTGAAAAGGTCTCTTTTCACAGTAATTCCTACTATTTCATGAATTTTAAGTAATAGAAATTGCAGTAGGAAAGTCTAGTTCGAAATCTAATTTGTGTTAGGTTGACCAGATGGCCCTCCTGGGTTCTGCTCAGTTGGATGACACCTCCGGCCACTTACCCATTTAGCATGTCTGGGCCTCAGGATCCTCATCTATAAACCTGGGGTTTGGACTGTGGCCTCCAATCACCGTCAGCTCTCCTTAGTCAGTTGTGTGTTCCAAATGTAATTTAATGCCTGACAAACATCTGTTCCTGAGAGAGACATTCCTAGAATGAATGCCTTTTCCTGGTCTTTAAGGAGCTGGTAGATGGGTCAGCCCGCTGGACTCACTTTTCCTTTGAAGTTTACCTCATCTCTTAGAAGGGCTGAGGTTGCTGATTTTGCCTGCTGCGCCTGAGTGTTTCGGCTGTTGGCACTCTGCCCAGCATCTGTTTTATCTGTGTGCACCGTGGTCTTTACATTTCATGCTCCTCAAATGTTCTGCCAGCTCCAAAGGCACCAGCCAAGGTCAGCTTGGCTGGAGCAAGGCTGGGAGCAGACAGATGGTTACAGAAGTGCTGTTGGCCGGTCAACGGACTGTACATAAAGTTTATTCTTTTCTTGAGCTTTAGTTTTATTGTTAAAAGATTGTGGGAGGGGCTGATGTTGAAGTTATTCTGGAATTAATAGAGGAAACCTTGTATAGGTGGTTAATGCGTGTTTATTGAGTGGGTACTATGTGCTGATATGATGCAGGGTGTGAAGGACCCAACATGAGTTGGGAAAAAAGTGGGGAAATGGGCACACTCACACGTTGCTGGAGGGAGTGTAAAAGGTACAGCCTCTGTGTAGAGCTGTTTGGCAATATCTAATTAAAAATGCATATACTCCTTGACCCGGCAACTCTACTTCTAAGTATTTATCCCACAGATATCCTCACACCTTTATGAAATGATTTATGTAAAAGGATATTCATTATAGCATCTATTTGTAATAGCAAAAGATTAGAAATAAAAGTCCAATGAGGGACAGATTAATTACATAATTAAATAATATATGATGGTTATAGTACATCTTTATAATGAAAAACTGCTCAGCCCTTAAAAATAATGGAACAATCTATGTCCTGATGTAGAACCATCTCTACAATGTATTAAATAGGGAGAAATAAGTGTGGAACGCTGTGATTATGTGTGACTGTGTGTGTGTGTCTGTGTGTGTGTATTTAATAGAATATCTTGTAAGAAAACACAAAAAACCGATTCCAGTGGTTGCCTTGGGGAAGAGTACCTGGGAAGTTACTTTTGCAACTTTTAAATTTTGCACCTACATGTCTATTAAAAAAGGTATTGTCATGCCCTAAAGGAGTGTACAGTTTCATCAGACCTTTGTAAGAAAGCCCAGAGAAGACATACGAAGTACGAGGTAAATACTGCCTTTGTGGGAACAGTGATTTAAATGCTAAGTTGTCCTTGTCAGTTAAGTTGAACTGATTTGCCCCTGAGTTTTCAGGACAGGCAGGTCTGAGTGTCGAGGGCTGACTCCCAAGTCCTAGTGTCCCGCCTGGGGAGGGGGCAGCCGCGCGAAAGCACTTTGCAGACCTCGTCTTGTAGTGCGCTGGCGTGGGAGCGCACCACGGCATGGGAAGAGCGAGCCTGCCAGGCTCGGAACCAGTTCTGGGTTGGAATCCTGGCTTTGGTACTTGCTGAACATGGGATTTGGGGCAGGAGTATTCGATTCCCAAAGCCTGAATGTGCTCATCCGTAAGTGAAGATGAACCACCTCCCTCGAACCACTGCAGTGAGGCTCCGATGGGACAGTGCGCGAACGCGCCTGTGAACCGTGCAGTGCCCCGCAGGCGCCAGCCCTAGCAGACGCTGGTAGTACCTGCAGGCTGGTAAGCCGGTGCAAGAGATGCTCATTAAAAAAGTAAAGTGAACCAAAAACCTATCTTTTTCCCCCTCTGCCAAATAATTTAGCAAGAGCTGTAAAATTGAAAAGTAGACCATAGGTGGTTTTGGGATCCTTGACCTCTGACCTTGAGGCAAGTCATTTCACCCTCCAGATCTGTTTCCCTATTTGAGAAGTGAATATGTGAGTCCTATGGTCCTTTGCATTTGTAGCGTTCCGTGACAGTGTGGAATTAGCATTAATTCCCATCTCGGCTGAGATGAGTCATTCTGACCAAAAAGTCCAAATGTGGGGAGGAAGTCTCTACGCTGGAGACGCTGAGCCTCTGGGGAAAAGGGGGAAAACAGTGCTGCCATCAAGAGGGGAGCCCACGGATGCTTGAAGTGAGAGGAGGTGTGTTCGTTGTTTCTTGGAGTTCTCTCCACCTCCTTCGCCTCCTTTGCTTTCAAACGTTCACCTGGACTAGACCTTTGGAAGCCAGGTTGACCCCTTGTTTATTGGGAAGGATCTTCATACAGTTGTGAGTGGCGTACTTTATGTCAGGTGTCACTCGGTGAGGTCTTCCTGTGCAGTTGAGTGATGCTTCCCCCGTGCTGCCTTGGCTCCTACATGCTTCTCATCACATCTCAAAACTAAGATCAGAGACTGTCTCTTATTTATCTTTGTGTCCCCAGCACCATTCCTGACACCTGAGAGGTGATCTCTACATACGTATTAGATGGCAGATGATCCATTCAGGGTCGTCTGCACACTAATCTTCTTGATCTCCACCACCATCTTCATCATCATTCTGGTAAAATGAGGTTTTAGCCATTAGTAGCTTATTTTGAGAAATGTTTCAAACTTGAAAAAGTCCACACTAAAAAAAGTTAAACAGACCCCTTGAAATGTATTAAAAACTAAGTGTTTTAGATAGTCTATATGTATTACAACATATATACGTATCTAAAATTCTGCATCACCACGGCATACAAGGTCTTTGGCTAGCAGCAGTAAAGAGCGTATAGTACTTACTTCGCCCCAAAGCCTTCTTACTTTTTTGAGGTAATCGTAGGCAGTTAAATCTGAAAAGGAGCTTTAAGCTTGAGATAATTTCTTTTTACAAATGCAGGAGGCAAAAGAGGGTAAAGGATCACACAGGGTGTTTAGAAGTGGCAGAAGTGGCTGTAAAGAGCGCCAGAGGTTAAGCGTGTTGGAGCATGCCCTCCCTCTGGGGGATACCCTGTAGGAGGAGGGTGCACGAGAACGGGCAAGCAGGGGTGTCTGACCTCAAGGTGGATGGCTGAGCCACCTGGTTAGCCCACACCCAGTTAATTTCAGTGTCGATAGGGAGTCAGAGCCAGTGCTCCTAAAGGTTCCACTGGAATATGGTTTGCGTCCGTGTGTTTCCTGTAGAATCACTCTAACAGTGATGGAAGACCCACTCACAAAGCTCCTCTCATGTGTGGAGGGTGGCTTCCAGAACTGAACACGCACGGCTTGTTCAGGCACGGGGATGAGATGAGAAAAACGTATCCAAAAGTTTGCTTGTCAAAGCAAGCCATTCTTTTGGCAGAGTGGTGATGACCCTTGCAGAAGTCCTTGACAGCCTAACAGCATCCTCCTCACGTACAAACCACCAAAAAATAACTCTGTTGGGACCCAGGTGTGAAACTTCTCATGGAAAAGTTGGATCCATGCACTTTTTGTAGTAGGTGGTATCACCTACTATTTTGGAAACTAACTGTCCTTCCCGATTTCTTTTTGGCCAAACACATGTGTGCCTCTTGAGAAAATAAACAGTCCAAGTTCCTATTCTATTTACTTTCTAGTTTTGCTTTATCTTTTCATCATGCTTTGCCGTCTGCAGACAAGCATAACTGGTGAGAGTTCCAGTAAACTGGCTGGATCATATTTCTTAGATTGAGTCATTGCTGAGAAACTTGTTTGTGAACAGGAAGCAGCCCATGAAAATGTCTGTCCCTAGTCACAAGCCAGACTGTGAGGAACACAGTTGAAACACAAAAGGGTAGAAGGATGATTCTAGAACCCAGGAAATAGTAAATTTGTGATCCACGGTTTTAACTTGTTGAATAATTCGTCACTTGGTGTGTTTTTGAGAATTTTTATGTTGTTAAAAATTGCTAGTTGGGGGCTGGCCTGGTGGTGCAGCAGCGGTTAAGTGCACACGTTCCGCTTCGGTGGCCCTGGGGTTCGCCAGTTTGGATCGCAGGTGCAGACATGGCACCGCTTGGCAAGCCATGCTGTGGTAGGCATCCCACATATAAAGTGGAGGAAGATGGGCATGGATGTTAGCTCAGGGCCACTCTTCCTCAGCAAATTGAAGAGGATTGGCAGCAGTTAGCTCAAGGCTAATCTTCCTCAAAAAAATAAATAAATAAATAAAATAATCGCTCATTGTTGAATATTGGGGAAATAATCCTTAGTAAGCTTTCTCTAGAAGGAAAACTTGGATTAGTGATAACTGTTACTACCTGTTAGGAATCTCTGGCGACATATATAACTGGTTGCTAGGCCAGTTATTTTTTTAAATGGAGCTGTAGTTACACAGAAATTAACCTGGTGACATTTACACTTGGCCGAGATGGCTATGAGGCCCCTTCCATCTCTAACTTTCAGTGATTTTATTTATATATATATATTTATATATATATATATATATATATATATAGTGATTCCTTGCTTTTTTATCACCTACTTCACAATTATTGTAGCAATATATTCAAAAGTTAGCAAATCAGTGCAGTAGAACCAAAAGTACTTGAATGTGGGCAAAGGTTCTTGGTAAAGAAGAACCTGTCATCTGCCTTCTCTAGAACTCCCGCTGAGAAAACAATGAGCATTGGGTATCTTGCAATGAAGCAGTGGGAGAGAAGCAAAGAGAGCTCAAGAGGTAGGTAAACATTTATGGAATGTAATGGTCATCAGCGATGTGTATTTTAAAAACACCTGCTTGTGTCATTTTACTTTATTAAGGATTCTGACTGCAAAGTAGGGCCTTGTGAATCAAGCAGATCTTTTCTGCTGTTTTATCAATTCTTCAGGCATGCCCTCAGGTGTTTTTGTAGCCTCCTATAGCTCATTTGGTTCATTTTCCAGCGGATGGTAGGATGCGATTCATACTCCATCCGGTTTTGCCTAGACTTATTTGAGTGGCTTCTATGGAAAAAAATATTAAACCAGATTTAGCTTTTAGGTGAGTAATATAACCACCTGGGCATAATATAGAGAGGCTGAAATGTATGAAAGAAAAACATTTCCAGGTGTAACTTCGATTCTGAATGCTGGTAATTAATATTCGGATGAAGAGGAGATCTCAGGGGAATAAACTTTAAAGGAAGACATTATTTATTATGTTCTTAATGGAAATACATGATTTTAAGAAGGAGTAACTTGAGACATTGTCTTGTCCTCATACTGTAAAACTGGAAGTGAGGATCAGTTTTCATTTTCTGTCTACAAAGTTAGTAATCTGTGCAACTTATTTTAACAGTTTATTAGTGAAATTTATTTTTAGAAAGAAACCTCCCACCACCTTCTCAGCATCCTCAGGACAAAGCAGAGGATGGCAGAGGGAGGGGAGGAAGAGCGCTTGGGAGGTACAAGTCTCATTTACCCATTGAATGTGTAATAGAAACCATTTTATTTTTCATTTCAAATATTTTCCAAAGCCTCAATTTACTGAATTGCTTTAATTTAGGAGGAGATTGTATTATCTTTGCTTTATCTGTTCTCATTTTTTTGGATCATCTGAGCATGATAAATGATGATTTGTTTAAGGCACTAAAATTGGCTTGCAAAAGACATATTTAATATGGGATTCTGTGTTCAAGGCCTCTCTTCTTTGTTTATCCTGGAACAAAGATGTTTGTTTTAAAGTAGTATGAGTTAATAGGCCAACTTCAGATTTCCCATAAAACATATAACAGATTACCCAGATGGCAAACGATGATATATATACATTTTAAATATGAATATTTCCGTTGAGCCAGATGGTGATTTAACTCAAATTGTCGAACAGTTATGTTTCTTATTACACTGTCTTCTTTTGTCTAAGCCAAGCTAGCGACAGAATTTGGGAACACACTCAGAAATTGCTAAAGGACAACAAAAAAAAATTCAGACACTAAGCGGCAGGCAGCATTTGCTCCACAAGGCACGGGAAGGCCCACAGCCAGCGCCTGGTTGCCCTCGGGAAGCGTTTTCACTGTCTTGAGGAAATACCTGTTGGAATATGTACAGACTATCCCCCTGCTTCCTCTCCCTCCCAAACCTTTCCTGTCTGCCACTCTGCGTGGCAGCCTTCCTCCTTGGGGGCTTGGAGGGGAGAAGTCGCTGTACTTCCCCAGCGCCTTGGATTCCTGTGCCAAAGAGCAGTTTTAGTTCTTCCTTGGGCATTTCCCATCCTCACTGTCCGGTGTCATGTTCTCCTTTGTTATGGGCTCCGCCCAGACCATTTCCTCTCAGATGGTGTGCGAGCTTTGCAAAGAGATGGGTCACTTGTGGAATAAGTCATGTGCCTGGTCACAGGGCTTCTTACAGGAAACGCGTGCTGCCTGTTGGGTTAGCACGGACCCGGCCCTGAGCCTGTGGGGCTCCCCAGCAGTGAGGCGGGTGGACAAGCCTCTGCTGTTCCCTCTTTCAACATAAAGCTTTGAATATTTCATACATTATCAAGTCCCACCAGGTTCTTTCTTCGGAAACTTATGTGAAAATTTAAGAAACGCAGAGTATGACATACCTTTTAAGGCTATGACAAGAAACCCGTTGTGGCTGCATTCTGAATTTGATCAGAATTCAAGTAGTCGAAATTCAGGGTTTTTTTTTCTTTAAAGGAGAATTTTTCTTTTAGAAACCTCTCATAGCAAGAATAAACATTACATAAAAATAAACTTAAAAATACAGAGGAAAACCTCTGAGAACACTTTGAAACCTGTTTTGGTCCCATTCTGATCTCAGTGAAGGCTGCCCGGCCTGCATAGGCATTGTCACTTGAAAGGTCTTCTGGTGGCATTCCTGGTGGAGATAGTAAGCTAGGGCTGTAGGAACCACTCTGCCTCCCAGGGTCCAGCATTGCTTCAGAGCAGGTAACGAGGACAGGATGCTCAAGACCTGATCCAAATGATGCTGCCAGTTTTATTTTTCCTGTTGATAAGGATCCACAAGGTGTCCTTCTCTGATCACGTTTGGGAAGTTTCAAAAGCTTGAATTGGTTTGGCGCTGTGCGTTGAAGGGTAGTCATATCAGGAATTGAGCAGCCGTTGAATGGGTATATGTGTGTACAAAATATACATAAAAGTATATGTCATTTATTTTCATTTACAACACATGTTGCACATGCCCACTAGTCAATTTCAGACCTTCCCTGAGTAGCAACCAAGTAGCTTCATTGCTGAATGTTATTTCAGGCAGCCACTGCAGTTAGGTCCACCACTTCATTGTTATCCAGTGGCCTGGAGTTTGGTCTCCCTTACAGCAAGTAGTAGGGCCCATCACTGTCAGCATGCATAACAGCGTTTGCATATACTTTACATTTATAGAGAGATTTCTTTCATGTCTCATTTGATCCACCAACATCTGTATGATAGGGGTAGGATGGAACAATTACAGTCATGCATTGCTTAATGACGGGGAGACATACTGAGAAACGCGTCCTTAAGTGACTTAATCGTTTTGCGATCATAGTGTGTACTTACACATCCAGACAGTATAGCCAACTATGCACGTAGGCGACATGGTACTAATCTTAAGGGACCACTGTCGTATATGCGGTCCATCGTTGACTGAAACGTCGTCATGCAATGCATGGCTGTATACTAAATTTATAGTTAAACCATCTGAACCCACTCAAGACATCTCATCTGGTGGGGCGTGGGGGAAGGGGAAGAAGAACAGAGTTCTAGCAGCTCGTGGTGTGGCTGCTACTGGTGGTTTTGGAGTAAATTACATTAGAAATTTTCTGGGGCTGGCCCCGTGGCTGAGTGGTTAAGTTCGCGCGCTCCGCTGCAGGTGGCCCAGTGTTTCCTTGGTTCGAATCCTGGGCGCGGACATGGCACTGCTCATCAAACCATGCTGAGGCAGCGTCCCACATGCCACAACTAGAAGGACCCACAACAAAGAATATACAACTATGTACTGGGGAGCTTTGGGGAGAAAAAGGAAAACAAAAATTAAAAAATGGATAAAATAAATTTTAAAAAATTAAAAAAAAAAAAAGAAATTTTCCTCCACCCTGCAGGGCTGGGGTCTAGGCAGGCACCGGAAAGGGCAGAGCTGTGAGCAGATGTTTCCAACATAAATTGCGTCAGTGCTCTTTCAGTTCTTTTACAAAAAAGTCAAAACTGGACACTAGTGTTTATCCTGGGCTCTCTTTAACAAGAAGCCCCAGGCCTAGGCAGTCTGAGGACAGAGAGGGAGGGATGTGTCAGAGTGGCCCCCAGGTGCAGGGACGAGTATTTGGGTTTCTCTCACTGATCTCCTGAAGAGCTCAGCGCACTTTGCGCATCAGTTTTTGAGGGGGATGGGAACAGGTATGGCCTTTTTAGAGAGAGAGAGAAACTAGAGTGCAGTCAAGATTGGTGATCCTGCATTCTTTTCATTCTGAGTGCTAGCGTTCAGCAGTTGCGAGTATACTGAACACCTCCTTACTATCTTGGTCTCTAGCTCCAGTTTAAAGAATAGCCTAGATAGGATAGGATACTGTATCTAGATTCACCGAGAAGACACGGCCCCACCTAATCAGAATTTTAAAGTAGACTGCCCTAGGCCTTGGACCTTTCTCTTTCTCATGACGCTTGAGTAAATGGAAACCAATCACTTTTACAGTGGAAATTATCCTCATGCTTTGTTTTAGTGGGCAGCCTGAGAAGATAGCCGTGTATGACTGAATGCTCTGTGGTTGCTATTTTGTTGCTTGTGGCCAGGAAAGCGATCCAAGTGACAGGTGCTCAATCCAGCCTTCAGTAAACTGGCCATTTCTTCACTCCACCAAGATGTCACGGCAAAGTATCTATCTGAAAATGGATTTTATATCCTCCCCAATTTAGGAACCGCTGGCCAATGATCAGATTTTCTATTTCTAGTGTAGGCTCGTGGTTAAAAAAGCATATGTCCAAGATTGAGGCTGCTTGGGTGCATATCCTGTTCACCCACTTTCTAGTAGTATCCCTTCTTTCTAGACCTCAGTATTCTTATCTGTATAACAGGGATATATGTTATCTTTATATGGCTGTTTTGAGGACTAGTTTGTGTTTATCTAAGGTACTCAGAACAATGCTTGGCATATAGAAAGCCCTTAACAGATGCTGGCTTAAAAAGTTACGTACACCCTAGCTGGTTCTAAAGAGCTACAGATGCCGTTTTAACTATACCTAGTGTGTGTGCTTTATACTATATATTATACTGTTCAAGGCTAGAATGATGATGAACCTCATGAGCAGGGTTTTGTAGCATTTGAGATTCTGACACCAACTTTCAGTCAAGGCTAGAGGCGGCCTGTTATCCAGCTAGCTGTTCTGCCTCTAGACTGGGTGGCCTGCTCCTCCTTTGTTGGGTAAAAATAGCCTGACTGCTCACTGAAGCAACCACCACGATATTTTTGTCCTTGGGAGGCTGAAAGTAGCAGAGCTGTAGACATCCTGGGCAGCCTGGTGCTGCCAGGCGCCATCAGAACTGAAATACCAAGTTTGATGTTTGTGCACGCCGTCTGCTGGCCTTCAGGCCCAACTCCCTTTCCACCTATGTCTTCACTTTCCCAGTCTTGAGCTCATTATTTTCAATGTAGATGATTTGTTCAATGGGAAATGATTTAAATTTCCTACGTTTAGACGTTACCGAAAACTAAAGTTATAAATCAGAAAAATTGCTTTTGATGCACTTGTGGTTAGGAAGATTTGGATGTGGCTCCTAGGCGTAGCCTTGTTACAGAAATTGAAATAACCATTCCCTCATTGTAAGATTCTCCTCTTATTTTAAAACTTAATACCTTCCATCTCTCCCTGGAGCTGTTTTGTTTCTGGGTTTTTTTTTTTTTAAGAGGGTTACTTACGATTTCTCAGGAGTGAACCTAGTGGGCACAACCCCTTTCTCAACTCTTTTGGTAGGTAACGGACAACCCCTCGCTTTACCCACGTCACAAGATTACCATTAGCCAGGGCTTTTTTACCAGTTTGTTCATGTCTCAGGTGCTAAAACTCAAGTCAAGAGGAAATTGTTTTAATAAGTGAGCCACAGCGACAAGAGTAGCAAGAAATGATGGAGAAAAGATAATCCAATGTAGGAAAGACTGAAAGAGTGGTGATACTTCACAACTGCTAGATTGAAAATTTAACCTGGGATTTTTCCCCTCTATAAAGTGGATATTTGCTGGGTCAGTTTAGGAAAAAATGCCACACATTTCCATGTTTTCCAAACTCCATTTCTCATAATAGCCCAGTGGCTTGGAGTGCTTGCTCTAATTTCTATATTCCATTAAACAAGTGTGGGATTTCTTTTACTTCAAGAACTTTTATGTGCAGTGTTTCTTACTTTGCTCTTTGGTGACCTCACCATCACCCAAAGATTAATAATCCAAGCAGCAAGTGATTAGAAGGGATGGCTGTGTCTGTGGGTTTGTTTTTTTAAAGAATGGATTCGTCGAATGGAATTAACTGTGCCCTTCCAGAACATTGGATCTGTGTTCCCATTCAGATTTTGTTTGTAATTTCCCCACCCCCCACCATCAACAATGGCATAATGTACATTATGTGGTATCTGCCATTTTAAAACCATCTTAACCAAGGTCTCTCTCCTTCCTCTTTTGTTTTAAATGTAGGACATGGATTTGATTGACATACTATGGAGGCAAGATATAGATCTTGGTGTCAGTCGAGAAGTATTTGACTTCACTCAACGACTTCAGCATGAGCTGGAAAAACAGAAAACACTTGAAAGACAAGAAAGACAAGAACAACTCCAAAAGGAGCAAGAGAAAGCCTTTTTCGCTCAGTTACAACTAGATGAAGAGACAGGTGAATTCCTCCCGATTCAGCCAGCCCAACACATCTCATCAGAAACCAGTGGGTCTGCCAACTTCTCCCAGGTACAGAGTACTCATCCTCGGGAAGGTATATGGCAGGGTTAAGGAAAGAACATTGACCCAGGAGTTAAAACATCTGGATCTGAGTTCCAGCTTTGCCTCCTACTACATCTTGACCTTATCGAGTCAACTTCCCAACTTCAGCCTTCAGATGAGCTCAATACCTGACTTCCCTCGCAAAGTTGTTGTAAGGGTTAGGAGGACATAATTTACAGGAAAGAGCTTTGTAAGCTATAGAAACATCAAGGAAGGATCCAGCAGCAGCAACAGTAGTGGCAGCAGAACTAGCAGTAGGGATTACTTATGGCACTAACTGTTTCAGGCACTGTTCAAAACACTTGACATAATTGATTTAATCAACACAATTATATGAATTGGGTACCATTATCCCCATTTTATCTACAGGTGAGCACTTGAAGCTCAAACAGGCTAAATAACTTACCCAGGGCGCTCAAGAAATTGGGGGAGCCAAGATTTGAACCCAGTCAGTCTGGTTTGATTCTGCACTCTTAACTATTAAACTGATTTCTGAAATGAATTATGATTAACTAGATTGTAAACGTTTTAGGAACAATGAATGATTTTCTTCTTCCTTTATGTCATTCTCTATTATCCAGGTTTCCCACATTCCCAAACCAGATGCTCTGAACTTCGATGACTGCATGCAGCTTTTGGCCGAGACATTCCCGTTTGTAGATGACAATGAGGTATAACATTTGGTTAACAGCAAGACTCCACAACTGCATCTAATGTATCCTGTATGGAGCCCTTTAACGTCTCCCCATTAAAAAAAAGAATGAAAAAATCTATTTTAGGAGGCAATTTTGTCAAGGAAACCCTGGCCTACAGATAACTTTACAATTAAAAGAAAAAAGACCCCCCCACACAGTACAAAACCAAAAATGTTTACCCCTGCATAGCGAGAAACATGGCTCAGCATAACCATGGAAACAAGTCAGTCATTTGTTTATATGGGTACTTGGAAATAAATTTTGGTAAGTAAAAAGCAAGCTGGGCAATAAACCAAGACTTGTTCAATTAGCAATTTTAATTAATCTGTTGTGGTTGAAGCACTACACTAGGTATTATATAGATAGAAATTAAATCCTAATGATTGTTCTTATCTATTTTGAAGTTCACCTTCAAACGCATAAGATAAAACAGGCTAGTAAATGAGCAAATTTGGAGTCAGATGGGGCAGTAACAAATGATTTGTTTCATTCAGTAGAAACAGGGGTCCTAGGTGGTACTTCTAAGTGGAGAAATACAGAACTGCAGCCAGTTCAGTTGAAGGTGTCGTGATGGGGCCTTGGAGCGTGCTCATCCACTGTTGGTGGCAGACTCATGTAGATAAATGCCTTGTCAATTTTAGGTTTCTCCAGCTACGTTTCAATCACTTGTTCCTGATATTCCCAGCAACATCGAGAGCCCAGACTTCATTGCTCCTAACCAGGCCCAGTCACCTGAAACTCTTGTCCTTCAGCCAGCCGTTGCTGATTCAGACAATATGCAGCAGGACCTTGAGCAAGTTTGGGAGGAGCTATTATCCATTCCAGAATTACAGGTAACTAAGACCTAATAAGTAAATCCCAAAGATGCTATTTTATATTCAGTGCCTTTAAATTAGTCACTTTGGTTATTATTTATATGCCACCTACTTATAGGAAAGGTTGGAGGGTGCTTTTAAATTAGTCATGACAGCTGCCCATGCTCTCTTAAGTGCACTTCTGTTAGTTAAATGGGCTGGATATTTTGAAGACAGATCAAGTTATAAACCTGAAGTCTCATCTAGGAACTCTGAAATTAATACATATGCTTTTTTATCTGTTGGAAATGGGAATTATCTCAGAATTATAGAAGAGCTTGATGGGGGAGAGAGTTTACCATCAGCTATAGATTATCAGCTATCAAAAATACTAACCTTGATTTACATACTCTAACTTTCTTTTCCACAGTGTCTTAACATTCAAAATGACAAGCTGGTTGAGACTAGCACGGTTCCAAGTTCAGAAACCAAAGTGACAGAAATTGACAACAATTACCATTTCTACTCATCGATCCCCTCACTGGAAAAAGAAGTAGGTAACTGCAGTCCACAGCTTCTCAATGCTTTTGACGATTCCTTCAGCAGCATCCTCTCCACAGAAGACACCAGCCAGTTGACAATGAACTCATTAAACTCAGAGGCCACGATAAACACCGATTTTGGCGATGGGTTTTATTCTGCTTTCGTAGAGCCCAGTGTCAGCAATAGCATGCCCTCCTCGGCTACTTTAAGCCAGTCACTCTCTGAACTTCTCAACGGGCCCATTGATGTTTCTGATCTATCACTTTGTAAAGCCTTCAACCAAAATCACCCTGAAAGCACATCAGAATTCAATGATTCTGACTCTGGCATTTCACTGCGCACAAGTCCCAGCATGGCATCACCAGAACACTCAGTGGAATCTTCTACCTATGAAGACACACCACTTGGCTTCAGTGATTCTGAAATGGAAGAGACAGATAGTGCCCCTGGAAGTGTCAAACAGAATGGTCCTAAAACACAGCCAGTGCAGTCTTCTGGGGATACAGTCCAACCCATGTCACCATCTCAGGGGCACAGTGTTCCAGTGCATGATGCCCAGCGTGAAAACACGCCAAAGAAAGAAGTGCCTGTAAGTCCTGGTCATCGAAAAACCCCATTCACAAAAGACAAACACTCAAGCCGCTTGGAGGTTCATCTCACAAGAGATGAGCTAAGGGCAAAAGCTCTCCACATCCCATTCCCTGTCGAAAAGATCATTAACCTGCCTGTTGAAGACTTCAATGAAATGATGTCCAAGGAGCAGTTCAACGAGGCTCAACTCGCATTAATTCGAGACATACGCAGGAGGGGTAAGAATAAAGTGGCTGCTCAGAATTGCAGAAAAAGAAAACTGGAAAATATTGTGGAACTGGAGCAAGACTTGGATCATTTAAAAGATGAAAAAGAAAAATTGCTCAAAGAAAAAGGAGAAAACGACAAAAGCCTCCACCTATTGAAAAAACAACTCAGCACCTTGTATCTCGAAGTCTTCAGCATGCTACGTGACGAAGACGGAAGACCTTACTCCCCCAGCGAATACTCCCTGCAGCAGACGAGAGACGGCAGCGTGTTCCTTGTTCCCAAGAGCAGGAAGACAGACGTCAAGAAGTAGACTTGGGAAGATGACCTTTTGAGCTAGTGTTTTTTTTGTACTGTTATACTAAAAGCTCCTACTGTGATGTGAAATGCAGAAATATACTTTATAAGTAATTCTATGCAAATTTATAGTCAAAACTAGTGTAGAAAATATAAAACTTTAAAAAGCATTAAATAAAATAAGTTATCAGTATGCTGAATCAGTAGTTTCACTTTAACTGCAAACTTAATTTCTTAGAACACCATTTGGGCTAGTTTCTGTGTAAGTGTAAATACTACAAAAACTTTATTTATACTGTTCTTATCTCATTTGTTACGTTCCTAGATTTATATGATACATCTGGCTAAAAAGCAAATTGTTGCAAAACTAACCACTATGTACTTTTTTATAAATACTGTTATGAACAAAAAAATGGCATTTTTTTATATTAAATTGTCTAGCTCTGGCAAAAACAATTTAGTTGAAAAGCTGGTACTAATAAAGGAATATTATGACTGTTAAATTATTTTTCTGGAATTCATTCGAGTTTATTCGGTCTTTTCCATGCCATTAATAATACATATGTTTAAGTGGTTTGCATTTTCAGAATGTTTTCACTGAAACATAGGAAAAGCATTTCACACTAAACATTCTGGTGGCAGAGATATAGACGAAGCATATCAAGAAGATATTTTCTCTCTTCAACAGCAGGAACATCTCAACCGAGGAAAACATCCTACTTTGACATGAAAACATGGATTCATTTATTCACATCAATAGTATGCGAACTATGTGCTAAGCATTGTTTAAAGGACAAAATGGGAATCCCTGTCCTCCTGAACTACTGGAGGAAGACAGCAAACATACAATACTATGCCAGAAAGAGGACTGGGAAGACCAGCAAAAAGGAAGCATTGCGATTTAAAATAGGCTTGTAAATAGGAAAAGCCTCACTGAGGTGGCAACATTTGAAAGTGTGCGAGACCTGTTCTCTAGAAGAGTATTGCAGACAGGACACAATCAGTCCAAAGGTTCTGAGGCCTGTGTAAGAACCAGGATTATATGGCTGAACAGAGGGGGAGAAAAATGGTGGGCAGGTAGAGTGAACATCGTACAGAGCCTCGTTAAGCCTCCAGAGGAGTAACATCTGATTTCTAAGTTTCCTCTGCCTTGTGTTGAGAACTGGCTAGAGGGTAAAGGTGGGAGCAGGGAGACCAATGGGGAGGCTCTGAAATAGTCACATGGGATACGCCATCATCCTACTGTAGGGTGACAGCAGGAGAGTGAGGCGGCATTGGATTCTGCAGGTTTCAAAAGTAGAACTAAAAGGGTTTCCTGACAGAATGGAGACAGGGTGAAGGTGGAGTCAGACTTGAACGTTCATCTTTAAGAACTGAACTGTCCAAGGACCGGCCCTGTGGCACAGAGGTTAAGTCTGGAGCACTCTGTTTCCACAGCCCAGGTTTGCAGATTTAGATCCTGGGTGTGGACCTACACCATTTGTCCGCCATGCTGTGGCAGCAACCTACATATAAACTGGAGGAAGGCTGGCACAGATGTTAGCTCAGGGTAATTCCTCCTCAGAAAAGACCTGAGCTGTCCAGATGGCTAAGGCTAGTTAGAGGGAGTCTAGGTGATGGGAAGATCAGTTCACTCTGGGACATACTGAGAGATTAAACATGCAACCAGCGGGTATAAAACCAAAGCCCCTCAAAACTGAAAATCTGCTGGCTGCCCAATAAACCATTTGTCGCACTGATTCACTATTTCTTCATCTAATCCAATGTCTGTCTGGTTTTGTTTTTAAGTGGGAAAATGGAGAGTCACCTGAGTTAATATGCATGTTTAGAATAAGCCCTACTACACGCAAATTATTCAGAAGGTTCTAGCAACCCATTAGGGAGCAACATGGTGCAGAGGTCCAACCGACCTAGCGCCACACCACCTGGACTTGCCGCCGCCATTTTTCTAGAACCCCCAGTAACTCAAAGCACTTAGACGCCATTCCTCATCCATAAAGCAAGGATAAGCATTCAGTGAGTTACTCCACAAGTACTGTGCCTAGCTCCTCGAGAGCACTCTAAAAACTTTTCATTTTCTTTAGCCTTGTATTACAATGCCTTTTTGTTCCAAGTGAAAGACCCAGAAGTCAAATTAGCTTAAGAATTCAGTTAACTAGAAGGCTCAGGGTTGAAAATGACTTCAAAGAACAGATCTAAGCATTCAAATGTGAAGATTCTGCTGCTGGCCTTTCTTGTATGGTCAAGAATTTCTTCCTGTAGTGCTGGTGAGATCCCTGGAGGAGTCATCACTTTCCCAACCTCAGATGACAAAAGTCTCAGATCTTGAGTGAAGTGCCCCACACTTGGACAAAACTATGGGTGGGGATTGGGGGTGGTGGCAAGAATCTGTTAGCAGAGCCTCATCTGGAGCACCTGGAATTGGCCAGCACCTACTACAAGGAAGAGCATTCTGGGCGGAAACCTGATGACAAATGCCATCTCTCATGTGCACTTTTAGTCAAGTTTCAAAATATTTTATGGAGCTCATTCAAGATAACTGACCTTAGAACCTTAGTACCTAAACATCATTACTTTCAAGTACTAAACATACTGCATTATATAGTTAGAAACTAAAAATTCACAGCATAACAAATCCTAACTTCCCCAAGACTGAAAAAAAAGTTTTCATCTCAATCTGGAATTTAAATATTAGAGCCTTACATCTGTCCTCAAATTAAATGTGGCTATCCAATTGTTAAACCTTGAACTGTTTCTAGTTTTAAAATGTGTACCTATGCCTTTACACTCAAGTATATCAAGCACTCTCAGAATTTTAACTGCATGACACTACATGTTACGTAAGAAACCATTTTCTGACTGAGATTTCTTGAGCCCTTTTGAGGGAAGGGGTGGACGCTCAGACATACCTTACAGACTTCTCATACCCATGCTTCTGTTTTAAGCCTCAGAACATTTACAAAGTAATTCTCATTCCTATTTTAAAGATATTTATCAGGCCAGTTTCAGTTTTCAGCTGATGCTTTTTAGTACTTTTTGAGGAAGTGGAAAAAATTTAAACACAATAAAAACTTCAATCCTACTCGGAGAAGAAGTCTCAAACTTGGGAATTATCTTTTAATGCCACCCAATAAAATTTTAGATCTTCTTCAGGATATTATGGCAGCACCCACAATTACCACCAAAAATACTCTCTTTAGGGACCAAGGACCAGGCGCTAAGGCTCTTTAAGCCCGTTTTCACATTTAATCTTCAGACTTAAGGGTAGGTATCATCTCTGTTTTACAAAAAACTTAGCTGAAAACTGTTCTTAATCTGGATAGAATTTAGGTCAGGGAATTTTGATTGGGAGAACATTACTTCTTTATTCTCATTAACACTAAAACATTTCCTTCAATGCTGCAGGCAACAAACCACAATGGTATTCACAGGACTTGTGACTTTCATACTTGAAATCACAACTTTAATATCAGATTACTGTTCCAAGTTTCTCAAAATACCATTTATGCATCACAACTTCAAAGGTGTAAGTCAGACCCACCGCTAACCTCACTTAATACAGCACCCATTACTAAATCAAACAATATTTTGACAACTGTTTTCAATGTAATGTTTAATTCTACATATTTAACGCATATGAAATAAACATCCTAAAGGGTCTATTGGCATCAAACTGTCAAAGGGGAGCATGGCATAAAAAAATTAGAAAGCCACAAATAACTCGCCCAAGCTCACAAAACTACTACTATAAACTTTTTACTGACAAGTAAAACCTGCTATGTAAGAATCAAACAAAAACCTAATTGCATTTTCTTCCAGCACCTATTAAATAAGCGTGTGAGAGCAGATAATTGAGACTAAATCCAAACACATCAGAGTTCTTTGGATGTAAGCATACTTTACACTTCTGTTGACAGAAATGCATGGACTAATACACTTTTTAATTCTTTTTCTCCCCAAATACCCCCTAGTACATAGTTGTATATTCTTAGTTGTGGGTCCTTTCAGTTGCGGCATGTAGGATGCTGCTTCAGCATGGCCTGACAAGTGGTGCCACGTCCACGCCCAGGATCTGAACCAGTGAAACCCTGAGCCGCTGCTGCGTAGCGGGCGAACTTAACCACTCGGCCACAGGGCCAGTCCCTGGACTAACACATTTTTAAAATGACAATTACCTGTAGCTTTGATAGAGCTAGTTAGCATCTGATACAATTTCCATCTCTGTGATTATAAGCCCTTTATTAATTTTAATGGCCATAGAGATGTAGTGAAATTTAACCATATCTTTTGCAAGTATTTTAAAGGTGTCAACACTTGTACTCATTATTTATCCACACTTATCCATAAATGTTAGTAGTATGGTAAATAGTAAATTTCTACTTCCTAGCCTTCAGTACTGTGCTCATTTAACCTCTAGCATACAATGCACAGTTCAACGTGCCCGTGTGCTTCCCATTACGTGTCTTTGAAAACAAGCAAAAATGGCACAATTTACCTATTGCTTTACTCTCCCCTCAACCTGTGGTACTTTCTATTCAATTCTAAGTCAACCTATTGTATTAGCAAGATCCCATTTTTGCAAAAGGAAACAGTAATCTTTAAAACATTTAATTGCAGTGTTATGATTACATGGATGCCTCCAATTTTTTATCTTGTTGCCTGAATACAGTTAAACTTACTGTATTTTCATTCTGAGAAAGTAAATATATACTTATTTTTGGTAGAAATGAAGCCTATTCCTGTTCTGAGTTATTCTGGGATTTAAGTATTAAACTGGAACTATAAGGTATTACAGGTGCAGAGAATATGAAACTACTGCATGTACTACAAAACCAGTGTTGACTACAAGCAAGATGCGTCACAATTCTTTCCAAAAAAAATCCTCACGTGGCTTCAATTCACAAAGCATTTCACTTAAAATGTTCTTAACATCTATTAATGAATGCTAAGAACCCAAACATTTGTGCTATAAAAACATTTCTTAAAATTATCAAAAACCTACCTCAAAAATTTATCAAAGTTGAACAAATGACTGTTATCACCTTTACTTGGGTTATACTGTACCACTGTAGCTTAAGGCTAATTTCATGAAACCTCTTTTCCCCCAGCCCACCCTCACACCACAAAATGCTCAACCACATCTTTTAAATTGATATGTGAAGGCATTCCAAGTTGCCTGTTAATTATCTACTAGTAAAGTATGTAACATTCACCTTTAGCATTTAAGTCACATGAAATTGTGAAGCGACAAAACACACACATTTCTAAAAATATTTTAATGAAAAAGTTCTTTCTGTAAACATTTCATTATACTACAAATGAAACATTTGAATCCATTACAGACCACCTCTTGTCTTAAAAATCAGAATAAAACACACTGAAGTTTAAAATTCTGTTTATATAGGTTAACAATCCTTACATTTACCCCTGCACATGCTTATTCACTACTTTGTGACAGTACTGAAACTCCAAGAGATACTGTTTATTAGAAATGTTTCAAATTGTGACTTAGATACCGGAACTCTTAAAACCAAGCCTATTTCAGTTGTTTAGTTCCATAACAGATGTTCTTTATTATGAGATAAATTTCTTCTTTAGGACCTGAGTGCTGTCGAGTTTTTTTTTTGTTTTTGGACCAATGTAGTGTGGGAAGCAGTAACCTATGAGTTGGTTTGACAAAATCAGTTAAAAAGTTTGCTGCAACCATTTCCCCCTTACATAACTTACTTTGTTTACCGGTGCTATGACTTAAAGAGCATTACATTTTTCAGAAATGACAGTGGAACTACGTTTAAAATAAAGTCACTTTATTTCTTTATAAAGAAACGAGATGGACTGGAAGGAACAATGCCTTTAAAAAAGAAAATGTTTCCTGTCTTAAGAAATCTACTCCACTAAAACCATGTTGTAAAGAAAACTTATTAAAAAGCTATTATTACCTTATTCAACACTTCATTCTATGGTGATGTGTAGAAATTCGGTCCTGATTTAGACACGGAAACAAAGAGCCAACCAGTCATTTTCTGAGAATAATCTCTGGCAATCTACTCTTGTTTATCTAAGAACTTGATTTACTTATAATTTAGAGACTAATTTTAAGCCTCTGTCCCCCCAAAAGTATTTTTTTAAAAAGTGAATCAACCTCAATTCTCAACTTTTGACAAGCCCTTTGGGGGCAGCAACAATAGCCCTTGTGAACAATCAGCAACTGATCTCAACAGTAGTTGAGTAGTATTTTAATTACTCTTTTGGAAAAGTTGTCTTTTAAAAAGAGGATTAGCAAGTTAGGCCCCACTCCTGGTTAACAGGTTAAACACAAAAAAAAAACAAACAAAAAAAACAAACTTAGCCTTAGTCCAAATAATTCCCTAAATTTCTATTCAAGAGACCTTATACATGAGGCCACTTGAACGAACACCATCTTCTCCACCTGTATCCTCTGACACCTCCCCAGCGCCCACTCTAAGGCGTTTTCCTAGAGCGCGTTGGCAACTTCACGCTTCTGTTTTAAGTCAGGCTTATTACAAAATCTCAGGTTGCTCTTCATCGAAAATCGACTTTACCTAAAGACACCAACAAGGACTTGGATACACGGGGCCACATCTGACTAAGACGAACACTCATGGTTACTGCAGGGAAATTTTTTAAATTGTTTAAAATGTGTTGAATGTGGTTCCAAGAGTTTTCAGCTGAACAATTTTGCCAACGTACCTAAGACTTTTAAAATATGTAATATCAATTTGTTGGGAAACAAATGGTGTCATCAGGTTTTACTGTGAGCTACAAACCTTACCCAGCCAGAAACCTTCGTATTTAAGATGGTAGGAAAGACATTCCTCTTTTAGGCAAGTGGGTTCTCATTCAACCTGCAAATCAAAAAGATTACTCTTACCTTGCTTTACAAAGAATTACTCTTTAATTAGTGAAAAAATTCAAATGCAAGCCTTACCTAATGCTTATTGCCCTTCCTTGCAGGTCTAAATGCTAGACCTAGTGACTGTGGCAACTATCTCTCATTGATGTTCCAAAAGGCGAAGAGCTCCTTCCTGCTAGACTTTCTTCGATATTTCAGTTGTAATAAGCAGATTTAACTAGCTTTTGGAAAGTTGCTCACTATCACCATAGTATCTTATGCCTTCACTTCTCTGTAGTTGAAGCTCTTGCTGCTGCCTTGTCATTCTTTATTTATGCTGACTTGTCCATACTCAACAGGCTGCTGAAGTCCTGTCTTAGTGAGTCTCCTTTGATCCACTGTGCTTAAAAAGCACATCTTAGGTCCTTTAAAGCTGGTTAAATCGCTCTCCTCATGGCTTACTTTTCCACACTGTTCACAAGAACTAAGCTAATACAACTTATAAACAGGTCACATACACAGATTTCACCTGCTTATAGGTTGCGAACACAGCTTACTGAAAATATTTCCACTATTAAACTAGTTCCAGAACACAGAAAGTTTGTTAACAGTACAATTAACCTCATATGCCATTAAAGGATACTGTCAAGGTTGTGTCAAACAATTTCACAAACATAGAAACAGGAAATGTTAATCTCCCCCATTCCTTTAACCTTTATTATATGAATAAAAGAACTTGAGACAATTTAGCTCAATTTTAATAAAATGTTTCCCAAGCATTATTTTGACCAGGTACCCAGGTTTAAGTTATGAACATTGACAGTGTCCATTTATATAACCACACTTGAAGTTGTTAAAGACTTAACCATTTTCTAATATTAGCCTATTTTCTATGCTGCTTATTCACATATGTCCATTAACAAACGGAATGTTGTCTGTTACATTTGTTGTTTTGTGAGTGTTTTCTGGAAAACTGCAGTATCTGTGAAGACCGATTTCCATGCTGGCATTGCATGCATCCAAATATTAATAATGCACAGAGGCACAGAATTAGAGCAACAAGAGAGCATATTCAAACACTAGCACGCCCCATTCCCCTTTTTATTGCTTGTTTTGCTTAGTACTTCTTAAAACAAAAGTAATCTCAAATCCAACGTTCAACTGCCAAAGAAAGAGTAACAGCAGGGCACATACTTAGGGCTCGAATGAAATTGAAAGCACTAGCTGGCGCAACAGTAGACAATTGGTTTTTATATATATGACCTTATTATCTAAAAACTCTTCTCAACCATGGTCTCCCAAGCAAATTGCTAATTCATACCAACATGATTTAGGTTCAAGCATAAACATGGAATAACAAGTGTGTTCTCTGGGATTTTAAGTAACTCAGGACCATCCAAATTGGAATCGAGGTTTTTGGCAAGTGAGAAGCTTGTACTAAGCAACTGTGCTACACTTCTGCAGTTAAGCCATTTGGGATGATTTTATCTAGACTATCCTTGGTTTCATCCAGTAAAATGTACAGGGTACAAACAGGAAAGCATGCCAGCCAGTTACGGGTTCAACAATGCATGATTTTTATTCTCTTGCTCTGAGAGCTTGTATCAAAAAAATATATATGTATACTAAACCAAGGAAAACTGAAGATTTATGGGCCTCTTGTGCTTTAAAAAGGAAAAAATTCAGGTAGCCACTAATGTGCCCAGTACAGCAAGGCTTAGTGGTCCTGCATTTAGAAAAGTTTCTAAGGTAGGAGGAAAGGGAAAACATCCACTACCCCTTTCCAGAACTTAAACAGAGGGCAGTAGACATTCTTTACGCCCAAATAAAACTATGGTAGCACTTGACATGTGACCAAGGTGAATGTAGAATGGAGGTGTTCTCAACACAGCTAGAACTCGGCAAAGCTAACACACTAAAATCATTACATTTTTGAAAGAAAATGCACAAAAACCAAATAGGAATTTTGAGATTTTTTCATTTGAAGGTAAATCTTAACGCTATTAAATTCACAAATATGCTAATTTAAATACCCAATTCTATTTATCTAAAACACACATTGCAAACATACAAACATCTATTCTCTCCACATGTCAGAGCCCATTCATTTCATGGTTTGGAAATGGGGAGAATAGAGTCCCCTTAAACTGCAAGTCAGCAGGTGTTTCTTTACAGTTAACTTTAGCAAAATTCATACAAAATAGTAATTAACAATGATCTTCTTTACTTGTTAACTCACAAGGAAACACCTTCAAAACTGCATTTTGTTAAAGTTTCTGTACTAAAATGTAGAAAAACTGAACTACACAAATATTGAAAAGTTAAAAATTCCTTAATTTTTTATTCCTGGTACCACTACCACAATTTACAGGGCAATATACCTGATGTAATGAAAAGAAAAAGAAAAAGACAAAGCTACAACAGATAAAAGACCTCAGGAATGTACATCTAATTGACACTACATTGCATTAATCAATAGCTGCACTTTTTGCAAACTGTGGCTATGACAGTCCTGAACAAGAAGGGTTTCCTGTTTAAGCTGCAGTAACTTTTCTGACTATGGATCATCGTTCCTCCTGTGGCAGATTTTTACAGTTCCTCTAATGCATTTGGGACGACTGTCTCAAAGTAACCTGCAGCTTTCCTGACAACTCCTCGCTCTCTCTCCTGCTAAGAACTGTAGCCTGTTGAATAATACAGGATAAAAAAATTATTACACTCAGTGAACAGTTCCACATATTATTTATCATCATGATTAAAATTTAAAGATACCTACCCTCTTCTGTTGAGTTTTTAGAACCTTCTGCTACCATATCCACCACTTCCACCACCAGATCCATAACCACCTGGAAATATACATGTAGAGTTTTTAAAGAAATATATGAGTTTTTGAACTAAAAAGGCTGTTAAGAATTTTGATTAAAAAAAACTATTTACCACCATAGGGACTGCCCGAACTTCTTCCACCAAAACTTCCCCCCTTCATGGGTCCGTAATTTGATTGCTGTTGTCCACTATAATTTCCGAAATCATTATAGTTTCCACCACCATAGTTACCTAAAATTACAAAGGTTTTATTTGTGGTTGACCTACACAATTTTTTCCTCTTTTAACATATGCAGCTATTATCTTTGGCAATCATGGCAGCATGCCCTACAACACTTAATGCAACCCTTTGAAAAGAAATTTCACAGAGCTACCAAACTCTACCACAAACACAGAGGCCCATTAGGAGACCTCAGACATAGTGAGAGAAAGAAAGAAACAGTGGACGATGGTCCAAAGAGCACATAAAATAGATAACTTTACATTAGATGCTACACCTCAGCACATGTTCTCTCCTTCATACCACTAACACCTATCAAAACCGCCAGTGTTTGATTCACTCTAATCCCAACGTAATACAACTTTTACATCAACCACAGCAAGTATTCTAATTCGTTAAGAAAAACCTCCTGTTGTTGACACATTACTACAGTCCAAGAAAACCCAGTGTTCCTAACAAACTTCTTTATCTATAATATCACGGAGTAAAGATGGACTTGCCTAAAGTCTGCAACCTGTGACACAGTAGGAGTCAAAGTACATTTGTCACCTAGACCCCAGAAGATACCCTATTCATTTCAAAATGTCTGCATATTCAATTTACAGTTCCCATCTGTCCACTTTAAATGTGTCTAGAATTAAATAAAATTTTGGCAATACATTACTTATAAATGTCCATTTCAACTAAACAAAATAAAAATTGAATACATTTTACCAATTTACAAAATAGCCAACAAAGAAAACTGTTTACCCACCATCTGAGTATTCTCTATTATAGAACATGAAATTTGACCATATGCTCCTTTTAACACTTTTTCAAACATCTGTAATGGTACTATATATAAACAACACTGAACATTTAAAAACAAGTGAAAACTTACCACCGCCAAAATTTCCTCCTTCATTGTAACCATCATATCCTCCACCACCACCGTATCCACCACCTTGGTTTCCATATCCTGGTCCTCCACCACCACCACCACCATACCCTCCTCTACTACTATAACCAGGACCACCGCCATAGTTGCCTAAAAAAAATCGGGTTACACAAAAACATAAATGCATACAGAGGATCAAGTTATTCAACTCTAGTTTATGTTACATTTAAACCACTGAATAATAAACCAATGAGTTGATTTAACTCTAAAGCCTGGTAATACCCAGTCAACAGAACAGCAAGAATCTGGGCTAGTAAGAATTCAGATGAACACTTAAATATCTTTCGGAACGAAAAAAAAAACTGTTTTAATGGTCTAAAATTTCACTAGGGAGAAGAGTGCAGTCTCCTCTGAGACATACAAACAATTCCAGCTCGACTGGTAATATAAAAAATTTTATTAGCCAAAACAAACTAGCTACTGTTAAATATTTAGGGTGAAAGTCTAGTCTATGGTTATTAGTTTAGTTTACTTTAACCGTCAAGCCGCACAAGTCTGGACTGAAATTAAATAAATGTAAACAGGTACTTAATTTTCAACAAAGTACAAACACAAAGCCAAACCATCAAACATCAACTTAAAAGAACTTACCATCACCTCCAAATCCATTATATCCACCATCACCTCCTCCGTAACTACCTCTGCTGCCACCACCTCCACCATAGCCTCCTGAGGAGAGCAAAGTATGAAGTGAAGGTATACAGTCAACTTACCAATAAATATTAGGTAGACATGTACTTAGAAAGTAACGAGCCTACCTCTTCCGCCAAAGTTTCCACCACGGCCGAAGTTACCTCCACCACCTCCGAAGTTTCCTCCACGACCCATAAAGTTCCCAGATCCACCTCCACGACCTTTAATACAGGCAAAGAGCTCTTTGAGAATCTTACCAACACTATCTACATCAAATGTGTATGTATATATGGTACTACTCACCTCTCTGCGATCCAGCAGACTGCATTTCTTGTTTAGAAAGGGCCTTTTTCACTTCACAATTATGCCCATTAATAGTGTGGTATTTCTGAACTAATTTTTTTAATCAAACAAACAAACAAAAGTTAATGTTTGGAAAAGCACAAATAAATGATACCCTCTATCACTATGTAACTCATTAATATATCAAAAAGGTAGTAACTCGGGGGCAGGGGGACACGGACATTAATAACGTTTTGTTTCTTGACCCAGATGCAGGTTACACAGGTGCAGTCACTTATGAAAATTGAACCATACGCTTCATATGCTATGATGCACAACACAAAATTGTAAGCATCTGAGCAAATTTCGTGTAGAAAAAACTATTTCTGCTTTCTCATTCAAGTTCCAATACATTGCCACTTACCAACAATTTTATCAACTGTATCATGATCATCAAATGTTACAAAAGCAAATCCTCTCTTTTTTCCACTCTGCCTGTCTTCCATAACTTCTATGGTTTCAATCTTGCCATACTTTTCAAAGTAGTCTCTCAAATTATACTCTTCTGTATCTTCCTTAATACCACCCACAAAAATTTTCTTCACTGTTAGATGGGCACCAGGCTTTACAGAATCCTGTAAATGAAAAATTCCTAAGTCAAAAACCCAAATTTTTACAACAATTTCACGTTACACAACATGGCATTATTAAAATACCTCTCTAGAAACAGCTCTCTTTGGTTCCACTACACGCCCATCAACCTTGTGTGGTCGAGCACACATTGCTGCATCCACCTCTTCAACGCAAGAGTAAGTCACAAAACCAAAGCCCCTGGAACGTTTTGTTTGGGGGTCTCTCATTACCTACAAAATAAAAATTTTAAAACACTGAAACACACCTCCACAGGTCCTCTACCCTTTTTTAAGAAGCTTTTTTTGTCCTTTAGTAACTTACAACACAATCTGTAAGGGTGCCCCATTTCTCAAAATGTTCTCTTAAACTATCATCTGTAGTTTCAAAGCTCAGACCACCAATAAACAGTTTTCTCAACTGCTCTGGTTCCTTTGGATCATGGCCCTGGGGAAACAAACGAATACATTGCAATTATTTCTTCTAGCAGGTGAACTGCTGAGAAAGATGCGCAAGCTTTTAATCTGCTACAAACAGTAGCTCAACACCAAATTCCTGTACAATTAGCACTTCGACCAGTTAAAAATTTGAGTAAGATCATAAACATCAACTGATTAAAGGAACCAAAATACCAAGAAATACTATAACTGAACTTTTAAATGACATGATCACTGCGACTAAATTGAAGTCCAAGAGAATTCCAGAATCGAGAATCCCTTAATTTTAAGGTATAACTAAAAGCACGTGGGGATAGATTTTAGAAATTACTACTGAGAAACCATTTCCTAAGAAACCAAAATGTTGTAGAAGCAGTGTTTCATCCATGCCATTTCTTTTCATGTTTTCCTTCCTGATGCTACACCCTAACAAGCATTTAATTTTAAACCATAAAACTGTTAACTACAACTTAAAAACTGAGTGACAAATTTAGGAATTCACCTGTTTCAAGCAAATCAAAATGTTAAGCTGAATATTCCTCAATACAAGGCTAAACAAGCATTTTCCCCAAAAGAAAACTATGAAAAACATCCACCACGTATCTTCATAGCTTTCTGTAACCAATTTATGTTATACGATATATGCTGCAAAAATTACCTAACTGCTACAAACGGCAAAACTTCAAATACAACATTTCATAGGTTCACAAAAAGGGCAAGGTGGACTTAAATATGCCATATACTGCTTGACCAGAATGCAGCACAAAACAGAATTGAGATTTTTCTTGAAAATTAACATGTGGCCTGAATTGTTTTTCAATTTAACTAACTCTTCAGTAAATTACATAAACTGCCATTTAATGCATGCATTAAGATACTGTTCATCAAAAGTCCTTAAATAAAGGGGCTCACATTCACATTCTAATGTCTTCCTGAGTCTTCTAAAAGTAGAGATCCTAAGGCATTTAACATGAAGAGACTGTCACATGCTAGAAGAAAATGTTAAATAATTAACAGCCTAAAGCATTAATTCACTTAGTCTCCTCTTCTCAACTCTAGATTAAATGCATTTAATTAACAATACAGAAAGCTGACACAAAGAATTACAATTCACACAAAATTATCTCAAACAAATGAAAAATTCAACCGTGGTTGCAGTCCTCTAAAACAAAAATCCAAGAAACTACAACCAGGGCCGACCCATCAGAAACGGGGAAAACGGAAACCAAAAAATGTTTAAGTTTCTATTTTACATCTGCACTCAAGTTCTGAGACAGAGTACTTCACCCACGTGGCGCGAAGATATGTATAATTCTAAGTACTTTAGCAAGATTAGCAGATCAGGAAGTATTTTTAAGCAGCCAACTTTTTAAAAAATTCCTATTTCCAACTGGGTGCTGCGAAGAAAAGAACAGGACAGAGAATTAAATTCTCGTTGCCTTAGAGAGGTCTGTAAGGCCTAGAAACGCGCCGGCAGAACTTCAGCGAGAGCACAACGCCCCATGCTTCGAGACCATTTGCGGTATTTTCGGCCGGGCTGCCTCCTCCCTCTTCCTTCCGATCCCGCGCTCTGGTTCCCGGCGGCGGAGCGAGGCGGCGGCCATTGCGGGCCAATGCGCCATTTCGTAACGCGGCAGCGGATCAATGTCAATGTGGCCGCCGCCCGCCTGCTCGCTCGCTCGCTCGCCCGGATGTGCCTGCTCGTCCCCTCCCCTCCCCCACCGCCTCCTCCCAACCGCTCCCGCCGAGGCCCGCCATGCCGCCCTCGGCCCCGGATGCGAGGCCGCGCGGTCGGCGGCCCGGCTCGCCTCCCGAGGTCTCGCCAGCCACGCTGCGCCTCCGAGGAGCCACCTGTGCAGCCGAAGGAGAAGGCGAGGCGGGCGAGGGGCCCCGAGGAGACCTCCAAGGCCCGCTCCCCTCCCCCTCCCACCGCCTGGCTCAACGCAGAGCGCGGGACAGCCGACCCAGTCCACCCGGCCTCCCCGCTCCCACCGAGCCAGTCCCCCCTCGCCGGCCACTACCCGTCAACCCCCCGCTCTCCCCCTAATACCTCCTCCCCCCGGCGGCGGCGGCGACGGCCGGAGTCGGGCTGGGGGCGACCGGGCGGCGGTTTTACCTCCATTTTGAGACCGGACTCGCCTCTTCCAACTCGAGTTCAATATGGGACCGAGAGGAAGAGGCGGGGCCAGTCGTCACGTGACGCGCTTTCTGCGCGCCGCCGGCCCGGCGGGGGAGGGGCGAGTTTGAAAGGGGGCGTGGCCAACTGGGCGCGAAGAGGGACTGGACGAGCGGGTTGGCCGGCGGAGGGCGGGGGTGTGGCGGGCCGCGGGAGCGCGCGCGCCTCGCCAACTTCCAGTGCGGCGCCGCCCTTGCCGCCGTTCGCGCTCGGGCGGCCGCGGGGACGTCAGCTAGGGCTCAGCCAATGGCGAGCGCCCACGTCGGGCGAACGCCTCGTGACCGCGCGTCACCGGAGAAAAAGGCCTTTGCCTTTCTTCTCGCGCTCGTGTCCCCTCCCCCACGTAGGCCGCTGGGTCTGTATTTCCGAATTCATTTCATTCCCGTATCTGAATAAAACCACACTTTTTTCTTCTGTACTAGTATAAGGTTGCAAGAAAGTCCTCTCGCGGCGTTTCCTCGCTCATTTCCAAATGCCAGGCACCCGGTCTGTGACTGCGATGCCCACGGTGAGGGCCTGCACTGAAGATCTTGCGACACCTACGTATAGAAATCTTGGGCACCCTGGAAAGGCCTTAAAACGCGGCTGACATACTGAAATTTCACCCTTAACGAGCTGAGGCAGGACCGGTCGAGGTCTGTTCATTAGGGACTCATTGATGTCTTGAAATCTGTCGGCACTATTTTAACACTGTCTAGTTAGTGTGGACAGCTGAAGCAACTGTTGTCACGGACGGAATTCAAGGAAAGGTTTACAAAGTTTCCAAAAGTAGGATCACCGGATGTGCTATCTGTTCGCGAGTGATTTTTACCTTAATTTTCCAAGTGTTTTGTGAGGTATAACGAAGGAGATCAACTAAAGTGTTAGAAACTAGAGATCTAATCCTTTCTCAGACTAGCCAAGTGATTTTAAATCATTCGACCTTGCTGAGTTTTGGTTTAAATTTTTTTAATTAAAATGGGGATGAGATTAGGAGATCCCCAAGACCTATGATAGCCATAAATTACCTTATGGGTCCATATTTAAACAAAGGTACTGATGAAAGTGACCACAATTGGCAAGTCTCCCTATCCTGCTAAGAAATGTCCTGTATTTTAATGTGGCAATGGATATGAGCAGCTCCTTTAGAATTGGTCTGGCCATCCCTTAGAAAGATTAGAAATCTAATCAATTATATTGTAAATTGTTTGAAAAACAGTTTGTGTTAACAAATGAGGAATAGTCGGCTTGGAGTTTGGAAAAAGGGAGGACAAAGAATAAGAATTTGTTGATGTTTATCTAGTATTGCACAGGTGGAACAGGTGTTTTATTTGGGAGACATAAACAGAAGGTACTCTGTTCTGGGCCAAAAACCAGTCACCAGGCGTTAATGTAACTTGAATGAAATAACCCTCCAAACTAGCCTCCTCCTATTGCTCTGATTCCATTATCACAAGCAAACTATATGTGTACTGGTTATCAGGTACTCCTCATAGCCAACAACAGTGCTTGAGACAATGGGAAAATATTCCCTTAGTGTCTCATTAATATATCAAGGCTTTTTGAGTTTGATTACTATGATATAGGCATGAATAACTTGGTCAATTCTCAGTATGTACAAAAACACAAAGTTAAAGACCTTAGGGAGACGGTATTCACACCAAGGTACCCTTGTGAGACATGCAACTTGATCCGGAAGACTGATCACTTGGCTTCACTTTTAGGGCTGTTTGGGTGTTTTCTAACCAAGTTACTTCTAATCAGTAACTTCTGTTATTATTCTTTCTTCTTTGAATTGTATTCAATTCTTGTATTAATTTGAGAAATGATGGGGGATGGGATACTAAGTACTTCCATCCAGGAAAATGGTGTGTTAGTCCATTTATTCAGGTATTTTGTCCTTCAGTAAAATGTGGATTCATCCAGATTTGTTGTTTATCCAGACTCTGGTTTTTAGACATTAGCTGTTTTTTATGCTTTTGTCTAAACTTACCCTCCAGCTCTGGGGCCCATGGTATCTCATACAAATAACCCTGCTGCTGGGGCTGGCCCTGTGGTGGCCAAGCGGTTAAGTTCACGCGCTCCGCTGCAGGCGGTCCAGTGTTTCGTTGGTTCGAATCCTGGGCGCGGACATGGCACTGCTCGTCAAACCATGCTGAGGCAGCGTCCTACATGCCACAACTAGAAGGACCCACAACGAAGAATATACAACTATGTACCAGGGGGCTTTGGGGAGAAAAAGGAAAAAATAAAATCTTATACAAATAATGCTGCTGGAGTTCTTGACCCTGTTGGACATACTTGAGCTTTGGCTGCTGTCTATCCTTGTAGCCCTGGCTGTCTTTGAAGTGTATGAGAGAGAGAAAAAGAGAGTATATGTAGTGGGGAGCAGGGGACAAGGGTTCTAGGGTCAAATGGGGTGACAGACAGACTTTATAAATAATCAATATCAGGGCCTCTCAACTTCTTTCATATCTCAATACATACAGAAAATGATAAATTTTGTACAACACAGTAGGTTATAAAAACAAAGAGATTTGGAGACATCTAAATTATAGTTGGTAAGAAAAATAAAATACAATGTATTAGGAAAGATATTAAAAATTGAATTTGAATAAAACCTTCACGTAAAATTTTTCCACGTTTTTAATGATGGACTTAAACTTGTTTCTGTGAATGTATTTTGACGTTAGGTTTTATGTTGAAATGCTTTATGCAATTCCTGATCTAGACTGTTTAATGACAAACTCCTCATACTCTGAATAGTAATTATCAGTGAGGGACTTTGATCACAAAAGTGGGTGATAAAATATTTAAAACCATTTTATACAACCATTCAAAGTTTACAGTTGTAATTATAGTTAAAGGATAACAACTCTTCCTTTTCTTTTATTGACAAATGTAATATTGCAATTTCATCTGATAATGCAAATGAGTTTAAACCCAGTAGTACATTTGTATATCAAGATTTCCACATTGAACCTCTAGCTTTCCGAATATGCATGCCTTTCTTGTCAACAGTTAGTCTGGGGCCATTAAAAGAATGCATCACCACAAAGGAATAGAAATAGCCACTATGTTAAGACAAATATTAAGGGCATTTCCTGGAGCTGAGCCCACCAAGAACCCCACTCTGCTCAGGCTCCTCTCTCACACGCCTGACAGATTACCCTTGGGGCTGTGTGGTATGCCCGTTGGGCATCTGAATCACAAACTTGTGCTGTGGCTTCAGAGTCTCTGGTCCATGGTGGGCAATGGGGTGCTTTGCAGATAGACGCCCATGTGGCGGGCATCCTTGGCCACACATGGACAGAAGAACTGCAAGTGCTAGTTGTTGTCCTCTGTGCTTGCTGCTGCTTTGGTGTACACCCCAGACTGCTCTGCATAGGCTGCCCTGAGGAGCCCTAAACAAGGCTGCTTATGGCCAGAGGTACTGGCCCAGGAGGCTCTGGCTGCCCCTGACCCTCTCAACTGCTCCATTGCAGGAAGGATCAGTGTCCTACTCACATTCAAGACAGCAGCATGCCAAAGTCCACTAGTTGGGAAGTGCTGTCTGGATTGTGTACTTCATTTTATGAATGAGGAAGCTGTTATGCAGATCAAGGAGTTGATTTTTCCAAGATTAATAGTAAATTATGGCAGAGTCAGTACTGAAAGAGAGTGGAAATTGAATGAAAGTATTTTGGACAGGAGAAAGGTAATTCTCAGAAGGGAAGAATTGTAATATACTATAAGCTTTGTTCTCTGCCATTATATTCAGAATATACCGATAGCTTTATTTTTCTAAAATCTTGATTTTTAAATAAGGAGTATATAAAGTAAAACACAAAACAAAAATCTTTCCCCTCAAATCCTATTACACAGATTTGACCACAGTCAACAACTTAGTATACATCCTTTTACATTTTCTTTTAGGCCTAATCAATACTTGAAGTATAGATGAATGTGTATATTTAGCCATATCTGTTTCATTTATACAAAAATATATCAAAATATCCACATTGATCTGAAATTTCCTTTTTACCCCCACTTGACAAACCAGTCATTTATTGAACTGTTACTGTGTGCCAGGCGTGCTGGGTGCTGGAAATTCATCATAGTCACATTATTAAATGCTTACCACGTAGCTTGTACTGTTCTAAGCAGCTTATGTTCCTGATCTTATTTAATTCCTCTAGCAACCTTAGGAGTAGCTCCTATTATTATTCTTGTTTTTTAGATGAGTAAGCCAGGGCTTAGAGAAGTTGAATAAACTGACCAGGGTCATATATGTGCTACGACTAAGGAGCTGAGGTGGAATGTCATGTCATAGCTGTATTTACATTTTAGTATTCTTGAAGGTAACGACTTTTTCTTAAAAGATTTTCTGTCACGCATCTGTCATATTCACTACCTTTTTCATCATGTCTCCAGAGACTGCTAAAGAACCTGGCTTATAGAAGGCAGTTCAATTATTTTTCTTGAATAAATAAATGAATGAACGATGAATGAAATATGTTGGGTCCCCTTTAGTGCCCTGGAGGTCCCCCTGCATGATTTGTGGGCCTAGTGCAAAATGAAAATGCAGGACCCCTTATTCAAAAATTATTAAGAATTTCAAGGGGCTGGCTTGGTGGCGCAGTGGTCCAGTGCGCACGTTGTGGTTCAGCAGCCCAGGGTTCACCGGTTCAGATCCCGGGTGCGGACATGGCCCTGCTTGGCATGCCATGCTGTGGTAGGCGTCCCACATATAAAGTAGAGGAAGATGGGCACGGATGTTAGCTCAGGGCCAGTCTTCCTCAGCAAAAAGAGGAGGATTGGCAGCAGTTAGCTCAGGGCTAATCTTCCTCAACAACAACAACAAAAAGAATTTCAAGACAGTAACATCAGAGCATTAAGCCAAACCAGGACCCTTCTGAGCACAGGGCCCTGTGTGACTGCAAAGGTCATACAATGGTGATGCTGGCCTTGGTGCCTAGGGTAGTGCCCTGTTTAGAGCAGGCTCTTGGTCCCTTTTGAGCAATTTATTTGTTTTTCATTTTGTGATTTACCTCCACTTCTTCACTTCCTCATCAGCAACTCTTTTTTTTTGAGTAAGATTAGCCCTGAGCTAACATCTACTGCCAATCCTCCTCTTTTTGCTGAGGAAGACTGGCCCTGAGCTAATATCCATGCCCATCTTTCTCTACTTTATATTTGGGATGCCTACCACACCATGGCTTGCCAGGTGGTGCCACGTGTGCACCCGGGATCCAAACCAGCGAATCCCAGGCCACTGAAGCGGAACATGCGAACTTAACTGCTGCACAACTGGGCCGGCCCCAGCCACTCATTTTTTAAGTATTCATAATCTAGTTTCTGTCCCAAGCTACAGAAATTCTTTTTCCAACGTCACAAATGATTATCTGTCAAATTAATTTCCCTATTCTCAATGTTAATCCTCCTATCTTAGTTTGGGCTGCTTTAACAAAATATCATAGACTAGATGAACTAAAAAACATTTTATTGTTCGCAGTTCTGGAGACTGGGAAGTCTATCAGGGTGCCAGCATGATTGGTTCTGGTGAGAGCCCAGTTTCTGGTTTGCAGGTAACCGTCTTGCTGTGTCCTCACAAGGCAGAGAGAGAGCGTGAGCGGGTGAGACAGTGAGCAAGCGAGAGATTCGTGTTTCTCCCCCATAGGGACACTAGTCCCATCATTGGGGCTCCACCTTCATAACGCAATTACCTCCTAAAGGCCCCATCTCCCAATACCATTACACTGGGGATTAGGGTTTCAACATCTGAATTTGAGGGGGACACGAACACGCAGTCCATAACACCTCCATAACCCAGGGGTTAACATTACTGCCTATCCCTTGTTTTTGTATTCTTTTTCTTCATCTTTCTTAAGGACATTGATTCTCCCCTTCAGTGTTGTCTCGGCTTCCTTCTGGATCTTTCTCTCTTTCATTTCATCTGCCCTCTGTCTCCATGAGGTTTTGTAACACTGAGGTATGGAACCTCCTGAGGGACTTTGTGAAATGCACCCCTTGCTCTCCCTGGAGAGGCCACTTTCCCTAGGAAAGGTGCGAGTGGTGTACCTGCCTGAGAACCCTCAGGGAATTTGTACGTGCCTCCTGGGAGGCTGAAGTTGTGGTCAGGTCTGATTAGTGTACTGAGGTGATGGGATAGATCACCCCTCCTCCCCAACACACACAGACACACACATGCACAACAGGTGGGTGATTTAAAAAGTGAGGAGGTAATTTGGTACTAGAAGCACTGGTGAATCATACACAATGACTATGCTTTCTCTCAGACAGGTCCCAACTTGGAGGTTTGAAGAGGCTTGCATCTCTGTATTAGGTCTTTCACAACACATCTTTTGGGATGAATATCTGTGATTTTGCCTGCCTAGCATCTAGTTCCCTTCTAGCAATAGTGCTCTGATTTTCTTATGGAACCACCCACTTCTCATTCTTAGACCATAGGGTTCAGGGGAGCTGAACCTACCCCTGACTTCAGGGGCAGCATTTGACTTGGACCTGGCCAATTAGAACACTGTATCCTTCTAGCTACAGGAAGTGATTCAAGAGGGAGGCAGACAAAAAACAAAATAGGTAAATCATATAGGATATTACAAGGTGGTAAATGCTGTGAGGCAAAATAAAATAGGGAAGTCGGTAGGGAATGCTGGCAGAAACAGGAGAAAATGCATGTGGGTGGTCCAAGATGGCCTAACTGAGACATTTGACATTTGAGCAAAGACTTGACAGAGATGAGGGACTGAACACTGGATATTTAGGGGACTAGAGAACGAGGAATACGAAGAGAGAACAGCAGACGCAGAGACCTTGAAGCAGGATCATGTATGGAGTATTTGAGCAAGGAAGCCAGTTTGGTAGAAGCAGAGTGAGTAAGGGGGAAGAAAATGCAGTAAGGTCAGAGGTACCAGGAGGCGTGAGCCTCCAGGACTTATAGGACATTCTAAGAATTTTGGTTTTTACTGGGATGAGAAAAACCACTGGATAGTTTTGAGCCTTAAATTCTTAGAGGATCACTCTGAACTCTTTATCAAGTAAATCACTTATCTCTGTTTCATTAAGGTCTGTTTCTGGGGTTTTATCTTGTTCTTTCCATTGGAATATATTTCTTTGTTTCTTCATTTTCCCTGACCCTCTGTGTCAGTTTCTGTGCACTAGATCAAACAGCCCCCTGTGCCAGTCTTGAAGTGGTCTCTGCAGGAGATGAACCTGTCACTCAACCCTGCCCTAGCTCCTGGCTGTCTCTCAAACCTTTGTAACTGTCCAAGCAGCCTACTTTGTTCTTAGTGACTCCTGGTAGTTGAGGGTGCGCCAAGACCCGTCAGCACAGCAAAGGGGAGGATCTCAGTCAGCACCTAGGTGCAGGCTCATGGGAAGCCTGACCCTCAGGCAGCAGCTTCTGAAGTATGCAGCAAGCCTCTTTCAAGGGAAGGCTGAGGGGCCTGCCTGGCAGTGCAGCGGTTCAGTGTGCACGTTCTGCTTCGGCGGCCCGGGGTTCGACGGCTTGGATCCCAGGTGTGGACATGGCACCGCTTGGCAAGCCATGCTGTGGTAGGCGTCCCACATATAAAGTAGAGGAAGATGGGCACGGATGTTAGCTCAGGGCCAGTCTTCCTCAGCAAAAAGAGGAGGATTGGCAGCAGTTAGCTCAGGGTTCTAATCTTCCTCAAAACAAACAAATAAAAAGAAAAAAGGGAAGGCTGTGAGATGGGCATTTCTGTCTACTCCTTCTGCACTGAGCCCTGGGGGATAGCCACTGAAGAACTATTTGTTTGCTACAATTTACAGGATTACTCTGGTTGCTTGTTGAGAATAGATCATAAAGGGGCAAGAGTAGAAATAGGGATATTCTTAGGAGATTATTACAATAATCTAGTTTAGATATGATAGGAGCTTAGACCTAGAGGATAGCTGAGGAGAGGGTGAGAAATGGTTGGATTCTTGATGTGTTTTGATGGCAGAGGCAACAGAATTTCCTGTCAGATTGGATGTGGGGTATGAAAAAAGGAAAGGAGCCAAGGGGGAGGAATTGGAGAGATAGAGTTAATGAGCCTTAATTCTGGGTCTTTTGATTAAACAGGAAGGGAGACTGTTTTCAAAGTGGCTGCTGAAATGAAGGAAGTCTGCAGTTCTTGTTGTCTCCTTATCACCGTGAGGAAACAGCTGGCCCAAGCATGGAGTCAACGGATCACAGGCACAAAACCAAGTCCTGATGACACTGATCGCCCCTTTGATCCAGCTAGGCCCAGACCAGGGTCTGCCCCTGGATGTTTCAGTTACATGAGCTTATGTTCTGATTGTACTTAAGCAAGTTGAGCTGGGTTTCTGTTACTTGGAGCAAAAGAGCCCTAACTAATATACCCCAGGAATAGAGCAAGGGATATACCTTTCAAGTGAGGAGTGAAGTGAACCATCAAGACAATGAGGCTTTAGTTCTCCAAAGATGAGAAGCCTCACCCACTGCCCCAGGTGCTGAAGTGCCTTGAGAAGGAAAGGGTGAGAGACCACCAGGCCTTGCAGGGGCCTTTCTTAAGACTACTCTTTTTGAAGAGTTCTTTATTTTAGCCAAGACAGAAAAAGAACTGGAAACCCTGGAGGAGGAAGTGGACAGGGTTGGGCAATTTTCTGAGGTGAAGGAAGAAAAGAGCAATGAGACAATTCCCTTCCCAAGCTCCCTGAGTTCTCTTGGAGACTCCTGGGGAGCATCTCAAGCAAACCTGCCTCATGTTTTCCTTAACTTGCCTTGCCTCTGCTGCCGGTCACCTCCATGAGAATGTCATCCTCACAGCACTGCAGTCCTCTGAGGGGCCACTCCGAGCCCTGAGGATGCATTGTGCGCTGAGTAGTGTTGACAGATGAGGAGAATGGCTCTCTTCCTTGCTCTGTTATACTTGCACAGAGTCTTACGAAGGCTTTCATGAACACAGCTGAAAATCTCAATAAATAAAGCAAAGTATAAGCAATTTAGTGGGAAAAAATAGATAATTAAAAAACCAGAATCTGTTAAGCAAAAAAACTTTAGCTTTTAAATGTTTTCAAAGTGATCTTGGTTATTTCCTCCCATTTATTCTTCCAGAAGAACTTTAGAATCACTTTGTCAGGTTCCAAAAACAAATTACAAAAAATTTGTTATAAAATTGTGAATTGGGGGAGAATTGACCTCTTTGCAAGAAGACTTCCCATCCCAGAACATGGAACCTGGCTTATATCTCATTTAGAGACTTGAGCCTATTCACAGTAAGAGGCAAATGCAAGGGAAAAGAAAATTGATGGAGTGAGGTCTTAGAGGTGGGAGCAGACGGGCTCTGGGGCACCAAGGGAGGGATTAGCCCCAGGCTGGGGAGGGAGTTGTCCCACTCAAGGATGGCTATGTGCCAAATAAGCTAGGTAGCGCCTCAGGGTATTGAGGGAATGCCTGCCTGATGACCTCTGATCTCCCTAGTGAGTAGGAAACAAGGTTATCTGCTGAGATAGTTAAGGGGTGGTGGAGGGTGGTGATGAAATTTTGAATAGCTGTTGTGAAAGTGCTGATTAGGGCCTCTAGAAACTCAGCTTGAGGGCTGGAAACCAAAAACTGGGGTGGCTTTAATCTCCTTAGCTGGGTAATTTTCTCTAGCAGGTCTCAATAGACTGAGAGTAGGAAGAAAGAAGTCAGCTAGTCAGTTTGGTCCAGGATTGGGGAGTGGGATAGAAGGCTTTGGGGAGCAAGGGAACGGAGAGTATTGACAAGAGAGTGGTTGAAGTCATGGATCATGAAGACTAGGTAAAGAAGTAAAGATTGTGATGGATTGGGAGAAAATTGAGTAATCAAGGGCCCAGATATTAAAAAAGAAGTATGGAAATAACTATGACCCAAATATAATTAATTAAAATTAAAGGGAAATACTCGTAGTAGCAATATGGGATATTAAATGAGGAAAGCATGTTGTTAAAAATAAAAAGGTGGGGCTGGCCCAGTGGCGCAGTGGTTAAGTTCCCACGTTCCACTTCAGCGGCCTGGAGTTCTCCGGTTCGCATCCCGGGTATGGACATGGCACCACTCCGGCAAGCCATGCTGTGGTAGGCGTCCCACATATAAAGTAGAGGAAGATGGCACGGATGCTAGCTCAGGGCCAGTCTTCCTCAGCAAAAGGAGGAGGATTGGTGGCGGATGTTAGCTCAGAGCTAATCTTCCTCAAAAAAAAAAAAAGGCCTCAAATGGAGTCTCTTATGCTGTGCCTCACGTACCAAACCGAGACAACTTAGTTACTGTTTACACTCTCCCAGAAAAGGAATCTTAAGCCAGTCAATCAGGAATCGCTTGACCAGCACTAGTTAGGTAATCTGCCTGATAGACCCTTGCCATCCCCTAAAGGAAAGTAACCTTGCAATAATCAACCCACTTTTTTGGCTAGTATAACTTCCTCATTCCTGCTCCTTTCTGCCTACAAAACTCTTTCATTTTCGTATAGCTCCCCGGAGTTCCTTTGTATCTGCTAGATTGGATGCTGCCTGATTTGAATCGATTTTTGCTCAGATAAACTTTAAATTTTTTTAATATGCTTGTTTATCTTTTAACACATGTTAATGTGTATAGTGACATGAGACTTCTGACTGAGACTTTGAGAGAGAGCAGACCCTTGGGGCCCTTCAAACAAACAAACTTAGCTGTCCTGCCTCTTGTTCCTTCATGGCCTTCGGAGCTCACATCGACGAATGAATCCCACAGCTTTGGGTTATCTTAGCTATCCTGAGGGAGAGCTGTGTCTTAAGAAAATTTCTTGTGACAATAATACTTTAACCCAAAGCAAACATTTTCAAAAGGTGGAATTTGGGTCACTGAGGCAAGGCAGTGAAGGAATTTGATTTTGGACAGAGAGGCTCTTTCAATAAATTGCATCACAATAGCTACTTTCTCTTCTGCTGCCTATCTCTGGCCCTGGCTACAATCTTATCACTATAAGGCTGTGAACGATGTAGAAGGTAGAGAAGATTAAGTTACCCTGAGAGGCAGTTATAAAATCTCCTTATAGAAGCAAGGACAAATGCTATCATGTTGCTGTGAATACAGTAATGCTAGAGACATACCTGATACAGGAAATTTAAATAACTCTCTGAAGGTTTAAAGAATGGAAAAGACACTTAAGATTGCCAGTTTTCTCAACCACCCCTCCAACCTCTTTTCATTCTATTTCCCTAGATCCCCACTTAGATTTTAGAATACTTTTGCTTTATTTGCTGATTTTAATTTCCTTGTATTTTCCTTTCTTCTGGTTCATTGATCCTTCTACTATCATTGCCTCAGTTAATATCCTGGGATATGGTGTCGTTTTGCGTCCCATTAAGAACTTTTTTTTATACTTCAATTTTCTGAACATGGAGCTTTAGGGTTTCTTGATTTAGTTAAATCTTTGTTGGAGACAAAAAGATGAAGGAGATTCTGCTAATCCTATACGTTACATAAAATAATACACAATCTTAGAGGACAAATACTTTGTAAGTTAAGCAAGGATGTATGTTTCACAGGCGTAAACGTAATTTAGGTATTCCCTGTCTCCTTTGTTATATGGAGGAGCTGAAGTAGTGTCTGTCCTCAGCTCAGGTTCCCTTTCAGCTCAGAGCTCGGCTCAAACAAAGTATCTCTCTGTAAAAGGAATCTTGGTATGAGCTGCTCAGAAATCACTTCTGCCCCCACATCATTAAATATAAATAGAGGAAACCATGTACTAAAAAAAGTGCTTTTATTTATAATTATTCAGCTAAGCAAATAAAATATGCTGGTTACCATTGCACCATATCTTAGACATATTCTTTAAACTCCAAAAGCCTGCATAAAAATTAGAAAATAGAATAAAAAGTTGTGTAGAAAGAAACAGATGAGGTTTTGGGTGGACATTATTCTCTACTCCCTTAATACACATTTTTTTCTGGCATTTATTAGTTTATTTTTATTGAGGTAAAATATATAAAACATGCCGTTTTAACCATTTGTAAGTGACATTAATTACATTCACAATGTTATGTAACCATCACTGCTATCTATTTCCAAAAATTTTCTCTTACTGCAAACAGAACTCTGTACCCGCTAAGCAATAAGCCCCCAATCCCTTCCTCCCAGCCCTGGTAACCTCTAATCTACTTTCTGTCTCTATGAATTTGTCATTTTTAAAAGATGAACTTTGGTGGCTATGTGGATGGGAAATGGCTTAAAGAATGCAAAAGAATACATGGCTCTTTTCTTTTAGGTAATTAAACGAGATGCTATTTTGAAAACAATTATTGCGACGTTCTCTTTTGCTTTTATCAGAACACAGTCGTTGCTCTAGTTGGCAGAAGTGTTAGCTAGCTGGCAGAACTGGGAAATCAGGATTTGAGATGGAAAGGATGCAAAAAGAAAAAGCTACATGATATTCAGCTTCTGAAAGCAAAATAGTATTATGCATGTCCATAGCCTTGCAAACTGAATTTTCTTCTTAAGAGGAGATTTTTCCAAATTCCTTTAATATTCACTGGCTATATTAGGAGGGAGCAGCTCGCAGAGTTCTGCCATATGGAGAGGATACTCCTTTGTTTCTATGAGCAAAGCCATATCTTGTTGCTCAACAGCAGAAGGAGGAGGACTCGGCAGATTAAGCTTGCCTGCAAGTAACAAAAATATTCTAGGTAATAGTAAACAAGGTAGAAGTTTGTTTCTCTTTAATATTCCAGATGTCTTTTTAGTTCACGAGGTTGTCAGTCCAAGTCCTGCATGGCATTCCATGAAACCTGGAGACTTGGGCTCCTTCTATCTTGTTCTCTGTTGTCCTTCACATCAGCAATTAAATCTGCATTGCAGCCAGCAGGCAGGATGAAAGGGGGAAAGAAGGATACGTCACTTCCTTTAAGAACACTTCCTGTAAATTGCACACACAATGTACGTTCATATCCCATTGGGCAAAACCTAGTTACATGGCCATAATTAACTGCAAGGGAGCCAGAAAATGGGAACTCTATCACTGTGGAAGAAGGGACATACAGATATTGGGGAATAACCAGCACTTTCTGCCTCAGAAAGAGGAGTATTTTAAAGAATGAGACTTCAAGATGGAAGGCAGTACTGAGTAGAAGGCCTTAATGGGGGGCCCTGGGTAGCCCAAAGGGAACCCAGTATGAGGTTATTGAATGTCAAGAGCAGGTTAGTTCTGAGTACATCAAGAGGCTGGGAAATGGGTTTTGCTAGCTGAGAAACCAACAAAGAAATGTTCTCTATCTTATAATTTTGGCCAAGACTGGTCCTGTCCTGCCTTTACTACAAACTGTTGTGCTAAATGGCTTTTTCCTTCAGAAAATGAGTCCCAGGAGGGAAGGGAGTGTGATGGATATTCTCTCCATCACACTGCCTGAAGAGCCTGGAGGTATGGCTGAGGAGAGTAGCGAAGGCCTCAACCAGAGCCTCTAATGCAGGACCTGGCCCTGCAGCCTGCTGAGGGATCTGGCTCTGAGAGCAGCAGCAGGTGGAGGCGTGTGCTTTGGGATGTGCACAACTCTGATGCCTTCAGTTTCAGAGGGGACTCTGCTTTGCTCTGGCTTTCAATTTACGCCACATGGGCACAGAGGCCACACATATAGTGATTTACAGCAAGAATTTGGGAGCCAGACTGTCCAGATTTGAACCTCTGTAACCTGGGATAAATTATGTAATCACCGCTATACAAAAGGAGACAATAACACTAGTATCTTCCTCATACTATTTGACTAGAGGATGTAAACAAGACTAGAGATATATTATCATTGTAAAGTTCAAACATGGTTGGTCCTACCAAATGGAGATTATTTGCCTATATCTTACCAAGAAAAAAAAAAATTGGGATTCTATCTACTTTGTCCCTAGAGCTCTGTATAGTGTCTCTCCTCGTATGTCAGATTTCTTATCGGTGGTCTTGTTTTGTTTTTTTACAAGGTTTTTTTTTAATAGTTATTAAATTAATTAAAACATGACATATAGAAAAAACTCAAAATAATTAGCTATCGTATTAATATTATTAGTATGACTCAGAAAAAAACAGAGAAAATGACTGAAAAATGGAACTCTAAGCAGCCTACTCTGGCTCAGAAAATAGGTGTTTCTTGATTCTTTGTAGATGTTGATATAATGGCGTAGATAGTGATGACCTATAATCCTTTCAAAGTTAGTAGCTGAATAAATACGCTTTCAGTTGTGTTATCAATTCATGCAATGAAAATAACCTTAAAGCCATAGGAAATGACAGGCACAAATGGAGTGAAGGCTGAGTTAATGAATTATTTTTACAGTTGAGCAATATGAAATCCGAAGAATGTTATTCTGCTGTTTATATGACAGATCTATGCTTTTGGTTAGTCCCTTGCAGCAATGATGACAATCATAAAACAGCAAGTATAAAACAAAGTGCGGTTCAGATTGTTCTTGGGAATAAACATAAGAGAACAAAGCAGGACCACTAGTAAGAAATAGAATAAAATAGGAGTGTCTATAGAAAGGGTTATAGGGACGAAGTAAATAGAACCCAGAATGTCTTTTTTTTTCTTTTTGCAAGATACACGCAATCTCCGTTTGGTAGGACTAATCATGTTGAACTTATGATGATAATACACTTCTGGTCTTGTTTACATCCTGCAGCCTATTCATAGAGCGTGCTAACTAGCATATGCTGTGTGTTTACTTCAGGCTCACAAATCAGCTCTGGATTCTGTTCAGTCCAAATACTATCAGTCTTTTAAAGTTGTAGTTATAATATTTTAAACACTATCTATTCGATATACTAGTAAAGCCAGAGTAATTCTTTTCAGTCTATAGCTCAGATTTCTTCAATTTTTGTTATTTTAATTATCTACATGTTGTAATTATATTCCTATTGTACATTTTTCAGCAGGTTAAGTGTCTTGGTGATTTTTTTTTTTTCCCAAGGAAGATTAGCCCTGAGCTAACATCTGCTGCCAATCCTCCTCTTTTTTGCTGAGGAAGACTGGCTCTGAGCTAACATCCATGCCCATCCTCCTCTACTTTATATGTGGGATGCCTACCATAGCATGGCTTGCCAAGCGGTGCCATGTCCGCACCTGGGATCCGAACTGGTGAACCCCAGGCCACCAAAGCGGAACGTGCACACTTAACCGCTGCACCACTGGGACGGCCCCAGTGTCTTGGTGAAATGTCCCTTAAATCAGATGATATCATATGAACCATATGAAAAGAATAATTACAAATATTCTAATACGCAGTGATTTAAATTTAAAGCAGTTTTAATGAATTCTGGAAATAAGATTTATATACTACTTCATTAATATTGTTTAAAATTTGAATTTAAGTATTAACTATTACTATCAGGTATAAGAAAATTTAAAAAGCAGAAAGTATTATTGTTAAATAATAGAGCAATGAAAATATTTTTGTAGGAGGGGTTCAAATATACCTAAGCAGTGGCCCATGCAGCCCAGTACAAAATCATTGAGCATTAAGCATCTCAACGTGTGCGAAGGTGCGGAAGCCTTGGTTCTACGTATCTGAGGGAGAACTGTCACAAATTTTAACCCTCCAACTGGAAATAATTTTGAATTTTTTCTCCTTTTTGGCTAAAAAAATGACCTTGATTTCTCAATTTTCAAATTACACATTTCTTACTCTAGACCTTAAAATAAGTGACAAAGACAAACTAACCATATACTAGTGTAACTACTAAAGTTAGAACGGGTAGTTAATCTGAGTTAAGTTTCTAAAATGTAGAAAATGGACTCTCCTTCAATGAGTATTACTACTTACTGAAAGGTAAAGCAGTGTCACACGGACTAGCTGGTGGCATGGGTAAGCACACCTCTAGCTGGTGGTCCGCTGAATCAGGCCCCCAGTTTCCCTGGGTCTCCAGTCTGCTCTCAGGAAGCACTTTGGGTCAATTAATTCCAGGCGAGGCACTCATATTATTGTTCCCAGTAAATTAACAACATAGAGCCTTGTAAACCAAGACCTTAGATTGTCCATGAAGTCCTTTCATGTTCGGCTTTCTATTCACTGCCTGTTATAGATCAAGCCAGCCCTAGGCAGTCACTGGGGTATATCCCCAGTCGTTTCAGCCTCAGCTCTTTTTGTAAGGAATAGACATCTACTCAAATTAGTTCAAGTAAAAGGGGTGGGAACATGTGATAATAAAGATCTCACAAAATCAAATATAGTTAGGCTTTATGGGAAATAAAGCCATAAACTGAGAAGCTGTCAGGAACCAAGGAAACTACATTCTCCCTTTTTCTGTCTCACTGGGGCCAAGTGGAGTCTCCTCTTCCTTTCTCTTAGCATTTCTACTCCATTTCCTCTTTCATGTAGCTGGCACATCAATGCACATGTTCCCAAAATGGCTGACACCCTCCAAGTCTATACGATATTTTAGCATAACTACCTTCAGGCTTTATGTGTCTGTTAAAAATCTTTGAGAGAGAGAAGGAGAGACAGACAGAATGCGATGTGATACAGGAAAGCCAATGGGTGGACTAGTTTTACCTCAGGTGTCTGTCTTTGATCCAATCAACCTTGGTTGTACGGCTCCCAGATGTTAAAGATCAGTCTTGTTTATCAACAACAGAGAAAATGAGAAATAAAAAGCAAAACAAACAGGAAGATCAACAACATTTGAAAATAGTAACAATTACTACATTTTCACATTCCCTGACATTTTTTCTTAGTATGTTAGCTAGCTCTTATGATATTCAGTTGGTAAGAGCCTAAAATAAATAATTTGTAGGGGCAACATTGCAGTGTGGATGGAGTTGGGGAATAGACTATCACTTTCTTATACTGTGTACCTGTTTATATGTATGGCTTTTTCATTTAAATAAATGTAAACTGAATTTCTAATTGTAGATCTGCTGGAGAGGCATTTGATAAACCAAAACTTTTGAAAATATTTAGAAGTTCCAAAAGGACCAAACCCTCCTTAGTGGTGATTATAGTGTTTTGGAACTGGAAGGGGCTTTACAGGTCATTTAGTTCAATTCCATACTTTTACAGAAGAGTAGATGAAACCACAGACAGAGGAAGTGAGTGATGCAAGGCTACACAGCTCACTGGAGACAGAGCTGGACTCACCCTCCTGTCACTGTGCTGCTAAATTCACACATTTCTCGAAAATACTATTTAGCATACAGCTTGCATTAACAAAAGCGACAATGCTACGAGCTGAATATTTGTGTCCCCCGCAAATTTACACGTTGAAGGCCTCATTCCTAATGTGTTGGTATTTGGAGGTGTAGCCTTTGGGAGGTAAGTAGGACGTGAGGGTGGAATCCTCATGAATGGGATTAGTGCCCTCATGAGAAGAGACACCAGACAGAAGATCTGTCTCCCCACCACGTGAGGATACAGCAAGAAGGCGGCCGTCTACAAATCAGGAAGAGGGTTCTCACCGGACACGGAATCTGCCGGCATCTTGATCTTGGACTTTCCAGTCTCCAAAACCGTAAGAGATAAATGTTTGTTCTTTAAGCTACCTAGTCTATAGTATTTGTTATAACAGCCTGAATTAAGACAGACAAATAAAATCTAATAAGCTTATTTAAAAATTTTTCTCTCTTGATATTTGATAATTTTAACAAATTTGCACTGGATTTACATGTAACGATGGGTGTGTTGCTTACTCTCTAGGGCCCTCAGTTCTTTTGAGTTACTACAATTCAGTTTGTAATAATGAAATTCCATGTATATTCAAACCCATCAAAAAAGAATTGCCTGACTGGATTATAGAAAGGATGCTGCAACTCAGATGTTTCAGTTAGTTCATTGTTGCTATGATGACGGTTTTCTTCTCTAACTCTCTTTATATTATTTATGAAATTTTATTATAAAGAATTAGGAATATTATATCTGGAGGAAATATTAGAAATTATGTGGCCCAACTCCGTCATTAACTTATATCATATTTTATTCTTCTAACTATTGACGTACCATACTACTGAAGTGGCAAAAAAGAATTAAAAAAATCTGGGATGACATAAAATGAAGCACTTTTTGGAAAGGAAATGAAACTCAAATGAGGCCTCATCTTTATCAATGAAGCTTCATTTATTTACACCATAATTATTACCTGAATATTTATACAGGATAGATTTTTGTTTTAATTTGTATTACCTGAATCATCATATTCACAGATATGGAATAAGAAGGCAGCCGTGGGGGGCCAGCCTGGTGGCTCAGCAGTTAAGTGCACACATTCCACTTTGGCAGCCCAGGTTTCGGTGGTTCGGATCCCAGGTGCGAAAAGGCACTGCTCGGCAAGCCATGCTGTGGCAGGCATCCCACATATAAAAGTAGAGGAAGATGGTCATGGATGTTAGCTCAGGGCCAGTCTTCCTCAGCAAAAAGAGGAGGATTGGCAGCAGTTGTTAGCTCAGAGCTAATCTTCCTCAAAAAAAAAAAAAAAGGCAGCCATGTTTATGGTTTCTATGACAGCAAATAAAAACAACTTTTAGTGATTCTCCTACATTCATAATTAGTTGAGCCTCAAATATACATAGACATTAAATATATCATTGATGTTGAGATTTTCTTTATAAACAAATCTGAAAAGCTTACTTAAGTCTTACAGTAAGTTTTGAACATTCTTTATGTTATTTGATAACAAAAGTCTTGTTTCTATAACATATTCAGTAATACTTGCAGTGTTCCAATGGGCAAGGCACCATCTCGGCTACAAGGAATATGTGTTCTAAAGTCCTCAAGCTAAAGCTCGGTGTCAAAGACTTCAGTTTTGTTTCTGTTTTAGTGACCACACACCTTTGAGAATTGAAAGGAGCCTTTCAGCATACTGAGGGGAAGGACAGACACCAGGCTATTTTTAGTTGCCAAAGACATCACATTCTAGCCAATACATTTTTAAACGTGACAGTTAAGCCAAGGCTGAGGGTGTCATTAAAGTATCCCTTAATGTGTGGAGCAAAGGTTGCTTCTAAAAAATGCTCATAAAGTCAAATTCCTAAATAGCAAAAAAATTTAAAAATAGATATCTAAAAATTTAAAAAAATTCTTGCTCACTCCTTTGAGAACTTGTTTCACTAGAGTTAAGTAATTCTCTGGTGAGGTCATCTCCCCCATTCCTGGCTCTCTGTCCATTTCAGCCTTAGATTCTGCGCTACTTCCCGTGTTGTGAGCTTGAATTTCTAGGCAATAAAGATAACAAGGTAGGAAGAGGGTGGCTTCTCATTTCCACCTATATTTAAAAGGTAGGAGGTGGATGGAAACTTAGGGAGATTATGAGCCTACTGGTTGCCAGGTGTTTTCGTACATTGTTTCAATTAATGCTTTTACTGGCCTTAGGTGGGTTTGTTATCTGGATTTTAGAGACTAGGACTCCATGGGTCAGAGAAGCAAAGTAATTTGCCTAAGATCATATGGCTGATAAGAGTAAGACTGGAAGAGAACACTAGGTCTGACCCCAAGCAGAGATAGGGTGACATAAATGTCTCACTGCTAAGTGACCCAGCCGCGTCGAGCTTCTTGGCCCCGCCACGTGACCAGTAGCAGGGGTAATAACTTCAGCAGGCCTGGGCCTCTCTGCAGGATGAAGGCAACTGCCATCCCATAGAAGCTTTAATTTTCTGAAATAAAGGCCATAACCTGCCAAGCATACTTCGAGTAAAATGCCATAAAAAATTTAAGGTGTAATGTTGAATTCCTTCTTTTATTAGCAGTTTTGTAGTGACAGTTCTCACACGGCATCGGTATAGCACACGATACAGGGCGCTGTGGGGCACCTGGAGAAGAAGTGTTTTCTCTTGCCGTGACCTCCAATAAGTCTTTCAGGCTGATTTTTGTGCTTTCAAACCTTTCCCCATTTGACTTGTTTCAATTAACAGGCAATTTGTCTCTTAAGAATCGGAATTGGCTTTCAGTAAAGATTTTTTTCTTTCCAATGTGGTGTGAAATTTACATGCTCGTGTTTGGCTCATCTCATTAGATGTGTGAGTTGAGGGATATAAAATAAGCTACTCGATAGTTTCTCACAAGAGACAGTAAATCTCTCGGATTGAAGAGCAAAATGGCGTAAATTGTAATCAAAATAGTATATGATACCATTTTATGCCAGAAGAATGAATTATTTCCAAGGGTTCTCCCTGAGAAATTAAGTTGGGAAATTGGCTGAATCCTCAAAACGTCCCTACCTCCTCATCCACGAGAGGAACAAAGCAGGTGTTTGTCAGCACACGATTTAAAGGGAAGTCATCTCTCGCCACATGATTCTGAACATCTTCCTACTAGTCTGCTTTGGCAATTTTCTGCTCAAAATAAGCTCTACAGTCTAAGCTATTAAATGTCAGTAATCAATTCCTTGGCTAGATTACATAATAGGATAACAAAACAAAAATTGCTGCCTGACCAACAAAGCCTTTGATCCCTTGTAAGAAATATATACAGCCACTCACCCCAAATGCCAGTACGTCATCTGCAGGCAACAAGCGGTATTGACACTGCCCGGAGAAACTCGCAGGAAGGCCTCCAGGCCTAAACACAGCAGAGCCGGTCCACTGCCCTCAACTACCTACAGCAAGATTGCAATTCTGTGATTTTCTTGGGACAACACCCCTTCTAGACCATGCTCGGGCTTCCTGGGACCCGTGAATTCCTTGCCCCAACAGCCCAGAGCACACATTAGAGCCTGCAGTGTCCCTTCCCTATATCTCTCCTCCCTAGGATGCATCATTCCCCTGGTGTGAGCTGCTTGGATGAATGGGCCGGAATGTCCCCAAGAATACTCCAGAGGCCTCTCCTGGTGTGGGCAGGAGGTGAGAGAGAAGGTGGGGGCAGTCAGTAGTCAGTGGCCTCCATTTGTACTCTTGCCCCAGGCCCTGCAAATATGACCTGTTTCCCTGGATGGAACTAGAGTGGGTTAACTCCAACCCCCAAGGGGCTAGGCCTAGAATAGAAAGTGGCTGTTACGTGCAGAAACTGAAAAGTGCTGCTTTCTCTTAGGAGTCGAGTAAGGAGCAATTTTGTCAATAGCTCATTTCCTTGTGGAAGCTGCACATTTGAGCCCCCTGATAAATTTATATAATTGCCATAGAATACGTTTTGACTTAAGCCATAGATCACTTATATATCATACACGACATGGAATATAGAGAAGCTAGTTCCCACTGCTCACCCCGATGTGGTGTAGCTGGCCAGAAGGGATGCCTCTTTATTTCAGACACAAGATAATGTAATTCCATTGAACTGAGCAAAGATCCTCTTTCTGTGCACACAGAATGAAAGCTGGGGACTTCCATTTGATTACTGTAATTAACATATTATGCTGCTTTTGAAAACTCGGGAAGGGATTCTCAGAGTTAATGGGAGATGGTCTTCCTGTGCTCTGAACCCTATGATAGACTATATCTGAAATGTTTTACGCACTTTCTCAGATTCTCTCTACCCCCACAGGGCTGGTTGCTTTGTTAGCCACGAACACAACTGACTGGCTACTATGGGACCTGCATGGCTCTGCAGCCTGGGGTTAACCAGTTGCTTGTCTGGGATGTTGGCTCTTTGTCGCTGCTGCTATGCCAGTCATTCAGAGTTTCTGGCTCCTCCTACCACTCTGGGGCTTGGATGAACCATCACCCTAAAGAGCATGGTATCTGGCTTTCCAAATGGCTGCCAAAGGATCTGGATGATGCAATGCAAAGCGCTGGGTGTTAACTACACATGGGATGAACTTTGATCATTAAAAATAGGAGAGTGCGGCAGATCAATCATCAGTCTCCTCCCTCCCTTTCATTGACTGACTAACCAGTGGCACAGTTTTTCCATACAGCCTACCTCTGCATTGCTTCCTGTTCTTTTCTGCCTCTCTTCCCTTTTTCCTCACTTTCACTGCTCTGGGTTTACACCTAACAAGTAAACCTAGAGTGCTCAGTCTCCCTCAGATTCTGTTTCCTGCTAAACTGGGCAAAACATACGCCTGCTATATGAATGAGAAAAAATAAAATCCTGAGAGTATGTAAGGTGCAAATGCAGGCGATCTTAGGAATAACTGATATAGACCTATTTTTATACCAATATCTTCAAATTGCATGCCTAATAGATAATTATTTCAATATGATTTTAGAGGCACTATAGCGCTTGGTTGTAAATTTCATCTCTTTTTTCCTTCAGACTCCTAAGACTCTTTTCCTGTGTCCTAATTAATCAAAAATTTATTAAGACTCTAGTATATGTGCAGCACTATGCAAAACTTTGGAAACACTACAAGGTCTTAAAACACCTTCTCTGTCCTCATAATATAATTGGGACAGGGAGACAATGTACAAGTACTGACTTGTGTGGTCCAGATTAAAGTGCTGTGCTTCAGAGAAGTGGAGAAATAATGGAAGGTCTCAAGTCTCTAGGAAGATTGCACGATGGAGATGAAACTTTTGAGTAGCATTTTACAGAATGGATAATATCTGAATTGGTAGAGGGGAGGCAGAAGGGTGCTCCTGGTGACAGTTTCAAATGGGAACGAAGACATGCAGATGGCATACGGCACTTGTGATGGACTCACTGTTCCTGCATTCTTCCTAACAGAATTCCAGGGAGTTACGGACCTCCTAAAGCTCACCTGTGGAATCCAGGTTAATCTATGATATAAAAAAGATTTATAATCTGACAATTTTCTTAAAAAAATAATAACAGGAACAATACAAAACAAAGCTGAATTTAAACTCTAAATCTGGTCTTCAAACAGACGTAAGTTCTCAAAAGGGCCCTCTAAATTTTATTAATAAAAATCAACATTTCCGATGGAAAGATGTCTTCTTGATAACCTAGATGCTTAAGAGTAAATAAATTGATACATATTAAATAGAATAGTCAGACTATAGGATAATTTACAAAAGAGTGAAAACTGAGATAATTCACTTTAGAATTTGAATCATGGGATATCCTGGGAATAAGTGCATTAATTTCATTGACAAAAGATAATCTAGGCCCTTCTGTATCATTCAAGTACAGCAGTCCCCCTTATCCATGGGGGATATGTTCCAAGCCCCCAGTGGAAGCCTGAAACCTCGGACCCTATATGTACTATGGTTTTTCCTATACATATGGTAAATAATTTATAACTTAGACACAGTAAGAGATTAACAACCATAGCTAATAACAAAATAGAACAACTATAACAACGTACTGTCATAAAAGTTACTGTAGATCTTAGCAACCTAAGCATAGGATTTTTTTTTCTTTCCTTATTAGGTAGAGAACTTTCACCTTTTCACTTAAAGGAAGCAGTTTACAGCTCCTCTTTGGCGTATCTGAATCGCCAGCCTCACTACTCTTGCCCTTTGGGGCCATTATTAAATCAAGTAAGGGTTACTTGAATACAAACACTGTGATACCACGGCAATCGGTCTGATAACCGAGATGACTACTAAGTGACTAACGGGAGGGTAGCGTATTCAGTGTGGATAAGCTGGACAAAGGGATGATTCACACCCCAGGCAGGACAGAGTGGGACGGTGCGAGATTGCATCACACCACTCAGAACAGTGCACAATTTAAAACTTATGATTTGTTTATTTCTGGAATTTTCCATTTAATATTTTCGGACTGTGGTTGACGAAGGGTAACTGAAACTGAGGACAGGGAAACTGCGGATAAGGGGGATTACTATATGTGACCTATAAATTTTTGGCAATCTGGGAGTAAAATTCAAGAATTTAATTTTATTTGAGGACAGTTTATTGGTTGAGGACTCAATTCAGCATAAAAAGTCCTACTTAAATTTAAATCATTGAATTCAATACAATTACGAAAGTTATAGAGCAATTTATGAAGGAAAGGAAAACAGAAAATTAAGAAAAATTCCTAAAGACTCTATAACGTTCTTGTTAAAGGGACAGAGTGTGTTCCCAGGCTATCAGCTACAAGTTTGTCTTCTCTCTCTTTTCGTGAGTGAAACAAAAATTTCAGAAATTCTGTATATGAAGTATAGACTGGTGAACTGATATGATGAAAGGATTTGCTTCAAAATACTCCAGAGAAAAAAAGTTGGGAGAGGAGTGGACAGGAGGATCAACGATAGGTGATAGGTCATGCAGGTCTATTACTCCTTTTCTTTTTTTTTTGCACACATTTTGAAATTTTTATAATATAAAGTTCCTATAAAATCCAATATATTTTTGGTGGATGATGACTGATAAATCAGATCTAAATTTTCTTTGTTTCTTCAAGGGGTTTATAAATATACATTAATTATTTCATTTCAGATAAATATATCCTGTTATTAGGGGTGAGTGGGCAGTGGAAGGCATAGATTTGGCAGGAGGAGTGATGGGGCAGAATTGATGGATGTAAGGCAGACAAGAAACAGCTTTTGAGATAGTTTAAAGGAGCCAGTAACTGATTAAGTAAAGAGAGGTAGGAATTGAAGTTTCTGCGACTGAGCAGATGATGGCTCCATTAACTCCTGAGAATGTAGGACTAAGATAAGGGCTAGGTATGATGAAAAAAGATAGAAAGAGCATGGTTTGGCTGGGCTGATTTTGAGGCATCTAAAGAATATTCTGCCCAAGGAACATGTTTCAATTTTTTACCTTGGAATATATCACAATCCTTTCGATAGAAACTACACCTTGATACTTTCAGAGGTATCCGTCCTTTAAATAGGTTTGTCTGCAGTCTCCTGTGGGCAGCCTCAGGAAGACTGAGGATCCTCTGGCTAGCATCATGTGGCTGAGAAAACGTTATGTTTTCAGGATTAAGAAACTAAACATTTAATTTACATTTAATCACAAAAACAAAAATAAAAACTACCAAACCTTGATCTCGTTGTTATTTAGTACCAGGATGTTTTACAACCATTTATTACCATTTCCTCCCTACTAAGTCAAAATTGCTGTCTCCTCATTGTGGGTGAGTAATTTGACCAACGTCTAATTGCTTAACACAGGCAAAGTCCAAGGTAAAACTCCGCGTTTTTATTTCTTATCCCTTTTGCTTTATCTTCTTTTTTCTTTTTTATCTTCACAGCAGTTATAAAGTAATAAAAACATGTTTATGAAAGAGCCGGTAGTATTTTCCTCCAGATAGTGTTTCTCAGCTGAGCTCCATATAACAGAGACCAGGACTGGGGCTCCCTCCGCTTCCCATGGTACCCTCACCAAGTTCTCCTTCCAGGAACAGAATACCCTCTCTGCTTGGATTTCCCTTCAGTTCATTAGCCCATGTCTTCCAAGCTAAACAAAGAAATTTCAGTTGATTATTTTTATATGTGTATATAGGTATGGTAGCCAGGACAAATTTCTTACACTAACCAGGCATCTTTTCTGCCTGCCTTACAGAGGAAGATTTTTGTGAATATCTGACTTGTTATTGTTACCGAACCAGGTTTGTTTTTGCACGTTGCCCAGAACGCCAAACGCTGAGATGACGAGATTGCAGCAGACAGAGTGTTTAATCACAAGGCAGCCAAGTGAGGAAACAGGAGAATGAGTCTCAAATCCACTTCCCTGAAAAAAGGGACTAAGGGATATTTATGGAGTTGGGGGCCAGGTGGTCTGAAATGTGGAGACAGGTGACTGAAGGTGAAGAGATGTGGGGTAACTGATGATCTGCACAAGCATAGTCAGATTTCATGGCTCTTCATAGGGTGCATGTTTACAAAATGGAGTTTTTAGCCTCATGACATCAAAAGATCACTTATCAGACATCTGCCGCTGGCCCAGTTGACCGGCCTGAAGGGGACAAGGGGCTCTAATACCTGAAAAACAGCTCAAACCCCCATTACCGTGGTGATCCAGGCCCCTGCGAGATGTTATCTGTAGGAACCTAGTGGGAGTCAGATAGCATATTGCCTAAGCAGCACAGTGAACAATGGTTGGGTAAACAATCTGTAATTGCGAACAGGGAAAAAACCTATAGTTCCTAGCTACTTAATCATCAATGGCTGTTTGCCAGTTTCTTTATTATTAGGTAAAATATAAAATGTGATTTTTCAGATTAATTTTCTCTTTTAGTCTTTATCCAGTTTTCTACAAACTAGTTCACTCTGACCTGACGGCTCACTCCTAAAATAAAGAGAGCTCTTTTTCTTTTTCTTTTGTATTTGTTTTGCCTCGGGTTCTTCCCCTGAGACTGCTGATTGAGGGTCCCGTCCAAGTTAAGGAAGATTAGATTCTTTCGAGGTTGTGAACAATTATGTTCTCAAACTTGCTTTGAGATCTTGTCATCTGACTGGCCACATGAAAGATATAATGAGAGAGAGATGGCTGGGAACCGGAATCAGGCTACTAATTGATCTAGTGTCATGGGAAAGAGGGGAACATGACCTTAGACACACAGTGAATCTGCTCAGCAGTAAACTTGGCCTAATCTGATGTCTTAGGCTCAGATCAATCATGAGAAATGTCTCCCCTTGGGGTTGGGTTGGGTGCAAGTAACAAAGGAAATTAGGAGAAAGGAACAGAGACCTCAACTTTCCTAACTTAAGGAAACAGAATACAGTAAGGTTTTGGTGAGAGTGGAAGCTTATAGGCGACAGTATTAGGGATAAAGTTGGAATGACAAACCTGGGTAGGGCAATGTTCCTGGACATCGAAGAAAAGCCTGAAGAAGGGGATTTCTCATAGAAAGAAGGGCTGAAAGGGAGAAAATGGGGCATCAAAGACAAGCGTTAACTAGGATTTTACCTAGGGTAGGTCCTAAAACACTCATTATCTTTAGCTTAAATAATACATACCAATGTAAATCTGCTTTACTCCACTGATATTTTGACTATAAAATTTGATTATAAAATATTCAGGAAGCAAAATGCAGAATAGGTTACACTTTATTCCACTTGATGCCTTAACTTATTTTTTTAATTATTTTATTGAGTCATATTGGTTTGTAACATTGTGTAATTTCAAGTGTACATTATTATATATCAGTTTCTGTATAGACTGCATCTTGCTCACCACCGATAGTCTAGTTTTTATCCGTCATCACACATATGTGTCCCTTTACCCCTTTCGCCCTCCCTCCAACCTCCTTCCCCTTTGGTAACTACTGATCTGTTCTCTTTGTCCATGTGTTTGTTTATCTTCCACAAATGAGTGAAATCATATGGTGTTTGTCTTTCTCTGGCCTATTTCACTTAAAATAACACCCTCAGGGTCCATCCATGTTGCAAAAGGGACGATTTTGTATTTTTTATGGCTGAGTAGTATTCCATTATGTATATGTGTGTGTGTGTGTATACATATATATATGTATACCACATCTTCTTTATTCATTTGTCAGTTAATGGGCACTTGGTTTGCTTCCATGTCTTGGCTATTGTGAATAATGCTGCAATGAATATAGGGGTGCATACAGCTCCTTGAATTTTTGATTTCCAGTTCTTTGGATAAATACTCAGTAGTGGGATAGCTTGATCATATGGTATTTCTATTTTTAATTTTTTGAGGAATCTCCATACTGTTTTCCATAGTGGCTGCACCAGTTTACACTCCCACCAGCAGTGTATGAGGGTTGCCCTTTCCCCACATCCTCTCTAACATTTGTTATTTTTTGTCTTGTTAATTATAGCTATTCTGACGGGTATGAGGCGATATCTCACTGTAGTTTTGATTTGCATTTCCCTAATAATTGGTGATGTTGAACATCTTTTCATGTGCCTGTTGGCCACCTGTATATCTTCTTTGGAAAAATGTCTGTTCATGTCCTCTGCCCGTTTTTTGATCAGTTGTTTGTTTCCCTGTTGAGTTGTATGAGTTCTTTATATATTTTGGAAATCAACCCCTTGTCAGATACATGATTTGTAAATATTTTCTCCCAGTTGGTGAGTTGTCTTTTCATTTTGTTCATGGTTTCCTTGGCTGTGCAGAAGCTTTTTAGTCTGATGTAGTCCCATTTGTTCATTTTTTCTTTTGTTCCCCTTACCTGAGTAGACATGGTATTTGAAAAGATACTGCTAAGACCAATGTCAAAGAGTGTACTACCTATATTTTCTTCTGGGAGTTTTATGGTTTCAGGTCTTACATTCAATTCGTTAATCCATTTTGAGTTAATTTTTGTGTATGATGTAAGATAACGGCCTATTTTTGTTCTTTTGCACGTGACTGTCCAGGTTTCCCAACACCATTTAGTGAAGAGACCTTCCTTTCCCCCTTGTATGTTCTTCATGCCTTAAGTTTTTAAAAAAGCCAGGATACTGGGTTGCTTGAAGAAAAATTTTTAAAGGAGAAATGTAAATTATTTGGGGGATAAAAGAGCATTTTTTGTACATGATCTATTCTAGGATATTGATCAATCAAACAAACATTTACTGAGTTAACAAGGTGGGTATATGGTTCCCACTTCATAGTAATTCTTGACTCAATAATAATTCTGTGCTAAATGAGCAATTTTTTTTTTTGTGGTAAATGCTCACAAATCATCTATTTAACTAATTCTCCTGTTGATCTTTGCCCAAGATTGGTATTAAAATCATACATCTTTAGTATTGAACACCCTTTAATTTTGTTCTCTTAACACTCTCCTAATCTGTCTGCTTTTAATCTGTCTTTGTTATTAGAGTTCTGATTTTGAAACAAGTGACATAATTTCTTCCTTTCAAACTCCACTTGGAAATTATCTCATGGGTACATTTTTGAATTCGAAGTCAGGAGAATTAGATTTATTGCAAAACTGATATTACCTTGAAAGTAGAATAATATATTTTGGAAAGCTAAAACTTTAATTTTGAGCTTGTTGACATATTGCCCAATAAAAATGCTCCTAGAAACATCTATGGTGCTAAAGTGTAATCTTTAAAACGTTAAAAACATAATTTTCACGCAAATATAAAACGAAGATGTGTCAAAGATTTCATCATCTCGTTAATTAAAGAGGGAACCAGTAAGATATTAAGTCCAATTCAAAGAAGAATTTGAAGAACACATTTTTTAATCAATGAATATTAGTATTGTATTGATATATATACACATACACAGTCAGGAATGGTGAAATGAATTTGTGAACAGATATAAAACTGATCAATATGCTACAGGGCAACAAAATACAGTACTTGCTCTTTCCATGGTCATCTGCCATAATACTTTATTGAGTCCCAACACCTGCAAAATAGATGCCTCCACAATGTTCTCCCTTCAGTGACATCTCACTAAATGTGTTCCCCACACACTGTGTGGGATATAGCAGAAAGGGGAGGGTTTGAAGTTTGGAGAAGGCGTCTCCCCCATACTCCCTCTCTGTAGGCTCACAGAGTATGAAACACTCTACTAGGAGAACGTGTCTTTCCTTAGCCTTGAAAATCATCCAACTTCCTCCTTTCCCTCTCAGTAGAACAGTTTTTCCTTGTCTCATTCCTACTGAATTTTACAAGAATGTAGACTTGCTTTTTTGGATACATTAAGTTGTTAAGTGTTGCATTTCTTGGAAAACATATTATTTGTTTGTCAGGAATCTTCATTGCCTTAATGTAAAGAAGTTACACAAGTGCAGGAATTTCAGGCAGGACAGCAAGTGGGGAAGGAGCTAAGTTTTGACATTTGCTCATCAAATATTTCTTGAGTATTTGGTAAGGGCAAGATACTATGTATCAGGTGCTGTGAAAGAAATCAAGTTCGTGGTCCTTACTTTCACAATTTGGAAAGTGAAATAAAATATTTACACAGATACCCATACTACAAGATACGTCCTTTCTTTCGCATATTATGATTTTTTTTTAAAAATAGAAATGATGGGTGATCAGTGAAGAAAATTGTGAACAAGAGAAAAGTAGAAAAAAGCATTATCCAGAGTTCTACCACCCAAACATAACCATTATTAGTATTTTAGAGGAGTTTCTTTAGTTCTTTATTTTTTTTTATGGTCACTTTTTTTTGTTAACATATTTGTCATCTTAACAAATATATGATTTTGCATTTTTAATTTTTTTTAGTATTATATTTTAATTCCTTTGCATGGCTTCATAGATACCTGTTAGTTTTTTGTTTTTTCCATAGCCTATATTTTGAGAACTGCCTCTCCTGCTCTGCATGATATGGTTGGCTAATCACAACACCCCACCCCTCTGGAAACTGGTGTAAGAATGGGCTTGTGACCTGCCTAAGCAGGGCCAACCCTCTTTAGGGAGATTGATATGAATGCTTAAAGAGGGAGAGGGCTCTAGACTGCCAGGGACCATATTCCCCACCAAATGCAGAAACCCTACCTGGGAATAAAGCTCATAAGGAAAGGGAGAGAGAGGCAGAGAGAGAGAGAAAGAGAGAGACAGAGACAGAGAGGGAAAGGGAGAGAGAGGGAGAGAGGGAGCAATAGACACGACACATTTACAACTGCTCTTAGAACAATTACCCTGAGAGATAACTGAGAACTGGACTAAAATTATCTATTTCCCAGATAAGAGGGTAATGGATACACACACAGAAAAGAGGTTAGCTATCCTATCAAAAACACAAAATGTGGAAGGAAGGGAGTAAAAGAGTAGAGCTTTTAGCAAGAGGTCACACTAAAGAGACCATCAACTTAATGTAGATTGCTATAAATGTGGGTTATTATATATGAACCTTATGCTAAATGACAAATACAAAAATTAAGAGAAAGAAACCCAAACATAACACTAAAGCCATCATGGGGCAGTCTTCCTCAGCAAAAAGAGGAGGATTGGTGGCAGATCTTAGCTCAGGGCTAATCTTCCTCAAAATAAAAAAATAAATACAGTCTGTCCCATTAAAAAAAAAAAAGAAAGTGATCAAACTGTAAGGGAAGAGAGTAAGAGAAGAAGAAAAGAACAGAGAAGAACTACTAAAACACTGAGAAAAAAAGTAACAAAATGGCAATAAGTACATACTTATCAATGGCTACTTTAAATGTCAATGGACTAAATTCCAATCAAAAGGTATAGGGTGGCTGATTGGATGAAAAAACAAGACCCATATATATGTTGCATACAAGAGGCACACTTCAGACCTAAAGATACTCACAAACTGAGAGTGAAGGGATGGATAAAGATACTCCAAGAAAATGGAAAAGAAAAGGAAGCTGGGGGAACAATACTTACATCAGACAAAATAAACTTTAAAACAAAAACTGTAACAAGAGACAAAGAAGGGCACTATATAATGACAAAGAGAATAATCCAACAAGAGGATATAACACTTATAAATATCTATGCACCCAACATAGGAACACCTAAACATATAAAACAATTATTAACAGACATAAAAGGAGAAATAGACAGTAATACAATAATAGTAGGGGACTTTAACACTCCACTTACACCAATGGACAGATCATCCAAACAGAAGATCAATAAGGAAACACTAACCTTAAATGACATATAAGATTAGATGGACTTAGTAGATATATACAGAATATTCCATCCAAAAACTACAGAATACACATTCTTTTCAAATGCACATGGAACATTCTCCAGGATAGATAACACATTAGGCAGAAAACAAGTCTCAACAAATTTAGGAAGACTGAAATAATACCGAGCATCTTTTCTGACCACAATGGTATGAAACTGGAAATCAACTACAGGAAGAAAATCAGAAAAGCCACAAGTATGTGGAGATTAAACAAAATGCTACTGAACAACAATTGGGTCAACAAAGAAATCAAAGGAGAAATAAAAAAAAATAACTGGAAACAAATGAAAATGAAAACACAACATGCCAAAATGTATGGGATACTGCAAAAGCAGTTCTAAGAGAGAAGTTTATAGCAATATGGGCCTACCTCAACAAAAAAGAAAAATCTCAAATAAACAATCTAACAGTGCACCTAAAAGAACTGGAAAAGAAGCATAAATAAAGACCCAAATTGGTAGCAGGAAGGAAATAATAAAAATTAGAGCAGAAATAAATGAAATAGAGACGTAAAAAAATAGAAAAAATCAATGAAACAAAGAGCTGGTTCTTTGAAAAGATAAAATTGACAAACCTTTAGCTAGACTCACCAGGAAAAAAAGAGAGAAGGCTCAAATAAATAAAATTAGACACGAAAGAGGAGAAATTACAATAGACACCTCAGAAATACAAAAAATTATAAGAAAATACTATGAAAAGCTATACGAGAACAAATTGGATAATCTAGAAGAAGTGGATAAATTCTTAGACTCATACAACCTTCTAAAACTGAATCAAGAAGAAATAGAGAATTTGAATAGATCAATCACCAGTAAGGAGATTGAAACAGTAATCAAAAACCTCCTCAAAAATGAAAGTCTAGGACCAGATGGTTCCATGGTGAATTCTACCAAACATTCAAAGAAGACTTAATGCCCATCCTTCTCAAACTCTTCCAAAAAATTGAAGAGGAGGGGAAGCTCCCTAACTCATTCTATGAAGCCAACATTACCCTGATACCAAAACCAGACAAGGACAACACAAAAAAAGAAAATTACAGGCCAATATCACTGATGAACATTGGTGCAAAAATCCTCAACAAAATGTTAGCAAATTGAATACAACAACACATTAAAAAGATCATACATCATGATCAAGTGGGATTTATTCCAGGGATGCAGGAATGGTTCAACATTCACAAATCAATCAATGTGATACATCAGATTAATAAAATGAAGAATAAAAATTACATGATCATCTCAACAGATGCAGAGAAAGCACTTGAGAAGATATAGCAAACATTTATGATAAAAAAAAAACTCTGAATAAAATGGGTATAGAAGGAAATTACCTCAACATAATAAAGGCCATATATGACAAACCCACAGCTAATTCATTCTCAATGGAGAAAAACTGAAAGCTATCCCTCTAAGAACAGGAACCAGACAAGGATGCCCACTGTCACCACTCTTATTTAACATAGTATTGGAAGTCCTAGCCAGAGCAATCAGGCAAGAACAAGAAATAAAAGGAATCCAAATTTGAAAGGAAGAGGTGAAACTGTCACTATTTGCAGATGACATGATTTTATATATAGAAAACCCTGAGGAATCCACCACAAAGCTTTCAGAAATGATTAATGAATACTGTAAAGTTTCATGATACAAAATCAACATACAAAAATCAGTTGCATTTCTATACACTAACAATGAGGTAGCAGAAAGAAAAGTTAAGATACAATCCCATTTACAATTGCAACGAAAAGAATAAAATACCTAGGAATAAACTTAACCAAAGAGGTGAAATATCTGTAAACTGAAAACTATAAAACATTGTTGAAAGAAATTCAGGAAGACACAAAGACATGGAAATGTTCTGTCCTCTTGGATTGGAAGAATTAACATAGTCAAAATGTCCATACTTCCTAAAGCAATCTACAGAATCAATGCAATCCCTATCAAAGTTCCAAAAATATTTTTCACAGAAATAGAACAAAGACTCCTAAAATTTATATGGAACAACAAAAGACCCCAAAAAGCCAAAGGAATCCTGAGAAAAAAGAACAAAGCTGGAGGTATCACACTCCCTGATTTCAAAATATACTACAAAACTATAGTAACCAAAACAGAAGGGTACTGGCACAAAAACAGACACAGAGATCAATGGAACAGAATCAAGAACCCAGAAATAAACCACACATCTATGGACAGCTAATTTTCCACAAAGGAGCCAAGAACATACAATGGAGAAAGGAAAGTCTCTTCAATAAATGGTGTTGCAGGGCTGGCCTGGTGGCATAGTCAATAAGTTTGTGCACTCCACTTTGGTGGCCTGGGGTTCATGGGTTTGGACCCTGAGCATGGACCTATACACCACTTATCAAGCCATGCTGTGGCAGTGTCCCACATACAAAAAAATAGAGGAAGATTGGTACAGATGTTAGCTCAGGGACAATCTTCCTCAAGCAAAAAGAGGAAGATTGGTAACAGATGTTAGCTCAGGGCCAATTTTCCTCACCAAAATAAATAAATAAATAAATAAATAAATAAATAAATAAATAAATGGTGTTGGGAAAACTGGAGAGCCAAATGCAAAAGAATGAAAGCAGACCATAATCTTTCACTGTACACAAAATTAACTCAAAATGGATTAAAGATTTGAATGTAAGACCTGAAACCATAAAACTTCTAGAAGAAAACCTAGGCAGTATGTTCTTCGATATCTGTCTCAGTAGCATATTTTCAAGTACCATGTCTGACCTGGCAAGAGAAACAATAGAAAACATAAACAAATGGGACTACATCAAACTAAGAAGCTTCTGCACAGCAAAGGAAACCATCAACAAAATGAAGAGACAAGTTAACAATTGGGAGAAGATATTTGCAAACCATATATCTGATAAGGGGGATATATAAAGAACTCATAAATCTCAACAACAAAATACCTAACAATCTAATTTAAACAATAGGCAAAAGATCTGAACAAACGTTTCTCCAAAGAAGATACACAGATGGCCAACAAGTACTCAAAGATGTTCAACATCACCAATTATTAGGGAAATGCATATAAAAACTACAATGATATATCATCACCTCACATCCGTCAGAAGGGTTATAATTAACAAGACAAGAAATAACAAGCGTTAGAGAGAATGTGGAGAGAAGGGAACCCTTGTTCACTGCTGGTGGGAATGCAAACTGGTGCAGCCACTATGGACAACAGTATGGAGGTTCCTCAAAAAGATAAGAATAGAACTACTGTATGATCCAGCTATTCCACTGCTGGGTATTTATCCAAAGAATATGAGAACATGAATGTGTAAAGATCTATGCACCCCCTATGTTCATTGCAGGCTTATTTACAATAGCCAAGACTTGGAAGCAACCTAGGTGCCCATCAAGGGGCGAATGGATAAAGAAGACATGGTATATACACACAATGGAATACTACTCAGCCATAAAAAAGGATGGAATCTGGCCATTATTTCATCATCCTTCTAGTCCCAGGTTTAGGATGGATTGTTTCCAGTTCTTGGAGAGGGGCTTTTTCCTGTCTTTCTTCTAGTTCACCAGATTTGCCTTCCAGTGTTGACACTGTTCTTTCCCCAGCCACCTGACTTTCGTGTCAGCGGCAGACCCTGGGCTGTAGTCTCTGGAATTGCTCCCCGGTACTTCCTGGTTGTGACAGTTCACCCTCTGTTTTCTTTCCCTGAGGTGAGCTTCCCATCACCAAGCATCCTGCCTTCACTCCTTGCTGGAGCTCTTTGTCCCTAGTACTTTGTAGAGCCTCTCCTATGATTTTTCTTGAAAGTCTTTGGCTCTTCACAAGCCTTTCTCCCCGAGTCCTCAATATGCCTAGCCTGATCCAGAGGACACATCTGCCTTCTGTTAAAAAACAAGATTCAACTGAGTAAATTTTAAAGATCTTATTGGTTTTATTTAGCGCTTCGTGAAACGGGTGTCATCCAGTCTAGCAGAGAGAAAGCAGCTCTGAGGAGCTGTACAAAATGGAAGACTTTTATAGGCAGAAGGGAGCAGGACAAGGAAGTTATCGAAGTTAGCAAAAAGCAGATTGGTTGTGGCAAGGTCACCTTTCTTTAGGGGATATAGTGCTGAGGACACAATTCTTTTTTCTTTTTCTTTTTTTTTGGTGAGTAAGATTGGCCCTGAGCTAACATCTCTTGCCAATCTTCCTCTTTTTTTTTTTTTCTCCTCCCCAAAGGCCGGGTACATAGTTGTATATCCTAGTTGTAGGTCGTTCTAGTTCTTCTATATAGGACGCTGCCACAGCATGGCCTGATGAGGGGTGTGTAGGTCCAGGCCCAGGATCCCAATCAGCGAACCCCAGGCCACGGAAGCAGAGCACACAAACTTAACCACTCGGCCCCAGGGCCGCCCCAGACGAGGTAATTCTTAATTGACTGGTTTAAGACTTCATTCCTGGGAGAGGTTGAAAGTGTAATTAAATATTAAGTCCCGGTTTGGTGATGTGTGGCTTAGCATAAGTGACTCCATTTTCGGCCTGCTGTCTTGTTTTTACCTCCCTTCCCCTCCTTCCTTTCCCCTCCCTCCCTCCCAGGCAGAGAGCACAGTCAGTCCAGCGGACATTTGCTGAGAGTCTCAGTAAGTCCCACGGGGTGTGCGCAAGGTATTTATTGCCTGGAATGAGAACACGCTACCCAGCTCCCTGCCGCTGCAAAAAAGAAACCACCAAAACAATGAAATGAGGGCAAACTGGGGCTCTTGGACAGCAGAACCGATTTCCAGAGCCTCCGCACACGGCGGCGCACGGTGGGGGCCCCCGAAGCCGGGCGCGGGATCCAGAACCGGCTGAGCCTCTGGCCGGCCGCCGGGAAGGCCGCGTCTGCTCCCGTCTGTCCTGCGCGGGACCAGCCCCGCCCCCTCCTTTTGTCTGGTTACCTTGATCTACCCGCGGAGAGAGCTGCTGGGTTCTCACTGTGGGGTCCCAGAGTGTGTGAGGACATGTTTATTTCTAATATTAAAAAAAAAAAAAGAAGGTGGCTAGAGAGAGCCATCAAAAGAAGAAGAAAATGGAACGGTTCTTTACTAATAAGAAAGCAGACGCATAAAAGGAGGGGAGACAACATGCGTACTGCTAAGAAGTGGCAAAAGCTGGGGTTCCTGAACCTTTCACCCACAGGGGACTCGTGTTCCCCGGCAGCATTCTCTGGGCCTTTGGCTGTCACGTGGCCATAGCTGACCATTCGGACTCTCTGGACTTTCTGAGACAGAAACACTAGAAGGAGGGCAATTTGCTTCTGGCATTTTCTTTAGACTCCCCCAAATCAAAGCCCGTCTCCTTCACTTCTAAGGCTGGGGAGGTTAGAGGGTTGAAACGTCCTCCGCTTCCGTACAAATTCCTAGTTCAACCAGGCTGAACCTCTCCAAATTTTTTATAACTTTTAGAGAGAGAGAGGTGAAGCGGGGAGGGACATGAGAGAGAATTTGACAGAAAGAGATAAGGAAAAGGAGAGGGAAGGAGAGCGGGAGTTAGATAATGTCTGTGTGCTGTTTTATAATTTTAAGAGCAAATTAAAAAAGACTAATTTGTGTGCTCCCTTTAGAATTCCATAGAATGCTGAGTTTGAGACAAAATGGATCTAAAGTATGGGAGTGTCGTTGGATGAAGGTCAAAAGGTTCTTTAAATGGGAGGGGGTTTCTATTGGTGGTTACTAAATTCCTACAGTGTATTTGTAAGGCTTTTTCATTGACTCATAAGATAAGACTAGGAAAATAGAATTTCTGAGTATTGATAAGCAGCAGTTTAGCAATCTTAGAGATAACCATCAAAAAGTTTCCCTGTATGACATTATCGGACTGTGCGTCTTCAAACTGTGCTCCTTGGGGCACGAAGGTAGAGGGGCAGAGGTTGCCCCGGAGCGCTGCTCACAAGAGCCAAGTGTAGCGTCTGTTCCCAAGTCTGCATGAAGTGACCGCCACGGCGGAGTGTTTACACCACAGAAAACAGCAAACCTCCCCGTCAGCTTCGCTCCTCGTTAAACATTTACCAGCACGCCCTGGAACAGATCCGCTTTTCCTTGTTTATTTATAGGAAATGTCTGTGTAAAACAGAGCTTTCGAAAAAGGTTTTATGGCCACCAAGAAGTTTGAAAACCATGTCGCAGTTGGATATTTTCTTCCTTTCCAATTAAAATACGTGGTGATGATTATAATTTGAAGAACAAGGAATCATTTTATTAATTTACATCACTATTTGTTTTGAGACGGCATTAATTTTACTATTTACTAAAACTATAGCAGTTACATTACATACCATTAGCTTTCTAATAAACGTACGTAAAATAACAGTTTAAAGAACTTTAATATGTTTTAAGATCTATCAAAAAAAAGAAAAACCCTTGGTTGTGAGCTTGGAGTTTAGTAAATTTAACCTTTATTGGATTAGTCAGTTAAGTAATTACAGAAATGGATGTGTTCCAGAAAAATGCCACTCCTGTGTGTTTTATGGGCCGGAGAGCACTGTTAATATTTAAGTTCTTGTGGACATTTTTGTTCCTTTTGGCTTACGGTATTAGAATGCTGTATTGGTTCATTTCACATTACTTTGGCTTCTCAATTTTTTTTCTTCGCCAGCTTGCTGTAGCAGCTCCCTAAAGTTGCACTTCGAGACTATTATGGTCAACCACGCTCTCCTGAAGCCCTGGTGATTTCAGCTTGAGGTCACTCCCTTGGGTCTCTGCCCCACCCCCCTGGCTGGGGCTTTCTCAGGCTTTCTTAGGTCAGATTTTAGGTCACTATTTGGGTTATTTCTTATTTTGGTCTCTTATCCCATGAGGCTAGCTGGCTTAAGGGATGGAAGATGCCAAGACTTGAGTTGGGCTGGAGGGGAGGGAGAGAACTCATTTTGCTTTTTTTTTTGGTGAGGAAGATTGACCCCGAGCTAACATCTGTTGCCAGTCTTCCTCTTTTTGCTAGAGAACGATTGCTGCTGAGCTAACATCTGTGCCAATCTTCCTCTATTTTATGTGGTTTAAACCTAAACCATGTGTTTGGCCTATTTACCACAGAGCTCTGCATTGGGATTTTAGGTGTATGGTTTATTGATTTCCCATGTCTCAATGCTTATAAATGTCTTTCCCAGAACCTATGGGAGGGGAGAGGTGGCTGGGCCTATGCAGACGTTGGGTACTTTTGGGTCCCTGGGTTTAACAACATGAACACTATTCCATCAGGGCTCCATGTGTGGCTGGCTGGTTTTGAAGCACAGTGACCTGCTCCAGCCTCCCCCTTGGCCAGGCTCTGATGCAGGGCATCTTTTTCCAGTGTATGCGAAGGCACCCTTCAGGCTTGTATTGTGACCTGCTACCAGATCTTGCTTAAGCCCCTAACAGTGATGATCCCTTTAGGTACACAGGTTCTAACTCTGTGTCCCAATTTCCTAGGACTGAAAAACAATATAAGAATTATTTTGAGTGCTCGCTTTGGCAGCACGTATACTAAAATTGGACTGATACAGAGAAGAGATTAGGGTGACTAGTGGTTGTGGGAGGGTTGGGGGAATGAGTGAAGGGAATCAAAAGGTACAAACTCCCAGTTATAAAATTAGTCGTGGGGATGTAATCACAGCATGGTGACTGCAGTTAATGCTACTATACTGCATATTTGAAAGCTGTTAAGAGAGGAAATCCTAAAAGTTCTTCCCATGAGAAAAAAAGTTCTGTGACTATGTATGGTGATGGGTGTTAGCTAGACTTATTGTGGTGATCGTTTCGCAATATACACAAATAGTGAATCATTATGTATCATTATGTTGTACACCTGAGACTAATCTAATGTTGTGTGTCAATTATAGCTCAATAAAAAAGAAAGAGTTATTCTGAGAGGGGAAAATAAACCGGTCCTCGTGTTCTGTAAAGAAGGCTCTTCCTTGAGCATGAGCTCTTTTGTTGGGAGACTCTTGTGGATCTCATGCATACCCCCTTCTCTCACCCCCTCCTAATCTGCCAGACTTGTCTGGATGTGTGTGAATTTAAGCTGCAGACCCAGCCTGAGTCCAGTGCCAGAGGTCCCTCAGGCTTCTACCAGGCCTGCCCCACCAGTTTGACAAACATGCCCAGGCATGCTCGAACCCCAGTGATGGACAATAGATTTCCCACTATAGAAATAAAGTCAGGAAGCGGGAAAGAAGCAGAGGTCAAAGAAAGCAGAATGAAAGGACAGCGCGTCACAGTGCTGCTGTCTGCCTCAGGTCCTTTTGATTCACATTTGGATGGTTAATTTGGTACAAAAATTGCCCGACACCCACTGGCCTGCCTTTCTTCTCTCTACACCCTGGACCGTACATACTTTGTAGGTCGGGCTTCTTCCTGGCGTAGGTGTCGTGCTCACCCCAAATGCCTGAGAAACATTTTTGACAACTGAAAAAATTAAAAAAAATTTTTTTCTACACAAGGAGTAGTAACCAAATATGAACTTAGATGTGAAACTAAAACAAACAAAAAAGCTTTCCCTTTGCTTTGACCTGAGTCCATTGTTAAAAGAACAAGGCTCTTTCTGCAGCGGGCTATAATCCTTCTGTGAGCAGTTTCACCAAGTCTGCTCAGCGACCACCTTGGGAACCAGATCAATTGTGGTGTGCCCTTTAAAGATGGCAGCACTAATTCCTGCTGCCAGCTTCAGCTCAGCCTCCCCAACGTGGGAAAACAACTCCCGAATGTTAGAATTGATCACATTGATTTTTCTTCAGTTCTGGTCTTTGCAAGAAACAGTGAACGTACAGCCAAACTCACCATCTCTGTGTCTTATATTTCTGGGACTGTTAAAGAGATAGCAAAGCAGATAATAGAAATTCAGTTTTTGTGGTGTTTCTCTAAAAGTAGCCAGGTAAGCCAGTGCGTGCAATTAATATAAATAGCATCATTTCAAATCTTGTTGAAGGTTATAATGAGGACTATTGTCTCATAATCTCTTAACAATAGAGATGTTAGGGAAGGGAAAAAGCCCCTCCCCAGCAACAAAATAAAGTCAGGTGGGCTCAATCTCTCATCACCCACATTGATCAACATCCTGTTTACTTCTGCAGTTTTATAAAAAATGGTGGGAGGGCAGTGCAGTGCTATCACCAGTCACATTTACAAGAGGAGTGTTTGAGGGTTAAGAGCAGCGTGGCAGTACCCTGTCACCGCTTATGTAGTGAAGCAGTCCACAGTTCTTGGCTGAGCCTCATGCAGTCTTCATTCCTCTTACCTTGCAGCTCTAGGTACAGCGGTGTGATGAAATTCTGGCCAGTGGGATCTAAGTGGAGGGGAGACCGCTTCTAGGAGCTTCCTGCTCCCTGCCGCTTGGAATCCTAGAACATAAACACATGGCCATGCACCCCTGAACAGCAACACAGAGGAGCATGGGTCCCTAAAACCGTGGATCACTGTCAGTGCTCGCCCTCTCACCCAGACTTTTATGAGAGAAAGAAATCTAATCTGTGGCTTAACACAATAAAAGTTTATTTTTGTCTTTCTTATCCATTTATTTATTATTTATTTATTGAGGTCACATAGATTTGTAACACTATAAATTTCAGGTGTACATCATTATATTGCAACTTCTGTGTAGACTGCAACACGTTCACCAACAAAAGTCTAGTTTGCGTCTGTCACCATACACATGTACCCCTTTACCCCTTTCACCCTTGCCCCACCCACCTCCCATCTGATAGCCAACAATTTGTTCTCTGTATCTACGTGTTTGTTTATCTTCCACATACAAGTGAAGTCATATGGTAATTCTCTTTCTCCATCTGACTTATTTTGCTTAGCAAAATACCCATCCATCCATTCAAGGTCCATCCAGGTTGTGGCAAATGGCACAATTTCATCTTTTTTCATGGCTGAGTGGTATTCTATTGTAAAGAAGTACACCACATCTTCTTTATCCATTCATCCATTGATGGGCACTTATGTTGCTTCCAAGACTTGGCTAATGTGAATAATGCTGCAATGAACATAGGGGTGCATATATCTTTTTGAGTTAGTGTTTATGTGTTCCTTGGATAAATACCCAGAAGTGGAATAGCTGGATCATATGGTATTTCTATTTTTATTATTATTATTTTTTTGCTGAGGAAGATTCACCCTGAGCTAACATCTGTTGCCAATCTTCCTCTTTTTGCTAAGGAAGATTCACCCTAAGGTAACATCTGTGTCAATCTTCCTCTTTTTTGCTGAGGAAGATTCACCCTGAGCTAACATCTGTGCCAATCTTCCTCTATATTGTATGTGGGTTGCCACCACAACATGGTCACTGATGAGTGGTGTAGGTCCGTACCCAGGAACTGAACTGGAGCCGCCAAAGTAGAGCTTAACCGAACTTAACCACTAAGCCATGGGGCCAGCCCTCTATTTTTAATTTCTTTGAGAAATCTCTATACTGGTTTCCATAGTGGCTGCACCAATTTACATTCCCACCGGCGGCAAATGAGGGTTCCTTTTTCTCTACATCCTCTCCAGCACTTGTTATTTCTCATTTTTTTAATAATAGCCACTTTAATAATAGCCATTCTGATGGGTGTGAGGAGATATCTCATTGTAGTTTTGATTTGCATTTCTCTAATAATTAATGATGTTGAACATCTTTTCATGTGCCTTTTGGCCACCTGTATATCTTCTTTGGAAAAATGTCTGTTCATATCCTGTGCCCAGTTTTTGATCAGGTTGTTCTTTTTTGATTGTTGAATTGTATGAGTTCTTCATATATTTTGGATGTTAACCTCGGTTGGATATATGATTTGCAAATATTTTCTCTCAGTTGGTGGGTTGTCTTTTTTTTTTTTTTTTTTGATGGTTTCCTTTGCCTTGCGGAAGGTTTTCAGTTTGATGTAGTCCCATTTGTTTACTTTTTCTTTCATTTCCCTTGCCCAAGGAGACATGGTATTCAAAAAGATACTGCTAAGACCTATGTCAAAGAGCATGTTGCCTCTTTTCTTCCAGGAGTTTATGGTTTTATGGATTCAAGTCTTTAATCCACCTTGAGTTAATTTTTGTGTATGGTGTAAGATAATGGTCTACTTTCATTCTTTTGCATGTGGCTGTCCAATTTTCCCAGCACCATTTATTGAAGAGACTTTCCTTTCTCCATTGTATGTTCTTTGCATCTTTGTTGAAAATTAGTTGTCCAAAAGGTTTATTTCTTGATCACACCACTTGTCCAATACTGGTCAGCAGGGGACTCTGCTCATCATGGGTACTCAGAGACCCAAGCTGACAGCGTTCCATCTCAACCAACACTTCCACTGTTGCAGAGACGGGCAAAGGGAATGTAGTGAATCGTATCCTCTTAAAGCTTCCACCTGAAAATGACACACATGTCACTTTGTTGCTAACACAAGTCACATCACCATCCCTAATCTCAAAGAGGATAGGGAAGTACAGACCTACTGTGTGCCCCAAAGGGAGGAAAACCCAGAATATGTGAACTGTCCTAATAACTACTATGATTTCTATCTTGTTTAAGCCAATGTTATTTTAGGTTTTCAGCCACTTGCAGCTTCGAATGATCACGTCAATGCTGTGATCAGTGGGTTTAACCCAGTCCTATGGGGGAGGTCATTGCTGAGTGTCTCCCTCATTCTCAGCAGGATTTGCAGGGGTCATTTTCTCCCAGGGGTTTTTCTGGAAGGAAGAAGCCACATCCTCTTTTTTTTGGAGGAAGACTGGCCCTGAGCTATCATCCATGCCCATCTTCCTCTATTTTCTATGTGGGACACCTGCCACAGCATGGCTTGCCAAGTGATGCGTAGGTCCACACCTGGGATCTGAACTGGTGAACCCTGGGCCACCAAAGCGGAACGTGTGAACTTAACCGCTGCACCATCGGGCCAGCCCCGCCACATCTTTTTTAAGATTCCCAGTCCCTCCTCATCCCACCCATCTCATTTACAGTCATCCCCGAATCCTCAAGATCTAGGACACTGGAGACACACCTTTAAGAATTCCCATTCCCATTGCCATCTCTAGCTCCTTCTAAGTCTAGAAAACGTTTCCTAGTCTTTTGAAAACACAACTCCATTCTGCTTTGTTCCTTCATTCAAACCTTAGTCCTAGAGCTCTGTCATCTTTCCCAGTGACTCTAAATATGTGCTTACTTTCCCTTATTTGGTAAACATCTTCACTTGCCCCTACTATGCCTACCAAATACATAGACAAATGGGTTGCTCATAACTACTGTCTTTATTCTCTCCCCGTTCACCTTTTCTGAACCCCCCATGATGAGGCTTCTGTTTGCACTACTCCGTTCAAACTGCTCTAAAAAGCCAGGGATGGCTTTTTTCAAGAGGTGTTTGTCTGAAACTCTGGAATTCCCTGTAAACATGCTTTCATATGTTTCATATAGTGGCATGTAAAACACAGTGGCACCTCATTAGCATCTGAGTCGTCAGGAGTGTGTTCTGATCTGCTGTGGGTAATATCACGTCTGCTTGCCTCCGCCCCCAGACACGGAAGCCATCTGTGGCAGAAGGCTCACCTAAGATATTTATTTCTTTAAACAAGCCCTATTCTGCAAGACGTGCTTCAGATTTGTAGTGCAGAGTGTTTATTTACTGTGCATAGGTGTCACCTAGAAGCAGACACAGTTCATTAAAAAACAAACAAAAACCGCATAAAAAATCAGATTAGTCTCATGGGTAAAATTTTTACAGACTATCAACAGAAAGTCTTTTTGGCTACTGGAGAGCTAGCCCATCCACACAACAGACCACACTTGCTCTGTCAAGTGTCTTCCTCAAGCAGGAAAGCAGGACTGGATCAGACATGAATATGAAGGACAAAAGCAGCTCTGGAGACAACAAGCAATAGTCTGTGTTACAGGTTTAACACACTCATTTAGTTTCATTGGAAAAAATAATGAAACTGGTGAAAAGTATTTATGGAACCGGAGGAGAGCATATTTTGCTGGTTTTACTTTATGTTTGAAGTTTTGCGTATAGCTCTGCCCATAAATACTGAAATGCCTAGTATAAAGAACGCAGCCTGGGGCATACCCCATAAAACTTACAGTGCAATTAAATGAGCAATTTCCACTGGAAATAAAACGGGCATGTTGAGTGGAATATGAATTAAATTGTGCATAGGACTCAGTCCTGCACTAGGCTTTGGAGAGGGACCTGCTGGTTTCAGTAGCAACTGATGCAGTCCATCTATAGGTCAAGGCCAGTAAGTAACAAAAGATAACTGTGGTTAGCGTGAAGATCAGGGCATTCCAAATCGTGGTTAATGTAGTTCCCCTGTCATTATGTCTCCTGGAAAAGCCTGGCAAAATCATAACTGATAGGAAAAGGATTAAATCTGACCCCTACTACACTGCAGACACTGACCTCCTGTGTCGTGTTTGCTATGCAGAATTTTTTTTTTCTAAAGGTGAAGATTGGCCCTGAGCTAACATCAGTGCCAATCTTCCTTTGTGTTGTATATGGGTCCCACCACAGCATGGCTTAACAGGTGTGTACGTCCATGCCTGGATCCGAACTGCCAACCCCAGGCTATGGAAACAGAGCACAAGAACTTAACCACTATGCCACCAGGCCAGCCTCAAGCTATGCAGAATTTTTGACATGTCTGTCAAACTTCCTTTTCACTTTCTAAATGTTCCCTCCTACATCAAAGTCACCTAGGTGTCATTCAGTAAGCTTTCATAAAGATTTCAACTGGAAAACTGAAAAGCTATCAAAACAAACATCAGTTGGTATTACAGGCCACGTTCTGTCCTGGGACCTTATTTGGAGACTAAAGGACAATAGTTCACTGATATCTTAAGGGAAAGCTCAGCCCAGGAAAGGATTTAGAACAGCAGTCCTGTGAGGGACCACATATGAATGTCTTGCTCAGAGGGACTGGTTTGTAAGTACAGAAAACATGTTTATCTCATTTGTAGTGGAGGGTAAAGCCGGTCTGCTCAGGATAAAGCTAGCATCAAGATAAAGATAGCATTCTTTTCTTTGAGGAATTAGGGTTAGAGTGAGCAAGGAAAACTCCCCGTTTTTCTGGCCAGGAGAAAATCTCGGAGAAACCAGTTCCTTCCCTCCTGCTCTTCTGCCCAGCGCCCCACCTCCACTGTCGGGAGGAAATAAGGGGGCGGGGTGGGTAATAGGCCACGTGATCCGAATGAGTATTACCAGCCATTTAAAACGTTTACAAGTCAAACTAGCATTTCTTTTTAAAATTATGGTATTTCACTGTAGTTTTTGTCTGAATTCACCTTCTCATGCCAAAATAATCGGTGTCTCTCATTTTTCTAACTAAAAACTTACTACTTATATATAAAATTTTCCCAACTGAAAAATAATATTTTCCATGGCAGCACATACTTTGTATTTTTCACAGACGATTTTGTTCTATCCAGACCTAAATCTCAGCATATTTTACTTGCATAAAGATAATTTATGTCTAGAGCCAAACACACTGTTTTCTGCTCCTTTGTGCAGGGGCCGTCTTTCCCTAAAATGAGCAATTATGTGCACGTAGATGGCTGGCCGGCTCCTCCCCACAGACCTGCAGCCATGGAAGTGTCTAGAAGGGCAGTAGTTCGCTTGTACAATAAGAGGCAACGGCGCGATGAGAGAAGGCTGGTCTCTTGGAGCATATGTGCCAAGAGCGGAAAGCTGACGCTAGTTCCAAGGAAGGAGGGTGTAAGAGTGAATTAGGAGCCAAAGCTAAGTCGCTTTCCCTGTGTGACCCTGATGCGTCGGACATTTCTGTCAGACTAAAGGCATAATAAAAAAAGCCACTTTATTTAGGTTAACAGAGCATTATATAACCGGAAAATTTTACAGTTTTTTATGTATAGTGAATAGTTTGTGGAGGAAAAAAGACTTCTCGGTTTATTATTTGGATAAGAACCCGCTCCCCCCTCCCCCCCCAATTCTTTAAAGATGCATTTCTTTCTTTTCCTTTTTTTTTTGAAGACAAAAGCTTAGAGGCATAAAATGGAGTTATTTTAATCGAAATGGCATCCTCAGTGTTGTTGCTTTACTACACGTTCACAAAGTCATTTCATGTTTTCCTCGGGTAACTACGGTCCGTCTGAAAACAGCTTTGTTAATTAGCAGGCTATGACGCAATATATCACCGCATCTTTAGGGCTCTGGCGCCAGCTAGTGGTAGGAGAGGGGAGCCGCCTTGTCGCTCTCAAATCGGAGGAGTCTGTCATCTTGTTGCTTCCTCATAGCCCTCGTCCTTCCCCATTTTTTCCCCATCAATATAATGGGGGATCATTGCACTGTGGCCAAAGAGGAGCAGACGAACCTAGAGATGAAAGTAGAGAAAAATGGTGGGCAGGGGCGGAGAGAGGAAAGGCCAGACAAATGCAATCGTTCTTCCAAAGGATTGGAGAAGAGATTGATTTGAAGTATTCCTGCCATGTTGATGGAGCAGCTCAGTCTTTTGCCACTGAAGGCTTAGCCTTTTGTTTTTCACTTGTAGACAGATTTGAATATATACTTAGGACATGTAATAACTATGGAACTTCACCACAAACACAGCACTGAGGACAGACATGTTGTAAGTCTGAATTTGTGTTCATTTTTAAGTAGCAAATATTTCTACAGGCTCTGCTATCTTCTCACTGGTGCAACTCGAAGATGAATAACTCTCAAATGGTTAATAAAGCAGACACCTCTTAAGATGATATTTGTAGCTGGTAGACTACGAAGAAAAAAATCCAGGCGAAAGACACTTTATTTGGGATGTATGAAGTAAATTTAATCTATCCTTAAATTGAAATAGGTTATGATGATTTGCAGGAAAACTGAAAACATACAGTATTTATTTTAAGAACAAAGAATCTTTGGCAGGCCATTTTTCTCATTTAATTAAGCCATAACTGATCTTACTAGGGTTATGGAGGGACTTCAAATGCTAATAAATAAAACCTGAAGCTGAGACATTTCTTTCATTAAATAGTGGGAGCTGTTTATAACTCTATTACTTATTGCTAAATCAATTATTAGTACTAATGTTCGATGTGGGATTTATTATGAAAACAAGCTGAAGCTTGTAAAGAAGAACTTTTCTTTTTAAATGTCATTTGTATGTCTCTATCTATAGCAGTTATAGAGAATAAGGGTAATCTGAACTGAAATTTCGTGTAATAATATTTCTGGAAGGCAGATCTATTTTAAGAGGTGGTCTGAGGCAGGAAGAATTGTCACAGTCTTACCTGGCAGTCTAATTTATGTTACTCTGCTGTTGGGGAAATACATTTAAAATCTTCTCTCTGTGGGACTCAGATGGTAAAATAGCTCGTCATGATGTTGCTGTGTGAGATTTACATAAAACACTATTTTAAGCTTATTTTACACTTTTGCTGAAAGTTGAATATTTCATATTAAAAATTCACCTAACCTTGTTACCAACTGACTTGAAGTACAGACATTTTCTCTTTGGTTTTGAGCATCTTGTAACTTTCGGTATATAATAAGGCCCTGGCTAAAAATCTTAAAATCTTTGGTTTATCTGATCTCTTCTGTGTTTCTTTTCTCTCTCTTTTGAGGTGGAAGCTGTGTTTATATAATAGCAGAAGAGTTTCAAATCAGTACCTGAAAAGGAGTACTATTATTATTTTTTGGAAAAAGAAAATTAATTTCAACAAGACTTTTTCAATGACAGTAGATTAATTGAAACTGAAGTGAGTGATAGATGAAATATTGAGAATTACAGCAGGATAAAATGATCTATACTCTTTTAAAGCAGATTTGTAGTATGTAAGTACTTATTTTAAATGCTCAGTTTGTGATTAGGTCTATCTTTAAAACTGTTTAATGGTTGCTTTAAAATATTTTGATGCCTACTATAATCCTTATGTAGTTTCCCATATGCTGCCAAGTAAATACTTTGAAATGCCATTCCATCATGATTTGAAATTTACTCATACAGATTTTAAGATTTATCATTTGAGTTTAATTTCTTATTACTTTTTGATACTATGAAATTAGAAAACTTTATATTGCAAATGAATGTATTTGAAGGAAGGAACACATACTTAAGAGTGTGTATATATATGTGTATATATATGCATACATATATGTGTATATTTTTCTTCTTTGGAGATTTCTCTGGTGACTTTTGAAATAGTGATATCAGCAAATAGCAGGTTCACTCAATTTGGATCCTCCTTTCATTTGAAATAGTCTATAAAATTTTTATAAAAGAAATAAACATAGGATATCATTTTGACTCATGGGTGTCTCTGAATGTGACAACATAAAAACAAATTCACAAATAAATACACTCACCTATCATTCTGATGCTCACATTTGAAAAGACAAGGCACACTAAAATGCATATATACCGACAATTAAACATTGGTTTGGCCTCTAGATTCCACGGTTGTTAAATAGCACAGCCCTCCCTCACAGAGCGATACCGGGGCCCTCTACAGACCTTCTCATTAGGAGACATTGGCACAGGATGCGGGGGGACGCATCTGCCAGCAAAGTACTACAGATGGTTCCCCTCATTAGCCTACAGAACTCTAAGCAGCCATCACGGAGGAGGCCTGGGAGCTCGCTTGGACAAGATGTTAAGCTAGCCTCCTGTTCAATGTCATTACCGTTTCTCCAGAATAATCTCCTTAGTGTGTGCTGTTGGGCCTGGGCTGGTCTACAAGGCGCACTTGGAGAGATTAGAGATGGCGGCACCGTATCCAATTTGCCAAAGGGGGTTATATGATTTTCAGGTTTGACGAAGTTCCACAGCCAGACTTGGAAAACTTCTTAATCCAAATGCAGTGGCAGGACTGCTTTGATCTCCAGAAACTCATCAGGGTAGCTTTTGGAATTCCAGGCAACGCTCACCTTTATGTATACGCTTACTTATCACACCAAATGCATTGACAATCTCATTTCTCCTCTTCCGCTCGAGCCACTGATTTATTGACATAATAGCATTTTAATTTTGTTTTGTTTACCCTTTGTTTATGAATCAGCCTTAAAATCGGGGCACCACGCCTTGGCAACTGGAAATGTTAGTGAAGTTTAGTAGTAGGACCGGCAGGGGGAGCCCATACTGTGTTATGCTCTGCACTTTCTCCCGCTGGATTATTATTATAATAATTGTTACAGTTGTTTTACATTTATAACAAAGATATTTACAATCTATGTACATTTAGACATAGATAGTTAGAATACAATCACGATGTGCCATACCATTACAATTTTAAGTCACAGAGGGTCAATTTTTATTCTTTATATGAAATCATTAGGATCTCACTAAGAATAATTGATAAGCAAGAATTTGGCAATAAGAGTTTTCTTCTCTTTTAATCCAGGGAAAAACCTGTTTTGGATTTTGTTATTCCTCAAAAAATGAAATCAGCTAAAATCCCTATGTTATCTCTGTGGCTGTTCTCTGGTATTTATAGTTTTGTTCCTGGAAATAAAGCGTAGAAGTTAAAATATACCATTAGACGTATTTTTGAGATTGTGGTCGTGAGGGGCGGTCCCACCACAATCAGTGGGTGTTCCACTATGGCCCAGACTTAATTTTCAACTTTGGAGTTAATAAAATGCAAAAGCCCAGTGGCCTTTAATATTATTTTCTTATGTTGATGAGGCGCTTGGGTCAGTAGGTTTTCACTACCGTAAGAATTCAGAATACATGAATTGCTCTTTGATCTCTAAACAAGCCATTGTAATGTCTCTGGGCATCCATTTTATATGTTGCAGCCCATCCTGGATTATTCTGCTCCGTTGGAGGGAAAGGAAGCTCTAGAGTGATACTCAGGTACTTGCAGTGGTCATTTTGTCCGTCCTGTCAGAGAAATCACCTCACAGTGTGAGGTTTCATAATTATTTAAGAAAGGTTCTGTAAATTTAAACACTGTCTATTGAATTTTTTTTTTTAAGATTGGCACCTGAGCTGACAACTGTTGCCAATCTTCTTTTTTTTCTGCTTTTTCTCCCCAAAGCCCCCAGTACATAGTCGTATATTCTAGTTGTGAGTCCTTCTAGTTGTGGCATCTGGGACGCCGCCTCAGCATGGCCTGATGAGCGGTGCCATGTCCCCGCCCAGGATCCGAACTGGCAAAACCCTGGGCCGCCAAAGTGGAGGGCACGAACTTGACCACTCCGCCACTGGGCCGGCCCCTATTGAATAATTTTTGAGTTTCATAAGCAATAGCTTAAAACGAAACATCAACTTTACATTGCCAAGGACATGGAATATTGGTACAACACATATAATTTTTTTTATAAAATTAAGAATTAATTTTTTCTTTCTAAAACAGTGTAAGACAAAATTCTTTGATGGATCAACAATTCTGTGGATCCGCCTTTCTGGTTCCCTCCCTGTGGGAATAAAAAATGCAAACTCAAGAGTGATCAGAAAACTTTAGAAAGGAGTAGCATTCGAGGAGAGCCTTGGAGGTGGGAAGGAACTGTATGGGCATGGTGGTGGCGCAGGAGTCTGTAGTTGTGGTCAGAGGGGGAGAGGCAGGAAGAAGATCACAAACCAAGGGGCAGGGTTGGAAAGGGGCCTCAGTTACACCAGGACATAGGAACCTTGGGGACCTAAGAAGAGTGGGGGGCTATCTGTGAAGTTTTGATGTACAGTTAATCCATCAAGGCTTTATTGTAGAGACGGTGGGAGCCAGGGAGGGTTTTAGAGGGAGACATAATAGGAATAATATACCAGGGAGAATAATTTGGTAACAGGGTACAGGATCCTTGAAGATTTAATCAAATTGATTTAACATCAGCATTAGAAAGCAAAATAAAGAAGTTATAATTTAAAAGTCACTCTTCACATAATTTTAGAATGTGATTTAAAGTGTTTTTATATCATCTTCCTTGATTAATATAGTGAATGCAAAAATCCGGGAGAACAAGTCCAAGTAGGGCTGTGTATGGGTATTTTCTTTCCATGAATATTAAGAATAACATCTTGCATTTAGGGAGCATATTTTATTATTCCAAATGCTGACATATTATTTTGTTTTGTTCTTCCATCAACCTGGTAAGGTTAAGGGATGCTTATAAAAGTAACACACATGTCCCCATGATCTCTTTTTCTTCCTTCCTTCCTTTTTTTTTTTTTTTTTTTTTGGTGAGGAAGATTGGCCCTGAGCTAACATCTGTGCTAATCTTCCTTATTTTTGCTATGTGGGATGCCACCATAGCATGGCTTAATGAGCAGCATGTAACTCTGCCCCTGGATCTGAACCTGTGAACCCTGGGCCTCCAAAACAGAGCATGTGAACTTAACGACTATGCCACCAGGCTGGCCCCTCCATGATCTCTTTTGGATTGCATATGTAAATGTAGATTTATAGATTAGGCTGAAATTTATGGCTGTTTCAGTTTTCCTGTGAACAGTTGAGAATATCATTCTGTGGCTGCTTGTTTTAAAAAAGCTTTGAATTTCGTTGCAGGTGTCTTACACGGTGGTACCATAGTTGATTCAATTATACACTCATAGGAAACACTTTTGGAGGGAAATAAATTAGAGTGTCTTCCAGTTGTATGTAAGTGTTGTTGAATAATATCTTTCTTTTTCTAAAAAAATTTATAGACATACTATATTCATACTGATATTAATACTGTATTTTACTTGATTCAGAAAGAAAGAGAAAAAGTACAATATGATGAAAAAAGCAAAAGGGTGTCCTAATTACAGAGAAGAGATTTAAAAAATTTTAGTAGAGTATAATATTTTTAAAAATTTGGAAAATACAGTTTATGTCAATAAATTAAAACGCTGTATATTATACTTTTAAAAGTACCAGAATATATTGTGGGGAAAAAGCCCAGTAAGATAATCATTTTCTTCTAAACCACTTGGCAAAAAGTAGAAACTTAGACTAGTTAGCTGCTCAGTGTTGAAACTCTTTTAATGGAAGACATGTGTTATCTGTTGAACCAATAATACCGTGATTCAAGCAACACATCCTTTCTGGCTTATGTGGCCATAATTGTCATCTTTGACTTCCATGTCAATGTAGTGCCTTTATAGAAATATATGGGGCTCTTTAGACCCTGTGTTTGGCATTATCACAATTTTTGCTTGGCTCAGACAGGGCAGGTTGATTATCATTAAAGTGTTATTTATTTCTATTTTATTAAGCCCCTTTTACATTCATGTTACAGGTTAATTTATACTTTTATTTCATGCACTACTTGGCTTTACTGATTAATATGCCCCATGGCATTCAATAAAGTCAGGCAGTGGAGGAAATAAGAGTGGTATTAATTTCTAACATTGCTATAAATTTGCCTTAATAAAACTAGCTCAATAACATTACGGAAGGAATACAATGGATGCTTCCAAATTGTTAAAGATGCAACTAAACAATTTTCCTTCCTGAATTTAACATAGCACTACTGCCTTTTCTTTCAAGTGCTGAAATGAAACCTGCCTTATATTTTTTCCCTCTTTAAACGGTAATCTAATAGTTGGCATATTACTACAATACACAGCTCTCCACTTGACTATTCCAAGGCCTTGTTCAGACGTTAGGTTAGAAACTGTGCCCTCGGGGAGGAAAAACTTTATTCTTGTAAGATTTTTTCATAAAGATAAAATGTTTCCAGCATCAGTTATTTGTCCTTTTAAAGTGTATTAATACTCAATCCCAATAATAAATATTATTATTGTGAAATCTGATAGTATGGAGGGGCTGTGAAAATCTATGTGCTGGAATTATTTTTTGTCGGTTAACCTACCACTCCCATCCCAACTGCTCAATTAAATAAGGTTAGAATTAGGATTTATAGGAACTTATAAAGACAAGGACATACTACCACCCACTGATTTTTGGGTCACAAAATTTTGATGATAAAGAATGTACTCCATTATTAAGTAAGCGATTCGTGTATTAGAAGAGAACACTTATTCTCTCCTCTTCATTTATTAGACTGTAGCCAGGGTGGGCAAAAAATTGTTACAAATCAGAAATTTGCCCTCATCTCCATGATTCTGAAAGAATAAGTACATTTTATTTACCTTGACGTTCCCCCTTTCTTAGCCTTTCAATAATTTCTTTATGTTCTAGCGTTTATGGATTGGAAAAAGGATTGATTTAAAAAAAGTACGGAACAACATTTAAAAATCCTCCTTTGCATAAAAATGTCAAGAAATGTGTTCGTTCAACATATGGCTATTTCTTGATCAGCCTCTGTGCCAGACACTGATCACGTCTCGGGGATAGAACTCTGAGATACCTATGGCCCCTGTCTCCTTAGAATATATAGAGTTGCTCTTTTATTTCCTTTAATAGAGTGGTAAAATTCCATTAGTAAGGAAGGTATTTTGGCATAGAAAAACAAATTCTTTTTTTAGGTCTGTTTGTTTTTTGAATGGATGAGGAACTTTTGGATTCTTTAAATTCCCCTCAAATAATACCAGATGAAGGAACAGGCATCTTTGCCCATGAAACAGTGAAAGAGGCGGAGCCAGCTCGGTGGCGCAGTGGTTAAGTTCCCACGTACTGCTTCGGCAGCCCAGGGTTTGCCGGTTTGGATCCTGGTGCGGACATGGCTCCACTTGGCAAAAGCCATGCTGTGGTAGGCGTCCCACATATAAAGTAGAGGGAGACGGGCACGGATGTTAGCTCAGGGCCAGTCTTCCTCAGCAAAAGAGGAGAATTGGCAGCAGTTAGCTCACGGCTAATCTTCCTCAAAAAACAAAACAAAACAAAACAAACAGTGAAAGAGGGGGTCATCCTTATGACTATGCTGTACTCCGGAGCATATTTCTCAACTATAAGTAAATCAACCTAATGGAGTGATTTCCCCCCAACCAACTCAAAAGAATCCAAGTTTATTAGATAGGTGAGTTTGATATTACCCTCTTTTCTTTTGCTTGGCTTTTGGTTAAAATCACATTTTTAGGTAATTCACATAAAAAAGATGTGCCTTTCATGTTGATGTATTTATGCAATCTCCAGCTTTATGCAAAAATAAAGATTCCTCCTTTGCTATTTCTATTACCAAGCCAAAACTGATCCTCTTTGCTCATAAAAATGAGACTTCAAGCATTTTTAAATCACTCCTCAAACCACTTTTTAGTAAAAGGTTCTTTTCAACGGAATAATCTACATCCTGGATCCTGAGGCTGCTGATTCAAAAGCAAAGCAACGATTTTGAGACTTGGGAGTGTCCCGTTTTAGAAAGTCAGTTTTAGCGAGTAAAGAACCATTTGTTTCCAGAGAGCAACTTATATCCCGAACCTGGAAAATAAGGAGCTTCCATTGGGTTCACAGTCTTCAAGTAGCCATTCACTCACAAACGTGATGACTCAGTGAACTGACTCAGTCCATGGAGAAAGTCTCCATGCTAGCATCTGTTGGTTCCAGGAAATCTGTTTGTTGGCTACATTGAAAAAAAGAGTTTGGAATATTTGACCCAAAGTCATTCATTTTGATGAGTTTTGATGGAGTTTTTGAAGGGGACAGATACAATCTAGTTTATTGTATTTCAGGATTGATTTGACACCGCTTTTATTGACCAGTAGCTGGTCAACATACAAAAGAACTTAAAACATACACATACCCCTCAGCTGTTAGGCTAAACTAAAACTAAAGTTTTGCATTATAATCAAGTGGAGAAATTTCCTCGAAGTTAGAGTGGGAAATAGGGCCTGTCGGTGAAGTGAGTTAGGCAGTGAATTGAAATAGAGTAGAGGTTGTATGTTTTCAGCTAATAGGTAATTAAAATACACTGTTTGTAGCACCTCATGTATACAACTACATTGCGTGGCATCTTCCCACCCCCACCATACTATCTAATCCAAAGTCATTGCACATAAAATACAAATTAAACCATGCCCAAAATGCTTCCGTCTTAAATTCCTGTTCTATAACTAAGTCTAAAAACTCCAGGAGTCTGTAAAAATGTATTTTAATAAGTCATTCTTTGCAGAGCTTTCTGGGGTATGATGCTTAACACAACGCATCACTTGCAAAAATATGGTTTTGGAAATGTTGGTGTAAAAAATATATGTATAAAGCCAATAGAACTTATTTGATTGATGAGAACTAGGGAATATTGACACAACTTTAAATTTCAGATGGTCTCAACTTAAACCTTTAGCTAAATCAAATGATGAGAACTTAGCAAACTATATGCAAATGTGAGATGAAGGGTGCCAAGATTCTTTTCTCTCCTGTATTTATTCTTCAAGGAACTACATTAAAGAATTACTACCCTTTGAGGATAAGGATATTATTTTCTTTTTGAAGGGAAATACTGTACTCTTTAGTATGACTTTACTGTCTTTTGTGCCATTATTAATACATTTCCTGTTTAAGGAAATGACTTTTTTTTTTAACATGATAGCTTAAACTTCAAAATAAGCGCTATTGACTTTTAAAATGTCTTATCTTACTAATGTCATTTGGGGCATGAAGAATAAAGCATGGAAAATGCTTGTCATAATAATCCTATTGTCATGAGATTCTCCTTTTTGAATAAAGTAGCTTACATTGGGTGTTTCTTTTTTGGGGGGCAATGGGAGAGGGAAAGTAAGTTTTGTGGATAAAACAAACAGACTCTTTGCTTTCAGATTAGTGATTTTTAAAATACAAGTATATAATATGCCTTTAGTATAAATAAAGATCGGGAATCCCAAAGCTCTTGTCCTCATATTTACAAAGGCCATTCAAGTGTCCTTAGATGGTTCTATTGAATCAATTGTTTTCTTTCGTTTCTAGTTTTCTGTTTTTATTGCAGTCTTCAAAACCATCTTTTAAATTTTCTTTTCTTCCTCTTCTTCTTCTCCCCAAAGCCCCGAAGTACATAGTTGTATATTCTACTTGTGGGTCCTTCTGGTGGTGCTATGTGGGACGCCGCCTCAGCATGGCCTGATGAGCAGTGCCGTGTCCGAGCCCAGCATCCGAACTGTCAAAACCCTGGGCCACCGAAGTGGAGCACGTGAATTCAACCACTCGGCCACAGGGCCGGCCCCAGCATCATTTTAAATTTAACAAGATTTGAATTGCAATATTGAGCACAGAAGCTAGGAATAGCAAAGGTTAAGTTTTGTGGTATTGGATTTTTCATGTTATGTACTTAAAGTGTGTTTCACCAGTGAATAACATATATGATTAATGTGTGTTTAATAAAAGATGTAGATTTCCACTGTGAAAATCTAGCATTTACTGAGTGGAATCTACTTATATTTTCATTCTAGTTTTTTTTTTAGTTATAAAATAAGCAAGGTAGTTATACTGTTAAAAATATATAATACAACTGTATGTTTCAGGTATTTTTCCCTTTGAGATCTCTCTCTCTCTCGTTAAGGCCTTAATCTTAAAATCAAGGTGACTCAGTTTTGAAAAGTGCAGAGCACTTTAATGAATGATTAACAAATTATAGTCTGCAAAGTAACTGTCTTAATTGTGCATTAATGATAATAGATAATATTTATTGCATACTTACTTGTGTTAGGCAATGTGCTAAGTGATTTGCGTACTTTAGTTCATTTAACTTCACAAGAAAGCCACGCGTTAGATATTTTTACCCTTGTTTTATAGGTGAGAAAAGAAACTTGGGGTTGAGTGTCTTATTCCAGGTTAGTGGTAAAGCCAGGATTTAACCCCAGGGCTGTCCAACTGCCCACACAGCGTAGTGAACAAGATCAGAAAAGTTTAATTTACCTGTAAAGTTTTAAATTAGTTAAATATGGTGTGGAAATAATGTAATAATTATGACAAGACCAAGAAATGTTAGAAGACAGAGATTAAGGGACAAAGATAGGATATATAACTCCCTTTTCCTTTAGGAGAAGGAGTGGGTGAGAGAGTTACAATAGAAGAGATGGAATGGTAGTCCTGTAAAACTGTGAAGTAAGCATCGATTTTTAACCTGGGTCATTAATTCACTTAACTAGGTCTTTGTTCATCCCTGGGTTGGGTGGTGGTTACAAAGATGTGTAAGAAATAGTGCCTGCCTTTAAGGAGTTTATAGTCTTATGAGGACATAGACTATCACACAAATAGTGCAGTGGTTCAAGAATGATTGGGGGATTTTACTGATTACAAAGCAAGATATGTATCTAGAAAGGGTGGGTGGTGGGTGGGAAGGAGACTTGTCCTGAGTTTTGAAGATGTATAAGTGAGTCAGGCAATATGATGAAAGGCGAGGTGAGAGGATGGGGCCTTCTAGGCAGAGACAGCAGGCAGTATAAAGGCAAGAGGGTCCAAATGAATTTGAGTAGGTTAGCATGGCTAGAGATGAGCCTGAAGACCGACAGACTGACCAGGTCTTCCAGGGCTAAGGATTGTAGAGGTTCATATGAAGGCTCTGGGGAAGAGGCTTAATGTGTAAAAGAGATTTACATATTAGGATGAACACTCCGGCTACAGTGTGGGGAGAGGATTGGGGAGGGGCCACACTGGAGAGGACCAGTTAGGAGGGTGTTGGAGGACAGGAGGGAAATGACAAGGGCCTGACCATGGTCAGCAGTAGGGATTTGGCGGGAAGGGGACAGCTCAGGTTATTGAAGAAACCAAGAGAAGAAAAATTCGAAGGAGGAAGGAACAGTCAACAGTGTGAAATGATGTAGAAAAGGATGTTTGTTGGGTTCAGTAACAAGAAGGTCCCTGGTGACCCTGGCTGGAGCAGTCTCAGGTGGGTGGTTCACGAGGAAGCCAGTGGGGTTGAGGAGTGACCAGGGATGAGTGGAAAGGAGACACAGTGAGTACAGTCTCTGAGTTTTCTCCTTTTCTACTTCCTGTAGTGATTTCCTCCTCTACTTCCAATCTCAGGGAAATAAAAAAACACTTATTAGGCAATTACTGAAAACCAGTGCCTCATGTAAGCCTTGTAATGACCCCATGATGCCGGGGGCCTGCTGTGATCTTCATTTTCTAGGTGGAGAGTGGAGGGTTTGAGAGGTTTATACACCAGCCCAAGGTCCCACTTGGCAAGTAGCCGGGCTCCAGGTCCAATCCAGGTCTGATCCCAGAGCTCATAATCCAACCCCTACCCTCTTCTAGAATTTCTAGTCTTCATGCTTGCTCTTTTCTCTTCTCCTCCCAAGTCTGCCTGCAATCTTAGACCTGATAAACTTATTCTCACCAAAACATAAATGACGGATAAAGCTTAATGTGTTTTTTTCTTGACGCATTTTTGGAATGAGCATCGGATGTGCTTATTTTACATTTTTAATATGAAATATCACATACAGACAGCAAAGTGAACACATCATGAGTGTACAATTTGATGAAGCAGTGCCAGACCTCCAGAGATTGCCCGTGTCTCCTTCCCCGTCCCATTCCCCCTCCTCTCAGAGGCAACCACTCGCCCGACTTTGGTGGCAGTATTTCCTTGCATTTCTCTGTGGTTTTCCCATCTGAGTCATGCATCTCTAAACAACAGAGTTTAGTTTTGCCACTTTACGTAGGTGAAATTATGTGTATTCTTCTATGTCTTGCTTCTTTTGCTCAAAATGATATTTTCTGTTGTGTGTGGCATTCATGCATTCATTTTCAATGCTGAATAGTATTTCAGTGTATGAATGTACTATGTTATTTATCCATTTTATTGTTTAGGGACATGTGGGTTATTTCCAGTTTTGAGTGATTATGACAGTGTTATCCCTTTTTTTGATTAAGTCAAAGGCAAGAAGCTCTAAGAATGCAATTTTAGACCTCTTTAAATATTTTAGGGGGTTGGGAGCCCTTTGCAATTCCCTTGAAATGAAATCCCACAGGTGGTTCCTGTGGGATTCCTGATTTGCTTACTCATGAGGCTGCGCCTGAGGACCACGAGGAGCATTTCTAAATTAAAATGTTGAAAGAGGTCAGGTGAACTGAAAAAACAAAGAAACAGTTATTACCAGATCTCCCATTTCCCCTAGCTCTTCCACTTCATTGTTGCAGTCTTAGCTAAATGCAGTCAGCTCACATATTTTCCTACATCAGTCCTTTGATCAGCAAAGTGATTTCTTTTCCTTCCTCTGCACAAATCTTTTGATTATAGTAAGCTCATTCTTTGAAGACCAAACATGGTAAAAAATATGAACAACTTGAATAATTTTAGCAGCTATCTAAAATGACTGATTTTGCATGGGAGAAAATAACTAATTTTTGTAAAGTGAATCATCGAAACATAATACAACCAGTAATAAGATCGCAGTGTGTCATATATTTAATAACAACAAAGAAGATAGACACAGTGTGGTATTGTGGTTCGGACTGAGTATAGGCTCTGAAGACAGACCGAGATCGGGTTCTAGCTCTGCCCCTCCCTACCTGTGTCAACTGGGTGAATTTCTTAACCTTTCAGACTCAGCTTTCTTGAAGTATACAATCAGGGTAATAGCAGTCCTCAATTTACAGGGCTGTTGTGAGCATCCGGTCAGAGAACGTATAAGTACTTAACATAGAGCCTGCTTTAGTAAAGCTCAATAAATGTTAGTTATTGTTGATGTGGTTAACCCATCAAAAACGGCAGAATAACCAGAGAATTTATTAACAGACCTTGACAGAAACAGTCATCTACTTATGTCACAGCTATTTATTCAACATTTAATAGGCTCCTCGACTGCGGTACAGGCTGTGGAGCACACAAAAGTACTATTGGTGGAGATAAGGAATTAGGAAATCATGCACAAGTGGCAACATTAAATAAGACATATTTGGAAATGTAAGGTAGGAAGTGATTGTGGATCAGTCTGAGGTACCACTTTGCAGGAGTAGTATTTTGAATTTGATCTTAAACTGAGTAATAGACAGCTTTACCAAGAAAAAAGTTAGAGTCTTTTCATCTAGAAAATACGTGTGTGCAAAGAATAGAGGGGGGAAGGGGTACGACATCTTTTGGGAGATGTTAGGTATGAATGGTGTTGGGGTGAAGAAGGGAGAAATAGTTGGTGGAGTGTTTTATAAACAGCATCTTTAAGACGCCCGTATTTATTAGATGGTAGGAAAAATAAGGATTCAATTCCATTTGGATTGGCTTACTGAATTATAAACTCTTAAGGCAAAATGTAACTGTACAGTGCCCAATCTGGCAGGTTATAGGAAAAGGGTAATATTTTGGCAAAATAAACTTTTCATATTTTCCTTCACATAGTAAATATATAAATAGTGACGCAGTTTGACATTTCAGACTTAAAATTCGAATTGAAAAACCAGTTGTGAGGGGCTGGCCCCGTGGCCGAGTGCTTAAGTTCGCGCGCTCTGCTGCAGGGTTTCATTGGTTCGAATCCTGGGCACAGACATGGCACTGCTTATCAAACCACGCTGAGGCAGCATCCCACATGCCACAACTAGAAGGACCCACACTGAAGAATATACAACTATGTACCCCAGGGGGCTTTGGGGAGAAAAAGGAAAAATAAAATCTTAAAAAAAAAAAAAAAGAAAAACCAGTTGTGAAATTCCTGTAAGAGTCATGTCATTTGAGGAATACATGTTCTTTTCTTTTGTCTTTAGATAAGCCTCCTTCCCCACTGCTTCCGTTGTAATTCGAAGAAAATTTTATTTTGTAGTGATGTTCCCAGAATCTTGTATAACCCCTGCAGTCTCTCGACGACTCCTCCGGATCAACGGAGTCCACTAGGTGGCGCCCAGATCTACTGCTGCGTCTTGCCCGCGCCGGGCGCGGAGCTGGGAACAGCTGTGGATTTTCCAAGAATGGCTGGAGAGATCCATATGATCCATGTGCAGCAGCTTCCTTCAGGTCTGCTCCAAAATGCTGTAAACTTGGTGCTCCTTCAAACTGTTACTGTAATGGAATCGCCAAATATGGGCAACGATGGTGTGTGGTTTTGAGCACTAGAAAGCCTGCAATTTTGCTCTAGGAGATTTAGCCACAGGCAGGCAGAGCGACAGACGGGCATTTAGCGGCAGCTCACAGCCTATTTAGGGGCAAATAGCATGCTGACGACTTGGAAGCTACATAGAAGCTACTTCTCAATGCCAGAATAATTGATTTAGGCAGTGACAGTGCTGTTTGTGGGAAAGGGAAAAAGAAACGAGAAGAAGGTATCAAAAAGGGAGAGATTATTTTAATATTAGCTTTCAGGCAAGGCATAATCCTCTCTTGTTTCTGTCAGTTGAACGCTCCGCTTGATATTAAAAATCGAGGATATATTCTGATGTAGATTTCAGAGAGTAGGAAATGAGGTATTTTGTTTTTCTTTTGGATAGCACTGGGCAATTTCCCTTATTTCACGTACGAAACGCTGAAGGCTTTGTAAAATTACTTTATACTTTATTAATACTCTTCTTAAAAGGGACAGATCTCTTCTTTCCAATTCAAAGTAGTGGATAATGACTTTGGCAACATTTCTCTGCCTTTTTCAAGTTTATGGAAGCCCATTTTTCATCATTAGGCTGAAGATGCAGATAAGAAAGGATGAGACTTATTCTGGAGCTTGTCACATCCGTGTTGCTTCTCAGGTGATTAAAAAGAAGCAGCGGATCTTCGAGAAAACATCTGACAAAAGGTAATGGAAACACAGTAACATGAAAATCCGTGAGAGATTAGGCAAAACCGGCCCGGAAAACCCTCTCTACGAAGTACATGTGTGCATTTCAGCTCAAGAGCAAAAATAAGACTCTGTTCTTCTGAGGCTCTTAAAAAACCTGACCTGCTCTGGCCCCACAAACGAAGGTTTATTTGAGGCCCCTTGAAGGTGATTAGAGCCAGGAGGAGGCATTTTTCTGCAGTTTAGGAGCTCAGCACCAGCCAAATGCTTAAGGCAGCTGCTAGTTGGCAGATTCAAAGGTACGGAGCTTCCTTAATTAAAAATCGGCAGGCTCATTTAATTTTGATCGAAATAGATTGTGTTATTTTTACACTTCCTGTGGAATAAGAGTATTCTTATTTCCTTTTCTCCTACTTGCCCAGCACTCTTACTCGCATTCCCATCCTCTGCTCTCATAATAATGGGAGGGCTCAATATGAAGAAGTTCTTAAAACCTCCCCAGGGTTATAATTTTGGTTTAGGGATATACATTCCTTCAACATAAGCATTTTTAGAAAAAACATAATTTGGGGTGTATGGAAATTGTGTAAGAGTCACAGAGCCATTTCTTAAACATGTTTTTGCTAACAATTTTGATAGGCCAGAAGCAGACAAGTGGGCATTATATTCAATTCTGGAAAGTATTTTGCCTGGTGTTCAGTTGGTTTGTTTATTGTTTTGAAGGAGGGAAATTGATATGCGATTTAATCCAGAAGTAAAGTACTTTTGCTAAAATAAAACTTTATTTTTATTTGTTAAAATATGGTATTCCAGTGTGCAACTAAGAAAAAATGATTTCTGATACGTTGCTAGCGAAAAACCTGGAAGTGACAAAAAGGATGGCTGAAAACCAGATGATGGTTAACCAAATAAATCTCTAGAAGTAATATACTTTTCACCTCTGGGTGCCACTGTTCAACTGCTTCTTGTTTTTTATGACTGAAAGCTGGATGCTTCCTGTGGATGTATTCTTAAAAGAATCTGTTAAAGAGACATTTCCTCTATCTCTAGTTATCTGCTAAATAACTTTTTGGCACATGGATGTAAATTCAGCGTGGTTGTGATTTGCCATTTTAATTACCAAATGATGACGAAATAACACTGAAGATTGTTTATATGGGCAATTGGCCAGGTTAGAAGCTTGCTTTCATCTCCCGTGGAAATGAATCTTGTACTTACCTTTTTGGAAGGCATTTAACCAGAAAAAGAGATTAAAACACAAGGGAGTTTTAATTTAAATTCGTGGCCATTCATAGACATGATTTTAATTCTGCACAAATATTTTAACAGAAATCAATTTTGTAAAAGGGAAATAATGAGTAGACTTTGGGGGAATTAATCAATTAAAATAGAATTTTAAGAATCTAATATTGTTAGCTGAGATATTGTTTTTCACATAATTTTAAAGCTTAGCTGCTTTAGTATTTCCATTAAAAAAACCCTACAGCTATCTTTCTATATATTTTCAGGATTCTTAATTCTTAGATGTGATTTTTTAATAACTAAAAATAATAACCATATTTGTGATTTTGCAAAATGTAGGAGTATCCTTTTCTTTTTACAAACTAGGCAGTGAGTTGGTATTCTCTACCAAGAAAGAAATACACATTTGGGTGGTTTTTAAATCTCCAATTATTTATTTTAAACTTGAGGTTCATCTGAAATGCCAGAAGAAGGGGTTATAATGCCGAGGTTAATTTTGTTTTGTCATATACAAAGTAGTTAATCTAAAAATTATTGATTGATATTCTCCCTCTTTTGACTCTTTTAGGACTCAATATTTAAAGCAAAACTAATTTATGTAGGCGTTCTCTGGTACAAAATTAATTCTACTGGGACCGTTCCAGGCCAAGCCTCGTTATGGAACAGTTCCTCTCGCTGAACTAGCCTAAGCCTGATTCTTACTGGGACACTTTTTCGAAATTATTCATAACACGGAACTTAACCCTTGGGATGCTATAGAATTGACCTCCAATAGTACACTTATTAGGCCATTTGACGGCATCAGGAATACGTTAGAATGAGGGTATGTCTTATGCTTGCGGGTGCTGCCTGGGACTTTTCAATTAGGCAGCTGTATTTGTGCATGTTGAAGGGGTTTTAATTTTGTGATTCATACACCAGAGTTGAAGTATTCATTAAAACAATTTTTCCCCTGCTCTAGTCTGTGTGACCATACGCATATTGCTGACCCTGTCTTTTTTCATTTATACCTAAGTGGTAAATTTACCTCCTTGCCTGGGTGGGCAAAGAGTTGTTTAGATCACTGAACACGTCTGACTGACTTTCTTTGCTCAAATGTCTGACTGAATCAATTGGTTATCTTGGTGTTTTTATACATACCCAGAGTCTGAGTGCAACTGTTAGACAGTTATTTGTTGGAGCTATAAAAGTAGTTCAGTATCATCTATATTTTCCTTTTGTATGTGTGTGTGTGTGTGTGTGGTTTTCCTTTAATATCTGTGCAAAATATTATTGGGGAGTGGATTTTTTAAATGTCAATTTTTGTGTTGACTTTTTTGCCAGTTATGTAGCAGTTTGTGAGGATTTTCCACTGGAGAATCTCTTGCGTTTGAAGGTTCTCTGCTCATTGTGGGCATCTCACCACATTTTTTTTTTTTATTAAAGTAGTTTTCCTCATTGAAAGTGCCTCATTTTCTATTAGAATGTTACTAATTTGGCACAATCTATATATCTTTTTTGTGGCTGGTGAGAAATATTTATTTGGTGGTAGTGAGAAGGCACGGTCCAATCTACCAATGAGAGCTTCCACAGAGAATCATACGGTGGTAAACTGGAGTGTGGTTAGGTGTCTTTATGATGGAAAAGCTATAATTTAGTCTTCACTTGGTTGCTTGATCTATATGCTAATAAACCAACACCTCCCGCCCCCCACCAAGAACTGACAGATTTCCATTAAATTAGTAAATTGACTTGTTGCCTCAGTCTCGCAGAGATGTACCAACAGAAGGTGTAGTTACATTGTGAGACCTAGTCCATCAATTTGAACTCATTTTATCTGAAATGCAATAACAACTGCTAAGTTTTCCTAATGTAAAAATAGCCCAAATCAATTATTCCAGGCTATTGCTAAACTGCACGAGATAACAGGATTAATAAATAAACATTTAGATAATTCAGTGGTGCTTGATAAGGAAATTCCATTGGCGTACATAAAATTAAATTGTAAAAATCACGTATATGGATCCTATTGTTTAAAATAAAATAGGTTAGGAAAAAAAGCTTTGTAAAAACATAGATTGGCCAGCGAATTTAATTTCTCTGTGGAACAATAGTTTTAATAGAACCTGTTGCCTTGTGAAACTGAATTCTCAATCTCTAATGTGCTTCTGTTAAAAATTCATTATAAAAGGTATTTAAACTGCATAGATTCACCCCCGCCCCCCGCCCCATATTCTCGTTAGCCTAAATTACTAGGACAGAATAAAGCTCTACACTTTGTGGACATTTAATAAACGCTAATTTTTTATTAATTAGCAATTTTATTAACAATACAAAAATAGTCTCCAAATAGATGCAGATCTATTTTAATTGAAATCCTTTCACAATAAATAACAGAGTCCAGGAAACTTAGGGAAGGTTTATGGTGCTCCACAAGAAAGTGTGTTTAGAGTTTGGAAGGGAACATTTTACGATTTTTTTCCCTGCATCTTCCCCCTGCAGATATCAGTACTCCCAATCAACAGTGAAGGAAAAACTGGAAAAAAAAAGAAAGGATGCCCCCTCCTCAGTTTTCAATTTATTTTTTATTTCAGTTGGAAAATCCCCACTGAATGAGTTAAAAAAAAAAAAATTACATGTATCCTGGGAACATGCCGTTCAGGATTTTGGAATGGGAACTTCAAACGAAGTTGGTAAAGGAGTCAAATGCGTAAGTGGAAACTTTGAGGAAATTGGCAACGAGAGACTGGAAATCAGGCATTTACGTTTTACGCCACCCCCCTCGGCTTGCGCGAGGACAAAGCAGGGAGCTGGCACGGCTGTGACTCAGAATTCTCCTCTCAGGAACTGAGCCGAGAGATTCCCAGCATCTGTTTCCTCAACTATCACCCAGAGGATACTGGTGGTAAATCACAGGGAATAAAAATAGCCTTAGGAGTCCAGGTCCAAACAAACGAGGCACGGTGGACATTTGAGAGTGGTGTAGAGCTGCTTCTCTCAAGATTCTTTAGCTAATTAACAAGTATATTATTATTTTTACACTAGTGACTTAAATTGCTTAAGCTGTTCTCAAAATATTGAGCAAAACCGTGACATTTTTATTGATCTGAACTATTACCTAAGTTACGTAGCGTTTGATATTAAAATCTGAACCATGTAGTTATATGAAAGTTGTTCTATAATCAATAATCACAGACGTTAAGGTTTTACTTCAGACACAAAAAAAACATATATTTCTGGAATTAAAAAAAACCCTGCAAGTTTCTTACCATAATGTCAATTGCCGGTAGACTGATAAGATCTCTCTGCATTTTGGCTGCAGGAAATTTTATGGTTAGAATCTTACGATTTAACACAACTTAAGATCCTTGAAGGTTATATTTCACATATAAGGAAGTATTTCTTGAGTCTGGATAGAATTGTTGTAATTTGATATTAAGTTATAGTTTCAGGTTTTCAACAAAAACAGCAGCTTTAATAGATGAGATTAGCAAGTGGTGAAAAGTTCAAAGCGTTTAATGGAATTGATCTACTAAATTAGCATTGACAATTTTTAGTGGCTATCTTAAATATACATTATTATCATGAAAGAATTAGTCCAGTTAAGCCTTTACATTTGGAAGAGACCCAGTCTGACCTTGTTCTACTCAATGGCAAAAGTGAGTGGGTCTCTGGGCTTACTTAAATTTGGTGCTAAATCAATAGGTTTGGGGGATCCTTTCATTGCTATTTGGAAAGGCAAAGAAACCCAGTGGCTCTTTATGGGGACAAATGGGTTATTAGAATGGTTATATATTTTAAATAAAAACAATGATCAAAGAATAGAACAATATAATATTCAATAAATGGATCAGAAGAATTGAAAGAGTTGGGTTTTTTTCTTACCACAACCCTATACTACTGTGTGTACTGAATACATTAGGTACGAAGGTCATGCATTTTGAAACTGAAATAATTATATTGCATTTAATATTAGGTTTTCTTTAGAACATTCTGAATTACTAAACAACCAGCTAATTTTTGAAAAATAGAAACCTATGGAAATAAATGTGAAGAAATAAGTATGGAATTTTCCAGAAATCTGCTTCCTACACATCCACACTATATTTTATATTCTGTTGATACAGACTTCTATGATGCCTTGAACATAACGTCACGAAAGTAGACTTGAGTTTTGCATTTTCAGCTTAATCGCGCACAGTTTCTGGTGATGGCCGATTACTCACATACATCATGAAGTTATGGGGTCCCAGCTCTGGATGAGGCTTGCTTGAGAGAGGCCAGCTCCTCCATTCACAGAGGCTCCTTTGTAACCATCGTCACTGGAGCTGAGGAGCTAGGTCTTCTGTGAAAGCACTCAGTAAAATGTATTTTAGTTTTGCTGTTGTTGCTGTTGTTATAATTATCCATTACAATATTTAATGGTCCATTTCCCCAATCTAGTCTTCTGACTCAGCCATTTTCGGACATTTCTAGTAGAAAATGTGCAAGATATCTTCAGAATTTGTGCATTGTAACTCATATACTCCCAGCTTTTTCTTCCATAAATTGAATAATCCGGTTCTATAAACTGAATAATCCCATTCGCATTTATTAGCCCCTGAGTATTTCTAAGTTCTTCCCTGAATGGTCAGCAAATTATTCATATACACCTTTAAATATAGAGCTTCAAGTGGGAGCTTAGTGCTTTATTGGGGTATCCTGAGGAAGATGGAAGAATGATCTCATTCATTCTTAAGGGTTTATTGAGAGGCTCCTCTTGCCAGACTCTCCTAGGTGCTGGGAATACAGCAAGAAAAAAACCTTGAGGGAGAGAGAGACTTGCCAACAAATAATGGCAATACAACGTGGTAAGTGCTAATATGAGTGTGTACAACGTGCATTTGTATGCCATAGGCCTAATTCCGTATTTATTGTCACAACAGTATTTTAAACTGCTTTTGCAATGCCTTTTGGTAGTCAAATTTCTATCCAAATAATTTCTAATTCTTTATTTCCCACAATCCAGGTGTACTTGGAGTAAATTTACCATTCTAAGTTTAATTCTGAATTTTGTTTCTGGATATTTGTACAATTTCGTTTTAAATTGTTATTTTACCTTCTGAATACCTTTTTGGCATCTCTGTCTGTTGTTAAGTTTGATATTACAAAACACTGTTTGTGGCCTCCTAAATTTGAATGCTTTAGTTGTTGCCCCCCAGCCAGACTGTAGTTAGCTAATGGTCATATTTTCCCAGCATGTCTTGTAGGACAGGATCTAAAGCCTTCCTAAAGTCAAGCTAGGTTTCCTCAATTTATTTTCTGTGACCTGCCAGGCCTGCCTCTTTGCTATGTAAGAAGATGATGGTATGTTACCAAGACAGAACAAGTTCTTTGTGAAGTCACGTTGGTTATTCATGGTTGTATAATTGCCAACACCCTCAAGAGTTCTGGTTATTTTGGTCTTTTTTTTTTTTTTTCAGTCTTTAGGTGTCTACTCATTTCTCTGAACCTTAAACCAAGATAAAGACGATAATTTTATCTATCATTCAGATGGAAAAAATCAGAGCCATGGCTGTCAGAAAAGTGGGCAAGTCCTGCATCCTGGTCACAATCTATCACGTGTCAGCATTAGCTCCTTCGTAGTCCAGTACTAATCGTGGCGTGATGTAAACTTTTTCTTCTCTTCTTCTCCCCAAAGCCCCCCCGTACATGGTTGTATATTCTAGTTGTAGCACCTTCTAGTTCTGCTATGTGCGATGCCGCCTCAGCGTGGCTTGGTGAGTGGCGCTAGGTCTGTGCTCAGGATCCAAACTCGTGAAACCCTGGGTCACTGAAGCAGAGTGCACGAATTTAACCACTTGGCCATGGGGCGGGCCCCAAAGCAAACTTGTATTTGGTTGCCATGGGCAAGTTTTCCCCATTTATCGATGTATAATGTACCATTCAGTTTCATTGTAGTAAAATAGGAGAGAAAGCAAAATGATAAAAACAGAAACAAAAACACCTGTAATCCCCCTACGTAGAGATTAACATTGTTTACATTTTGGTACCCACATTTCTCAGGTGTATGTGTGTGCCTGTGTGTGTAAAATGTGTATATTAAACATACATATTATTTTGCAACTTGTATTTATGTAGAATAATAATAAACTCCACATAGTGTATTATTCTAAGGTAATACACCTCATATAACCAAACAAATTCAATTTTTCATTGTTGAATCTCAATTGTGTTTTTTTAGTGTGTAATAACACTTCCCTAATTCCCTTAGTAAAAATAAAACCTCTCCATGATACGTACCTCTCTAGTGGCATTATCTCTGTTTTAAGTAGATTCTGTATTTTCTTAATAACTGTGGTCTCTGAGAGTAGGATCTGTCCATGATTTACCCATATATCCCTTAAATTTTAGCTGCATAATAAATATTTGTTGAATAAATGAATTTTAGTAATGGGAGTTGAAATCCTGAACCTTTGTGTTGTTTTGTTTTGTTTTGTTTGCTGAGGAAGATTCACCCTGAACAAACATCTGTGCCAATCTTCCTCTGTTTGGTAGGTGGGTCACTGCCACAGCATGGCTGCCAGTGAGTGGTATAGGTCTATGCCTGGGAACTGAACCCAGGCTGCTGAAGTGGAGCACACGGCACTTAACCACTCCGCCACGGGGCTGGCCCCTGAACCTTTGTTTGTTTGTTTTTTTTGATTGCTTTTTGTCCCCAAATCCCTCCGGTACATAGTTGTATATTTTAGTTGTGGGTCCCTCTAGTTGTAGCACGTGGGATGCCGCCTCAGCATGGCTCAATGAGCGGTGCCATGTCCGGGCCCAGAATTTGAACTGGCGAAACCCTGGGTTGCCCGGAGCGGAGGGCACGAACTTAACCACTTGGCCACAGGGCAGGCCCTGTGTTTTGATCTTAGTTCTTCCTCTGATTTTAGCTGGTAACTCAGTTTATCCAGTGACAGAAGGAGAATAAGGCAATTTCTGTCTTATCTGGTATGAAGTATGCTGCAGAAGGTAACGTACCACATGACGGAAAACTATTTGTTAATATTAACCTTTCTGGATGAAGCTGTCTCTGATGTGCTACAAACTTTATTACTCTTTTAGCAAGTGAAACATGTTAGTGTAAAATATTTAGAAAATACAAAAAAGGAAAAAAAACAACCTATAATTCTACTGCCTAGAAATAAACATTATCAGTCTGATGTATGTCCTTCCAACCTTTCTTTGTATAGTCCTATGCATGTGAAGTATGATTTTCACTTAGATTTTTATCGAAATGAGATCATAACAAATACTATCTATAGCTGCTTTTTATCATTAATATACACGTTTACATGTCAGATTTATGCCTAATAATCAATGCTGATGGTAGTATAGTATTCCACTATGGTTATATGCCATAACTTATTTAATCTATCCTCCCCTTATTGGATATTTAAGTTGTTATCTACTTTATACATTATGCATTACAAACAACATTGTAATGAATGGTCCACACGTCTTTGGTCCATACATCTTTGACAAGTACGTCAGGGAAAGGTTTTAAATATTCTCTTTTAAACTACCAAAAATTGGGTAAGTTTATAGTCTCTTTTCCTTCCATCCCAAAATTAAAACAAAATACACCTTATTTGAATTTCATCAATATATGAGATGGCCTAAGATTAAAAAAATACTATTAATCCAGGGCATGTTACCCTGATTGATGACAATGGAATTACTTTCTGTGTCAGATTAATTCTAGAAGACTTGTTTGGCCTCATTTGGTCTTTTGTGGCATGAAAAGTGGGCTCCTTTCTTAGATTTAGTCATATAAATGGAAGAACTAAGAATCTAAATGTTCATATATCCTGGAAGAAGTTGATACTTAGCTAAATCTTTGTGTAGTTTCATAAAACTATAGATTTTTAGGGAGATTGGTTTCTGTGATTGACTCTATTCCTAGTTTCCATTTTTGTAAGTAGAGATAGTATTAATTACTCTTATAGAGCAGTGAGAGTAACAGCTAATGATAACAACAGCAAAGTCACCTTAAATGGCTATGAAAATGTGGGCAGTATTTTTTTTTTTTTTTTTTTTTTGCTGAAAAAGACTGGCCCCAAGCTAACAGACATGCCCATCCTCCCCCACTTTATATGTGGGACACCTGCCACAGCATGGCCTGATAAGCGGTGCGTATGTCCACACCTGGGATACGAACCAGTGAGCCCTGGGCCGTGGAAGCAGAAGGGGCAAACTCAACCACTGTGCCACTGGGCAGGCCCCAGTATTTCTTCAATTAGACAATATGATGCAAATTGCATCCATACCTGTGGGAGTCTATTGTTATTCTTAATAAAAGTGTTTGTATTTGCCTCAGCTGTTGCTTTAATGCTGAGCAACGTTCTTAGCTAAGTTTACTAGATCAAAACATTTGCTAGATCAAAATATTTGTAAGAAGGAGGATGGCAAAGTGGAGTGAGCACCAGGTGTGCAGGAGGAAGACTAGGAATTCCAGCACTTCCTGTGTGGTCATAGAGGGTAAGTCACATAACCTCCTTGACCTTAACTTCTTAATGTATATTTTTAAAAAATCTAGGGGCCAGCCCAGCGGCCGAGTGATTAAGTTCATGTGGGCCGCTTCAGCGGCCCAGGGTTTCACTGGTTCAGATCCTGGGTGCAAATATGGCACCACTTGGCAAGCCATGCTCTGGCAGGTGTCCCACTTATAAAGTAGAGGAAGATGGCCATGGATGTTAGTTCAGGGCCAGTCTTCCTTAGCAAAAAGAGGGAGATTGGCAGCAGTTAGCTCAGGGCTAATCTTCCTAAAAAACAAACAAAAAAAAGATCTAATATTTATCAAGTGTTTACTAAGTGATAGGTTCTTTTTAAGTGATCCCTCTCAAATATATACTTATTTTATTTAATCCCCACAAAACTAATGAGGTCAATGTCATTACCGTACTAGTTTATAGGTGAGCATACAGAGCTATAGAAGATGCTCTACTTGATCACCTCCTCAATCGAAAGTGGTAGAGCCAGGATTTGCACCCTAACCGTCTAATTCCAGATTGTAAGCTCTTAATTACAACACTGTGTTGCCTGTCTCTTTTTTAAAAAGAAGGATAAGATTGTATGATCTTCAGAGTCCGTTCTCTCGGTAACTCATGTGAAACTCTAGGTATCTCTGTGAAAAGTGAAAAACGAACTGGCCTCCCGATAACTTATATACAACCCCAAACATCTGGATAATTGCCTTTGTAAACTTTTTAACCCAGATAGCTTACATTTTGTGTCCCTAGCCTCTAGGTTTTGACACGATTCAGGTCTAGGTGAAGAAATCAGAAACGACAGGAGATGTCCACCTGGAAGTATCACAGTTAAACCTCTTGAAAGAAAATTATACCTATGACTAGGTAAGAACTTCGAAAATCAGGATCATGGCATTTATCCATTTTCATGACATCTATCATACTAGACTTTAAAAGAGCTTTAGCCAACTGGTGTAGAGGAAAAACTGAAGTAACATTATGTATTTTGGGAATAGATGAGAAAAGCAAAAGTTGCTACTATTTTTGCTTAAAATAAATCACTGTTATTTGAGATTGTAGGATTTTACAACTGGGAACTAGAGAATAAAGAGAGATCGTTATTCTTATTTTAAATAAATCAATGTTGTTAATTGAGATCTGGTCCTATTAAAAAGCTGAGGGAAATAGGAGATTACTCTTTAGTTTTGTCAAGTAACACCGAATAATATTAAAGTTTGGTTGATTAGAGAATTTTCCCCCAAATAACCTGCCAAGAGAAAGTGGCCAGGGTGTGATGTCTTAGAACTAAAAAAATTAGGAAATTGACAAAATTTCATCATGATTTTAGTTACTTAGTAAAGTCATTGTGTTAGCAGAAATAAATCTACAAACACATCCTGGATTTTCACGTAGCCATTTGGAATATTAAGGTAAAAATGGTGAGTCTGGTTGGCCAGGACTTATATTCTCCGGCAGTTGAAAAGTTGTGTCATTGTTGGCATTATCTGTCACAGTCTACACAAAAGAATGATCTGATTCAAAGCAGATGCCAGAGAGGAAAGAGGTAGGAGGCAAGAAGGGATGAAAGGAACCATAGTTAACCAGTGACGTCTGGAGGAAGGTGAAATATATCTGAGCCTGAGGCCAAAGAGTGGAGGTCAATTCAGCTCTTACAAAAAGGCGTGGTGGGATCTTTGGGACCCGGAAGAGCAGACGGGGCCTCTGCTTTATAGGTCTCATTGGAAGACGTTCGTGTAGAAAGTGGTACGGACTCGAATTTATATCTACCTTAGAAGGAGGCTACGTGAATGTTGCTTGAGTCAGCAAACGGATGGCTCCAGAGAGCCAGGGAGAAGGAGGATGAATTGTGGTGCAGAGGAAGAGCAACAGATGGCAAATGGATTGGCTGACTCTAAGGCCAGTGCTGCCACTCGCTGGCTGTGTCACCTGGGCAAGTCTCTTGCTTGATCTGTGCTCAGTTTCCTTTTACATAAAACAAAGAGTTTAATATTGGATCTTGAAACCGTGATCTCTGGGTAGTTCCCAAACTTGGGGCATCCTGGTCTCAGATAGCCAGGGCCCCAGGACTGGGAGTCTTGTTTGCTCTAGATGACCACAGCCACAGTAGCTGAGGGAAACTTTGTCCTGAGACTTATGCTTTATGTCACTGTGATGCTCAAAGGGGTGCCTATTCACATTAACATTGAGTTTTTTAAAAGTTTATTTTGATAATGTTGGTTCACTTTATTCTTTCTTAAATTCTTATCCTGGTCTTGTGTATGTACAAGCACACATATTCCCTGTGAACCTATTCGTGTTTGGAACTTCAGTAGAAAGAAATGCTATCACTTAAAGTCTGAGCTTGGTAGGGCATTCTGATAGAAGGAGTTACTTTTGTTCTTGATCTGACTCTAGAAATATCAAGAAACTGGGAAAGTTGTTCCGACATAATCATCAGCAAACCAACGATAAGTAAACTTCTTGGTATTTGGTTTCACGAAATATGATTCTTAGCCACTTGCCTTTATCCTTTACCTTTTCACCATTAAAATTAAGGTATTTGCAGTCCTCAGAAAATAATATCCTTTCTATAACGAAATGATAAATTATTCAAAATTTATTTAAATTTTATCTAAATTTAATTTTAAAACAAACCATGCTAGTGTAATATCTAACAATACTATTGAAGAATGCTTCCTTATTTGAGGAATTTGGAAAACAAATAAGCAAATGGTTGGAAAGCATGTGTTCCTTTACTTACGTAAAAATAGTTGATTAATCATTTATTTTTGAAATGCTATGGATTCAGAAACATTTCCCATGAAAATTCTGGCTTTGCCTGCAGATTCTCCTTGATCCAACTCTGCGTATAGAGGAATGGCCAGAATCTTGTTCAGACTCCTCAGTGTTCCCCAAATGTATTGATTTTATCATCAGTTGATTGGGTCATTAACGCCTACGGATTCATTCCAACCACTAATCAGGAATATGTGTATCGCAGGTCACTCCCTAGAGGTACCTGTTGCTCAATTCTTATCAACTCATCAGTTTAAAGCAGGAGTTGGCAAACCTTTTCTACAAAGGGCCAGAGAGAAAATCTTTTTGGCTTTCCCAGTCTCTGTTGCACCCATTTAAGTCCGCTGTTGTGTACTGCAAAAGCAGCCATAGAAAATATAGAAAAAATGAGTGTGGCTATGTTCCAATAAAACTTTATTGATGGAGACCGAAATTTGAATTTCACATAATTTTCATGTGTTGCAAACATTGTTCTTCTTTTGATTTGTTCTTTTGACCATTAAAAAAAAGAAAAACTTTTCTTACCTTGTGGGCCGTGTAAAAACAGGCAGTGAAGTAGAGTTGGCCTTCAGGCTGTAATTTGCTGAACCCTGGCTTAGAAAACTGAAGTTATGAAGAAATGTTTGAAAGACACAACTGATAATTTGTGGCTGACAGTGTTCTAAGTTCTAGCCAGCGGAATGTGAGCAGAAGTGATGTGTTGTGGCTTCCAGGCCTGGCTGGTAAAAAACTCCCTTGCGTGGTCCTCTATGTTCTTTTCCCATATGGTGCACATGGCGGGGCCTCAAGGTGGACGGAGCCTGGTTCTCATTTTGGCTTTACATGAGTAAGAAATAAACTTCTATTCCAAAATTTCCCCAACCCAGTGTTAAGCCACTTCGATTTTCAGGGTTTTCTATTTCAGCCGGTAGTGTTATCTTAACTAGTATGTCATTAGTTCTTCCAGATGTTTTTCGTTTGATTCTTTCAGTAAATTGGATTCTCAAAGATTGCATGCTTGGATGAACTTTTCTTTTGTCTCCTCCTCTCCTCTTCATTTCCTCCTTCTCCCATTTAACTGGCAGATGATAGATTGGGTTAGTTTCCGTGTTTTGACCGATTATAGTTTGGTGGCCATTAGTTTTCACAGAGAAATGTTATAAGAAACAAGACAGATTGCTTTTACCACAGAGATATTGATGAAGGAACTGTCCCCAATATGACGCCCACCTGAGGAATCCTTTTGGAACTCAGGGCCAGGAAAAGCTTATCTTCCCCTGAGGAACTTGTATGTTTTCATATTAACAAAGAGAATATCATTGAATGTGCATGATTGTATTCCCTTTTCCCTTTTCCCTCTGGTTGCCAAGAAGCTCAGAGCCAAATTTTTGGCTCAACATTAATAATTTTGTAAGACCCTCTGGCCTACATAGCTGCATTCTCAGTTTCCTCTTGGTCTTGACCTTCTATTCTGCCGTGTGTTTTCCTTGCTCTTGATTATTTTGTTATAGTTTTCAATTTTATTGCTTGTTTTCTTGTAAGCTTCCTCAGATCCTTTGTGGAACAAGGTGGAGTAAATAAAAAATGGCTTCAGCTTATTAATAGACTACACCAAAAGCATTCCTTAATCACCAATTTAGTAGTCTGGGAAGTAGGACTTCAAATTTATTTTTCAGGCTCTCTCTTTAGTCATTGTGTCTCATGATTTGGTGAAGGGATGGTTTTGCAATTATGAAAGCCGAAGGCTTTCATTCTCCTTTCTACTTTAAAAGAAAGAGAATGTTATTTCACCAAAAGTCCCTATTCTTTGCCATCTTAGAAAATGTAGAAAAGTCATAGATCAATTTGACTGACAGGTGATAGACTGGGAAAAGATATTTGCAAAGTTTAAAAGCAACAAAGAATTTATGTAAAGAATATACAATCACCTACTGCAGATCAACATGAAAAAGATAAGAAAGCCAACAGAAAAATAGTCAAAAGGTATGAACAGATGATTTTCACAGGGGTTTACTACAAAATCTAACAAATATAGGTATGACCAGATGCTGAAACTTATCAATAATCAGAGAACAGCAAATTTAAACAAGTTGTCACTTCATACTCATTCAACTGGCAAGAATTAAAAAGTGGATAATAAGCAGTCTTGGCAAGGATGTGGGCCGTGGGGAACCCCTGTGTACTGTTGGTGGGAGTCTGGACTGTACAGCCATTTTGGAAAGCAATCTGTCAGTATCTAGTTGACGTTTGTAAATGTCTTAGGATCCCTCGTAGGTATATATTCCTGATACATTCTTCCGTAAGTCCAGTAGGGGATACAAAAAAAGTTCATCACAGTCTTGTTTGGGGCAGCAGGGTGTTTGAGGCATCCTTTGTGTCTGTCACAATGGGAGTGAATGAATAAAATGTGGTGGATGCATATTTTACAGGAGTTGGGAGCAATCTAGGTTTACAGTAACATCATTTTAAAAAACAATGTTCAGTGAAAAATGTATGAGAGTGATATCTTTAGCACAATACCACTTACATAAATGTAAAACAGCCACAAAGAAAATATACAACATAATTTAAAAGCGTTGAGACAAATGAAGTTAGTGTATCAAACCCGTTGGAGTTTGTATATTTGGAGTGAGAGGAGTGGGAAGGACAGGCGATCATCTGGCATGAACTCAACTCTGTACTGAAGCTGAAGACAGAAGCGTACGTCATCCTGGTAGGAAGTGGCATTGAGATGTTGCCTACATGTCCTAAGATATCCAAGTCTAATATGAGAATGCATGGGTGGTGGCAGCACAGAATATAAGGGTGTGTTCAGACTCACCTGGCTTTGATCTCAGCAACAGTTTGAATTTACCAGTGTTTTGTAGCAGCTTAAACATAAAAACTTTGTAAAAATCTCTGTCTCAGTAAAGGGAGCATCTCTGATTTTATTCATTCACAGCTTGGCGTGGTGGTTGAGAGCATGAACTCTGGGGCCAACTCTTGGCTCTGCCATGACTTACTGTTTGACCTTGGGTGAGTTCCTGAATCTGATGTGCCTCAGTTTTCTTATCTGAAAGGTGGGGATAATAGTGGTTCTTACTTCATAGGGTTGTTGTGAGGATTAAACAAGTTGATATTGCAAAGCATCTAGAATGGTGCTTGGTACACAGTAAGCCTTATATAAGTATTTATTAAATAAATAAAGCCATTTAACCAATATTGAAGTACCTAAAATGGGCAAGCACTATGCTAGGTTGTGGGAATACATCTCAGAAAAGACAACCTTTACTCTGGTTCTCATCCTGCCCTGGGTCTGGGTTCCACGATTGGAGTCCTTTCTTCATGGCTTGTCCGCAAGCTCCATCTATTGCTATCCATGGGTCCTTGTTTTCTTCTCCCATGCTTGAGTCTGTCTTTGTTCTCTGACTAATATCCTAGTTACTGAAAGTTTGGGGACTTGGGCAGGCGTACTGGTGTTTGGGGCCCCACTCCAGGCTACTAGACTCTCCTTGTGTTAGTGCAAACTTGGCATCTGCTCTTCCCAGGCTCCTGGCTCCTCTGATAGTCCGTCTGGTTGTCCACTCGTCTCTTCTTATTGTTGGGCGCTGCCAGAGCACCTCAGCAGGTCTGTCCAAAGATTCTGTCTTTGCTAGTCTTTCCCTTTACAGTCAGTGGTCCTTTCCAGAAGTTCAAGCCAGAAACCTAGACTCATCTTTAATTTCTCCCTCTTTCCCCACCTAATTTAATCTGCCAGCAAGTCTTGTTAATTCTGCCCTCAAAATGTCCCGTGAGTCCACCCAGTTCTGTTGATCTCTGCTGTCATCCCCTAGGTCCAACTTACCACTTGTGCCTAGACCTCTGCAGTAGCTTCCGAGCTGGTTTCCCTGCTGTCACGCTTGCCTCCCACATTTTATTTGCTACATGGCACCCAGAAGGGTCTTTTAAAAATGCAGATTGGATTATGTCTGATCTCTGCTCAAACCCTTCAGTGACCTCCCATTGCACTGAGAATTACTGCTACTAAACTGTGATTTAATTGATAGGAGCAAGTTTTAAAATCGCTGTTTTCTAACCCTTGGGTCAACCCTGGAGCTTTTTGCTGTGAGATTTTCAAAATTAAAAAGAGCACAATTGCAATATTTAATTGTTTAATTTTCTTTTCTATTACTGGATATTTTGCTGCTAAAATTAGTTGGCGTGGGCAGGGGGAAGGGTTGGGGCATAACTTTTAGCAGCTTTGGCTCTGAGAGGCTGGCTTCTACAGCCTTGAAGCAGGTGAGCACCCCTCCCCAAACTCCAAGTTTTCTGTTTTGGGGAGAATAGTTTGTATTCCTTTTTTTCTTTTTAATTGAGGTATAATTGACAAAAACCATTCTATTAGTTTCAGGTGTACAATGTAATGATTTGATATTTGTATATATTATTAGCGTTTGTATTCTTTCTTCCTTAGAACCACGGCCCTGAGAAAGTCTCTCCTAGTTCTGATGAGGACCAGGATCAAGGACCAGCCCTGGGTCAAAAACATAGGATGTGGGTGACCAAGCGGAGGGGTACTGAGAAGTCAAGATGGAGTCACCAGACGGTGTCTGAACCAAGGAGAGCTGCAGCTGGGGATGAGGCAGATGGAGGGGGGCAGAAGGTGATGCAGAGTTGAAGTGGCTTGGGCAATACTTGAAGAGAGGGTGTGAAGCACTGAGGTGGGCCAGCATGGCTTGGGGAAGAACAGTGGTGGTCTTAAAAGCCTGAGAGGATGTGCCGGAGCCCCTTCCTCAAGTCACAGATTAACTTCTTTTTGCTGACTGAGTTTCTTTTTCTGGTTGCCCAGAGATGGTTGCTGGAAGAGGGGCTTTAAAAATGGGGACAGTAGAAGGGCTAAAGCAGGCGTGAACAAACTTGTAAATACATCTGTCCGTTCCTTTTCCACTGAAATGGTTAGTAGTTATCTACTCTCAGATAATGTGCTACACATTGAAAAATAAAGATGAGTCAGGGGCGGGCCCCGTGGCCGAGTGGTTAAGTTCGCAGGCGCTCTGCTGCGGAGGCCCAGGGTTTCCCCGATTTGGATCCTGGGTGCGGACATGGCACCAGTCGTCGGGCCGCATTGAGGCTGAGTCCCCCATGCCACAACTAGAAGGACCCACAACTAAGATGTACAACTATGTACTGGGGGGGATTTGAGGAGATAAAGCAGAAAAAAAAAATTGGCAACAGTTGTTAGCTCAGGTGCCAATCTTTAAAAAAAAAAATAAATAAAGATGAGTCATACAAGATTCCTTCCTCCCAGGAATTCACTTTCTTTTATTTGAGTGGCAACAATGTGACAGTGTTGTGCTGCAGTAGAGGTCCACTCCAGGGAGCATAGGGGGCAAGCAGTGTCAAGGAAGGATTCGCATGGAAGTTAAGCTACGGGCTCAATGCAGAACAGTGGTATCAGTGGGCAAGGATACGTTCAAACAGTCCTGAAAGGACAACTTCAGGCACGTGGGGATCTGATGTGTCTGTGTATGATTAAATCCATGATACAGCATCATGGAGTTTTGCTGGAGACCCAGTCTCAGGAAAAGCCCCAAAGAAGTAATTAGTGGTATTTCAAAAGGTGTCTAACTGACAAACACGTGGAAAAATCTGGCTTCATATCTCTAAGTAACAGTAACGGTTTGCTATGACATCAGAGAAAGACTGTGTTGGCTATGGTTTGGTATACTAGTCAGAATAGGCTAGTTGTGCCTGCAATAAAAATAACAGCAAATATCAGTGGCTAAAACAAGGAAGGTTCGTTTCTTACTCACCCTTCATGTCCAATGTGGATTGATGTATAGGTGGGTAGGGAATTCTGCTACATGTAATTATCTCCCAGAGAGATGGCAATTTCACTATCTTAAGATGTGACCTTCCAGTATGTCCTCAGGGCTCATCAAAGCAGGGGAGGAGAAGCATGGAGTCAAGAACTGCCAATTGATGCTTTTGCCTGGAAGTGATGTACTCACTTCTGCCCTCATTTCATTGGTCAGAAATAATTACATGGCCGTGTCTAAGTTCAAGGGGATGGGAGAGTTATAATTTTTGTGCTCCCCAAAGCAGAGAACAGCTGAATATTGGGGAATGTCACTAACGTCTACTAAAGCCAGTCTCTTTAGGCCATCCATGTGTACTGGAAATAAAAGAGTTGTGCTTTTCACACATGAAGAAAAAAATGACTTCATTACTACTGGTTATTATTCCTTTTATATTTAAAAATATGTGGCATTGTTTCCAGTCAGATTTTTATTTAAAAGTAGTAGCAAGATCAGTCTTCATCAATATTAAAACTATTATTTTAAAGCTTTGACATTAGACTACCAAGGCTATTCCTTGAGGCAGCATGAATATGGATTCCAAATACCAACCAGTATGTTGACTGTATGACAAAAATAATCATAATAGGTAAATGTGCCCCTGCTGAAAGTCTAGGGCTTGCAGGAGCGCCTTCCGTATGGAAGCTGCCCCGGTGAGCTGGTTTACTGTGCGAGGCAGCAATGCAGACGCAGGCACAGCGCCACATTTTGAACACAAGGTGTATTTGCTGTTTTTTTGTTTTAATTTCCTTCAAAATCTCTCACACGCTACCACCCCCTTCCTCCTCTGTGCTCAGGAAATATGGGAAAGATTTGAGGAGGAGAAAGGGTGGAACCTATGGGGAGGAAAAATGGGATGGTTATAGTGGGATTGAAAAAATGCTCTGAGAAATAGGGGTCTGCCCTATGCCTTCCTTCTCTCTGTCTTGGTTGACACTTCAAGCGGTAAGGAAACCATATTTCCCTCCTTAGCTGTGCCTTCTGGAGACTAGTCTGTCCAGTAGAACTTTCTCTGTCTGTGCTGGTGACTATGGTGGCCACTAGGCACAGATGGCTACTGAGCACTTGAAGGGTGGTGAGTACAACTGAGGAATGGAATTTTAAATTTTATCAAATTTAGCAAATTTAAATAGCCACATGGGTCTAGGTGATAGGAGGGAGGGAGGTTGTTTTTGTTCCCGCTTTCTTGCTGTAGGTTTTTCTGCACATCGCAAAGATTTTATCTCCCACACAAGGTGTTGTTAAGGATGGGTTAGGCCAGTTTGAGTGAGGGATAAGGGGGAAACGTAGCAGAGACGGGAGTCTGCCGCAATGCCTCCCTCCCTCAGCCCAGGCTCCCGTCATGAACAGTGGGGTCCAGGGGACCAAATGATGCCCAGAGACTTTGCAGACATAAAAATGGAGGACTATGACATAGATCTCAGACTTGGTCCTTTTCTAAGGGAAGGCTATGGCTTTGGGTATGGGGAAAAAAGAAAGAGGCAAATGAACCTAGTGTGGTAACCTTTTCATGTAGCATCACATTTATTTCTTTGTAATATATTTGGGTATAAAATCTTTATTGTGCTCGAAATTCTTATTAAAAATGCAATGAACTTTCGTTTACACATTTGCAGCCTTTCATTCCTCAGATCATTCTTTGCTAAGAAATGATTTTTTTTGATGGTAGTTGTTTAATGAAGGACATGGGCAATTATTGAAAGAAAACTAAGTCATTAAACATTCATCCGGGGACCCCTGTGTGCTGGTGTGCTAATAATAATAATGGCACTTTGCAACACTATTTATTTTTTAGAAAAATGGCTTCTTAGCTTTGAAGTCCCCATGAGTGTATGTCCTGGAAGCCCATGTACTATATATGTTCCTACTTTGGTCTACTGTTCATTTTGGAAAGCATTTACTTTTATTACACAATAGTAAAAATTAGTGCTCATATTGAACCATTTATGAACCGAGGTGCCTCAGACCTCGCATCCCCGACCAACATCCTTAAGCAGAGGCCAGTCCAGGGTGCGTTGGCAAGATGCTTGGATTTTCTTCTTGGGACTTAATGTGAAGGCAAGAGAGGGAAGAGAGGTAGGAAAGCAAGAATGACTCCAAGATAATTTGATTTAAAAAAGACAGAAATTCTTACTTTCTGAATTAAAACTATAATTCACCTTAAATAAACTTAGCGCAAAGGAAGTTCTTTTCAAAACATAATACCCAACGACATCCCATTTTTTTTCTACCAGAGCATATGTATAAACAGGAAAAATTTTTTTCAGTGGAAGGTTAATTGTTGACACCACCATATTTACACCCAAGTGCAAGACCATTCCTGGTTCCACCTTCCGCAACATCCAGAGCCTACCTTTATTTTACTCTGACATTGTCCCAGCATAAGATTCCCATATGCTAATTACTTCTCCAGATCCTCCCCATGCTTCTGATGCTATAAGACAAGGGTTGAAGGTTTAGTTTTTGAGTTCAGAATAATTGGGTAATTGGCATCATCCTGTGACAAGTTTCCCCTTTTCCTGAGGTCTTTTGACTAATGGCCCTATTGTTATTGTTGGAGTGGCTCAAGCCCCATAGAGTCATGACGCAAAACTTGATCTTTGGTAAAAATGCCTTACACGTTTATTCCCTCCAGGAAACCAAAGGGCAACAAAGCCACATTCCAGGTCGAGAACCTGGCCTTTTGCACCATGACCTAACCTGCTCCAGGTGAAAAATATTAGGTCAAAAACAGTTCCATAGGAAAACTTTTATTCTGTTTCTTGCTGTGGTTCTCAGGCCTAGCTGCACATTAAAATCACCTGGGGGTCTGACAAAACCACCCTCGGGGCACCCCATTAAACTCGTTAACAAGACTGATTCCTGGGGCCCCATCACATGCCTACTAAATTTAGATTCTCCAGGGGGCCCTGGGTAAACAAGACTCCCAGACGATCAGAAAAATTTGGTCAACCTGATTTAGGGTATTGATCATGGGAAAGAGCACTTCATATCACATTTTTGAAGTGAATTTAGTGGTCCTAACGACATTTCTAATGCCGGTGTCTTATTTGCCTTCTTTTACTTACTCACATATGAATACTATCAAGGAAGAGATACTTAACAGAAGAGAAGATTTAGCTTTTTTTTTTTTTTGTGGGGAGGATTGGCCCTGAGCTAACATCTGCTATCAATCCTCCTCTTTTTGCCAAGGAAGATTGGCCCTGAGCTAACACTTGTTCCCACCTTCCTCTATTTTTATATGTGGGATGCCTGCCACAGCATGGCTTGATAAGTGGTCCGTGCCCAGTATCTGAACCAGCAAACCTCAGGCCACCGAAGTGGAGGGCACGTCGTACTTAACTGCTCTGCCACCGGGCTAGCCTCTGAGAAGATTTACCATTTTTATCTCCAATCAAACCAAGTTTCTGATCCTAGGGTGTGATTTCATGTCTTAAAAACAAAATTTCCATTTTCATCTGGCAGCTTTCAGCAGCACCAGACAGTCGGTGTGCTGTAGCTCAGAGCCCAGCAGAGGGGCCCTCATCCTCTGCTTGTTTTGAGAGGGAACTTAGCAGTAACGGAGGAGCATCTTGGGTTCTTCTTGTACTGCGAGACCAACTTGTCATTCTGGCTCCCAGTGAAATGGCAGGAGATCCACTAGTTTATCTGTTCTTCTATTCAACAGGCACTGTTTGAATATCTACCATATATCAGGCTCTGTGTTAGGTGCTAGGGATACCAAGTAAAAGAATTTGGGGTTCTTCTCCTCAAGGAACTGGTAGACTAGAGCAAGGGATCTCAGAGTGTGATCTTGGGCCAGCAGTATCAGCAGCCCTGGGAACTTGTTAGAAATGCAAATTCTTGGCTCATCGCAGACCCACTGGATCAGAAAATCTGGGGTGGGGCCCATCACCCTGTGTTCTAACCAGCCTCATAGGTGATTCAGGTAAAGTTTGAGAGCCACTGGTCTCCAGGAGGCGCATCAGGTTAGCAGACAATTAGAGTACACAGGGTAGGTACGGTGGAGATGGGGAGGGGCTGGGGGCATCAGGGATGCTTCTGGGAGAAGGCAGTGTTTGAACTCTCTGCAAATAGTTGGTGCCTTGTGGGGAGATGGGCTCCTGGAGAAGTCAGCAGGGACCATACAGAGGAGTCAGTATTTTATTCTGAATGCAGCCTGGAACCTTTCTGACCCCATAATCAGGTGAGTTGTATGCCGTATCATTTTTTGGCCAGAATTTCAGTGAGTGGTGCTGGGCTTGAGTTCTGTGCTTCCCATGCTCCCTCAGAAACAGGAATTTAGAGAAATATAGGCATCAAAAATTCCTCTTGCATTAAAAATCTAACATAGTACGTGTTAAATATTTGGTGAATGGATGAATGAAAGAATGGACAACTCTAGGGCTTGTGAAGGTAAGGAAAATGTATAATGGGAGCCCAACAGAGGAAGCACTGGTGTCTGAACGAATTGAAAAATCCTGTGATTGGGGGCCGGCCCCATGGCCGAGTGGTTAAGTTCCCGCTCTGCTGCGGCGGCCCAGGGTTTTGCTGGTTCGGATCCTGGGCGCGGACATGGCACCGCTCATCCGGCCATGCTGAGGCGGCATCCCACATGCCACAACTAGAAGGACCCACAACTAAAATATACAACTATGTACTGGGGGAATTTGGGGAGAAGAAGTAGAAAGAAAAAAAAAATAGATTGGCAAGAGTTGTTAGCTCAGGTGCCAATCTTTCAAAAAAAAAAAAAGGAAAAAGAAAAATCCCATGATATTCAAAGATTACACAGCCTTTAGTGGTCTAATCAGAGATAATAAGTATCTCAGCCATTCCTCAGAGGAGCCGGAGTTCAGAGGCTCCGAGTCGCTGTGCAGGAGGGAAGTGGAAAGAGAAGCCACACGTGTTTCTGCAGCCCTGCCTGCTGCGTGTCCACTGCTCCTGGGTTGGCCTCCTCAGCTGCCGAGGACGGGTTCCTGAGCACCGGCTTGTTCCAGACACTGTGCACAGATTATTTTCAATACCTTCAACAATGCTGAAAAGTAGATATTGTCATCTCGTGTCTCGAAAGGAACTAAAAATCACGGAGCACTGGAGTCCGAGAAAGAAAATTCTTTTTCCAGAAATCCCTGGGAAAGACCTTGCTATTCACTCAGAATCAACCCACCATGAGGAACCTGGGTGTGAGGAGCGAAAGTGATTTGTTCCAAGTCAATATGCTGGTAACTGGAGCCGCTGGGACCCCAAACCAGGTCTTTGTAAGGGGAATTTGTCACATGGCTCTATGTGACCGGAGGGAGCCTGAGTATTCTACCCCAGGAGATGGCCTGTTAAATGTCCGGGCCCTCTATGATGCCTCGCTCATTCTTCACTGACTCCACCAGGCACTTTCCTTTCCTGGCAAACTCAATTTCCACAGAACCTGCTTCTCTGGGACCACATACACATCTAAACTCACACAAAAGACAAATTGTTTGTTCTCAAGTACAATGAACATTTGAATTTAACCTTTTACTGTGTTGTAGCTAACCCAATGATTTATAGAACTTGTTTTCACTTTCTCTATCCAAACAATAAATGATTGTTTTATATTTATAGTAACATAAGGAATAATCTTCACAAATCTCAACAGCTAAATTTTTCATTTTATTGCCCCAGCATTATATGACTCTGTCTCTTCAAATGGCATGGGACTAGGCACAATGTAGGCTAACCTCTTGTGACTAAGAATTTTATAAATTGCCTTTAATGATTGGGTTTAAGTTACTGCATAAAAGTTTAAAAAACAAAAAGTATAGACATATATATGTACGTATATGTATATATACCAAAAATCTATTTTATATCACATTCTTGTACCTAGCACAGATTATGTACCATATATTATAGATTTTTGTCGAAACTGAAAGAGAAAGGTAATAAATCACATATTAAAAAAACCCTTACCCATTTAATTCTGTGTTTCTTCTTTCTATACTCCCAATAAACAATGAAAGAGATAGATTTTGGTTAAAGAATCTATAGTTTTATTTCAAAAACTATTGGCAAAATTTTATAGAAGACATGTTTCCTAACTTCTCATTTCTGTAGTCTGGTTTCTTAAAAAAGGATGGTATAATACCAAGCTAAACAATTAATAGTCACTTTCTATCTTTTCAGTTGGATTGTAAGCTTTTTTCCCTCCAGACAATTGTAAATACGTCTGTTTTTCTGTTTTCTTCTGTTGTAGCAAATTGTGGGGAATATATAATGAGACTCAGGGGAGGAGAAAATCAAGAAAAATAAAACGTCTTTCAAATATGGGGGCAGTGGTTTCTTCGATGCATGATGGAATCTCCTGGGAACCAAGCAAAATTTGAGAAGGTCTGACCCCGTCTCTGATGGCTCTTGTCTTTTTTTTTCTGCTTTATTTCCCCATTCCACCCCCGGTAAGTTGTATATCTTAGTTGCAGGTCCTTCTAGTTGTGTCACGTGGGACGCTGCCTGACGAGTGGTGCCATGTCCGCACCCAGGATCCGAACCGGCAAAACCCTGGGCCGCTGCAGTGGAGCTCGTGAACTTAACCACTCGGCCACAGGGCCGGCCTCAAGTGGTGGCTCTTGTCTTGATAAATAAACTACAAATGGACTTAGCACAGTTCAAGAGAAGAGTTTCCTCTCTTTTCTTTATCCTCCTTGCCTTCTCTTAGTTAAAATCAGCAGATAGTAACTCAGATTAAAACCCACTATCTAGATGTAAACAACAGTGCTGATTAAACGGATCACTTTGCCGAGGGAGATGCAGCTGGGGTGCCCATTTTTCATTCAAATGTTCCAGCCTAGTGGAAGCAACTTCCAGCTCCAAATATATTGAATCACCATTAACCCAGTGGAAAAATAGGAACACGAACACACATTTTCTTATTAGATGAACATGGCGGGTTGTCTGATAATGCAAGCAATTAAATGGAAGCATTTATTTACAGTGCTCAAAGGGTCTTGACAACATCCCTTGTGTCAGAGGAACACAATTCCTTCCCCTTAGAGCAGCCCAACTGGACTCTTGAGATGTCAGTCCTCTGGAATTTGGAGACGTGTGTCAATTGGTTTGCAATAGGTGTTGATTAGTGCTCCATAAGGAGTAAAAGTTCCAGGGCTTTGCAACTCAAAGTACGGCCCTGGACCAGCGGCATCTAACATAATGGGGGAGCTTGTTAAAATTGCAGATTTTTGAGTTCCACCCTTCACCTACTGACCTAGAATCTGAATTTTAAAAGATCCCCAGGTGATTTGTATGCATATTAAAGTTTTTATTTTATTGAGGTCATATTGGCTTTTAACATTGTGTAAATTTCAACTGTACATTATTGTATTTCAGTTTCTGTATAGATTGCATCATGTTCACCACCAGTAGTCTAGTTTTTATCCGTTACCATACACATGTGCCCCTTTACCCCATTTGCTCTCCCCCAACCCCCTTTTCCTCTGGTAACCACTAATCTCCTTATCTATGTGTTTGTTTGTTTATCTTCCACATATGAGTGAAATCATATAGTATTTGTCTTTCTCTGTCTGACTTATTTTGCTTAGCATAGTACCCTCAAGTACATCCATGTTGTCGCAGACGGCATGATTTTGTCTTTTTTGTGGCTGAGTAGTATTGCATTGTGTATATATACCACATCTTGTTTATCCAGTTATCCGTTGATGGGCCCTTGGATTACTTCCACATCTCGGCTGTTTGCACATTAAAGTTTGATAAGTACTGTTCTAGCAATATTTCTTGAACTTTAACTTGGATTAAAATCTTTTGGAGGGTTTATTAAAAGACAGATTGCTGGGTTCTATCCCTAGAGATTCTGATTCAGTAAGTCTGGGCTGGGGTCCGAGAATTTATGTTTCTTACATGTTCCCAGGTGATATGCTGATGCTACTGGTGCAGAGCCCACACTGAGGACCATTGCTCAAGGCAGCGCTGTCCAATAGAATTAGGATGCAAGACACTTATGTAATTTAAAACTTTCTAGTGGCCACATTTTAAAAGTAAAAAGTGAAATTATTTTTAGTATCTTTTATTTAACTCAATATATCCAAAAAGTTATCATTTCACCATCTGATCAATATAAAAATTATTAATGAAATATTTTATTGTTTTTTGGTAGTGAATCTTTAAAATCGGGTGTATGTTATACTTACAGCACATCTCAATTCGGACTAGCCATGTTTCAAGCATTCAGTAGCCACATGAGGCTGGTGAGGGCTACCTGATCAGACAGTGTACTGGGGCAGTGGCTTCTAAATGTTACTTCAAGGACTGTTACTGTTTGTGGAACTTTCACAGACCTTGGGAAAAATGAGAAAAATAAGCGAAATTTACTCAGTTTAAATGATTCTCCTTTATTCTGAGATTATCTTTCTTCATTTTTTGCTGCTGAGATGGCCTCTCTTTAATGCAGTGATTTTCAAAGTGTGTTCCCCAGACCGGCAGCATCAGCGTTCTGTGGGAACTTGTTAGCAATGCAGATTCTTGGGCCCTGACTCAGACGGACTGAATCGGAAACTCTGGGGTGGAGCCCGGCAATCTGTATTTTAACAAGCCATTCAGGTGATTCTGATGCATGCTAAAGTTTGAGAGCCACTGCTTTAATGAAATGATGGTGATAAAATAAGTGGTAGGTTTTAATTATTTATTTTTTATAACTGTAACTGGCAAAATAAGAAATTGGCAACTTGATGCCAGTCTTTCAATTAAAACATGTAGTTTTTGTTGGTTTATGACGTCTGAAAGTCACAAAACCAATGTACAGGAGGTTAGTTAAAGAATATTTTGTGCTGCTGTGGATAAAATACAGTTTAAAAAATAGAGAGAGACCGGGAAAATGAGTGTGTATATAAGCAAACAAATGAGTCCCAGAAAGTCAATGCTTGGTTCTCATTAGTAACACCTTTATGCAATTACTGCTGGAAAATGAATACACTCACTAAACAACACTTACTAAGAAAATTCACATTTCCTATGCAAAATAGTGAAAATGAGTCAGAAGAAAAATCCCATAAATATTGATGATCTCATTCTCCAGCTCCCTGGTAATTAGTCAGTATTTGGCTTTTATTGCTATGAAAGTTGTTCTACAAAAATTATAATATCTGGTCCTTACAAAATAAGGAAAACAAAAACTTTTATCAATTGTATATTTCCTTTTAGAAACATTACTAAATAAGGCATGAAGTGAGCATATTAAATTTGGTTCCTGCAGCCAACTGAGGAGTAGGAAATATTGAAATGAAGCAGAGAAGGTGAAATGTGAAATAATATAAGGAATTAAGCATGAATGATTGGACAAGTGGGACCAAAAGAAAATCTAATAGCCTAAAGAAACATGTACATGTGCTCAGGGGTGTTAGCCCAGGGGACCCATGGGACCCAGAATTTCAGACTCAGGTTCAGTTCTGTCTCCATATGTGATGTTAGCTATTGTATTCTAAGACAATTTTTCTTTTCTTTTTTTTTTCAGGAAGATTAGCCCTGAGCTAACACGTGCCTCCAGTCCTCCTCTTTTTGCTGAGGAAGACTGGCCCTGAGCTAACATCCATGCCCATCTTCCTCTATTTTATATGTGGGACGCCTACTACAGCATGGCTTACCAAGCGTTGTGCAGGTCCACACCCAGGATCTGAACCAGCGAACCCTGGGCCACTGAAGCGGAACATGCAAACTTAACCGCTGTGCCACCGGACCAGCGCCTCAGTTTTTCTAAACATCTATGAATTGCAATGGCAGAATATGTCAAGATTGGTGATTAAGGAACCAGTGTCCTTAAAATTTTTTAGATTCCTGAGGAAAATGGGCTTAATAAGTCCAAAGCATTATTATTTCCCTTTTACAAGAAGTTCCTGTTAGGCTCAATCAGGAGGAAATTCAGGGATATAAAGAGAAAAGATGCGATAAAAATGACCAGTTCTATTGTTCTGTGTGAATAAATTACCTACCTCTATTTAATGCTAAAATTAGAACTCTTCTCCTTCGTAGTCTGGAGGTCTAACAGGCCGCTGGGTTTGCTGGGTGGGGCTCTCCTCCTCATTTCTGGAGCTGAAGCCGAGTGGATCGTTACTCATTTGGAGCCTATAAAACTGCACTGTCCGGTATGGTAGTCACAAGCCACATGTGGCGGTTGAGTACTTGAAATGAGGCTATTCGGGATGGACATGTGCTGTAAGTGTAAAATATGCACCCCAATTCTGAAAATTTAGTATGAAAAAGAATGTAAAACAGCTCAATAATTTAAAAAGTATTGATCAGGTGTTGAAATGAGGTTACTAGAAAGTTTAAAATTACATTTTTGGCTGATGCTATATTACCGTTGTACAGCACTGCTATGGAGCGCTATTTCTTGAATATTATGAATGCTGTGGAGAATAAAAGACATAATTTTCTACTATGCTTTGAGTGACTATGAAAACCTTCACTGCTTAATCAGACCTATTGCTAAATAAGCAGGGATTGTGCATACAAGTACTTCTTTCAGTTTTATCATAGAACCCTCAAGTTCTGTGACTCTCTTATAAGTGCAAAAGAGGAAACAAATAATTATTCTTGTCATTCAGGAAAAATATTTTTATTTGAAAAATTCAGATAATCAAGGCAAATGTCAAATGCTTTTAATCTTATTATGAAATAGAGCAGGATGCAAATGAATGTGTGAAAATACACACAGTTTAAAGAAAAGTTAAAAAAAATTTTAAAAAGAAAAAGAAAATGGATTGCTCTCTATCTAGCACCCAGGCTGAGAAATGGGACATTACCGTCTCCCCAAAGTCCTCTTGGTGTCCTTCTTCTCCTCTGGAATAACCATATTTCTGAACTTCATTAATCCTTTCCCTGTTTTTCTTTATAGTCAGCACTGCCTGTTTACATGCCCCTAAACATTGTATTGTTTAGTTTGGGTGGTTTTTAAATTTTATATAAATGAAAACATGCTGTACATATTCTTCTGTGACTTGTTTCTTTTAATTTAATATTTATCTTTGAGATCCATTCAGGTTGGTTTGTAGCTATAGTAAATTAATTTTTATTGGTGTACAGTATTTGATTATGAAAATATACCACAACTATTGATCTAGGCTGTTGAATGCACTGAGGTTCTTTTCCAGTTTTCATTGTAATAAATGATGCTTTACACGTCCTTCTTCTGTGTCTCCCGATGCACGTACCTAAGATTTCTCTAGAATATTTCCTACTCAGGAGAGGGGATATTGGCTCATAGAGTAGATATGCATGCTTCATTTTGCTAGGTTACACCAAGCCATTTTCCAAAACTGTTGTACCACTTTACATTCTCACCAGCAGAGGATGAGCATTCTCATGGCTCCTCCATCTCATAAACAGCTGGCTTTATCACACTTAAGCCTGGCAGTTTTGGAATGGTCTTTCATGATCTTGATTTCTCTGATCTGCCATAAGGTTGAAGAGCTTTTGTTGTGTTGATGGACTATTTGTGCTTCACATTTCTATTTAGTTGCTTGTCATTCTTGCTGATTTGCAGAAGTTTTAAATATATATTTTGCATTCTGATACTACTGTGTTGCAATTATCTTCTCTCAGTTTGGGCTTGTCTTTTGACTTTTAATAATGATTTCTGATCAACAGAAGACCTTAATTTTAATGTAGTCAATATTTTCTTTTATAATTAGACTTTTAATGCCTGGTTTAAGAACTCTTTCACTACTTTAAGACCATAAAGATTGTCTGCTATATTTTCTTCTGAGAGTTTTATAGTCTTGCTTTTCGCATTTAGGTCTTTAATTTACCTGGAACTGATTTTTGTTTATTTTGTTTTTGTGTGATGTAGAAGTCTAATTAATTTTTTTCATATTGAAAACAAATTGTTCCACCACTAACGTTTTTTCCCCGCTGATCTGCGCTTGTACTTGTGCCATAGGTTAATGGGCAGTTGATGTGTGGGTTTGTCTGTGGACCCTCTCTGGTTCCATTGGTCTAAGGTTCTTACCCCGCTCCCTTCTTAAAAAAATCTATCACATTGTATAGCTCTTCATTAATTAAATCTTCTTTAATATCTGTCAATAAAGTTTTAAACTTTTCTCCTTAAAGGTCTTGCACATCTTTTGTTAGATTTATTCCTAAACACATTGTAATTTTGATGCTATAAGAAATGACATCTTTAAAATTTTTAGATGTTATATTTCATAGGAATCATTTCAGCTAAGTTTTCAAGTTTACTGGCTCATCTTCTGACTACCTAATATCTGTTGCATCCTAATTTATGTCCTTTTTAATTTCATATATTTATGTAACATTTTAATTTCATACATGCACTATTTTAATTTAATTTTTATTTTGGCGTCTTCTCTCTTGCTTTTTAATTTTATCGGAGGCTTGTAAATTTTACTAACATTTTCAAAGAACTACTATTGACTATTAAATCTGTCATTTTCTACTTCAGTAATTTTTGCGCACAACTTTTTTACTCCCTTCTTTCTCTTTTCTTTATTTATTTTTCTGTATTTTTACTAACTTCTTGAAATGGATATAGTTTTCATTCTTTTTTTAGCTTTCTTATTTCGTTTTAAGCATTTAACACTACACATTTTCCTTTAAGTTTCCTTTGGCTTCATAATGCAATATTTTATATGTTATGTATGTTTTGGTATGTAATATTTTGTTTGCTATTCAGTTCTGAATGTTTTCTGATGTCCATTATGATTTCTTCTTTGATTCTTGAGTAATTTAGGTGTTTATTAATTTCCAAACATGTAAGAATTTTTCTAATTATGTGTTCTTTTTGTTTTTGTGAGGAAGATTGGCCCTGAGCTAACATCTGTGCCAATCTTTCTCTATTTTGTATGTGAGATGCTGCCACAGTGTGGCTTGATGAGCAGTGTGTAGCTCCACACCCAGGATCTGAACCCACAAACCCCAGGCTGCAGAGGTGGAGCACGTGAACTTAACCACTATGCCACTGGACCAGCCCCTCTAATTCTGTGTTTGGTTGCAAATCTGTTGTGATCAGAGAACTTGATCTGTATGATACTGTTTTTTGTGGGGGGGAAGGGGAATTTGTTGAAACTGCTATTGAAAACATTTGAAAACAGCACATGATAAAAATGTTTCATGAATGCTTGGAAAGAATATATATTTTAAGCCATTAAGTACAGTATTCCATGTATGTCCATTAGTTTAAATTTATTCATTGTGTTGTTTAAATCTTCTATAAAACTGCTGATTTTTATGTCTGTTTCAGTAGATAGTTGCTGAGAAAGTGTGTTGAAATCTCTGAATATGGTGGAAGATTTGTCAGTTTCTCCTTGTGGTTCTGTCAGTTTTGCTTTACATATTTCAGTTTTTAATTAGGTGTAGGCAAATTAGAATGGATATCTTCCAAATTGATTGAATTTCTAATCGTTATGTAATGATTGTCTTTGTGTCTAATCATGTTTATTTGTCTATAAATGTATTTGTCTATTGGAACTGGCTACACCAGGTTTGTTTTGTTTAGTATTTCCCTGCTATATCCTTCTCTAACTTTTTACATTTATTGTCTCAATCTTTCTTTATTTTTAAACCTTATATATGTCTCTAAGCATAAACAGCATAAAGCAGAATTTTTTAAAAAACTCAGTTTGACATCTTTGTCTTTTATCTGCAGTGACTAGTCTGTTTATATTTATTGTAATCGCGGACATATTTAGATTTATTTTTACTGTCTTCTGTCTTTTCTATTTGTCCCATCTTTTCTACATTACTTATTTGTTCTTCCTTGCTCTCTTCTGGATTGATTATATTTTTTCTCTTTCAATTTTTTTCCTCTACTAGTTTGGAAACTATACCTTTTGTTTTTGTATTTCTGTGGTTACCATAGACATTTTTAATTGCATACTTATTAGTAGCTCTAAAGTCTCCTGAATAATATAAGAGGCTTGGAACACTTTAATTCCAATTACACCTATGTGCTAATGTTGTCATATATTTTAGTCCTATCTTCTTCTTAACTCCACATGATATTTTTGTTTTATACAGTCAACACTTGTTTCTATTTACATTTTATGCTTTTTATTCTTTTGCATTAAGGGTCAACCTCTTTCTCCCTGAAGTACATATTTTAGAAGCATCTTTAGTGAGGACATGCTAAGTGGTAAAATTTTTCAGTTATTATTTGTGTGAAAAGTCTTAATTTTGTCTTCCTTATTAAAAAATATAATTTGCTCTATATAGATATCTAGGTTAATAATTATCTTAATATTATTTTTTTCTTAGTATAGTTTTCTCTACTTTCTTCTTGATTCTATTGTCGTTGTTGAAGTCAGCTGTCAGTCTAGTTATCTCACAATTTCACTATGATGTATCTAGGGGTGAATTTCTTTTTATTTTTTCTCTTTGGGGTTTGTAGGATACTTGAATCTATGAGTTGTTATCTTTCATCAGTTCTGGGAGATTCTCAGTCATTACTCTTCAAATATTGCTTTACCCCATTCTCACTCCTTTCCTTCTTTTTGGAAGTGTGATTAGACCTAAGTTAGACTGTCTCACTCTAATATTGTCCTTTAACTTCTGTTAAAATCCTGTATTTCCTATACTTCTCTATAGCTTAGTGTGGCCATGTGTACGGCCATTTCCAGGGAAGGCTTTTAGGAAGTAGATGTGTCCTCTTTATGCTCTTTCCCTTATGTCAGCTGAATACAGACAATAAGGAGGCTCCAGGCTCAGGGGATGGCAGAGCCTTGAGATGAGGGAGCTGCAGTCCCTGAGTCACTTCAGGCAGAGAAGTGCTCACAGACTAGGATCACTCAATTGGGGCTGTTATGTGAGAGGAAAATAAACTTCTGCTTTGTTTGAGCCATTTTGTATTTTGGGTCTATTTGTCCCTGAAACCTAGCTTACCTTAATTAATGCAGACTTTCAATATTTAAAAAACAGATTTATTGAGATATAATTCATATACCATCCAATTCACTGATTTAAAGTATACAATTCAATGTTCTACTTTCCATTTTTAAATTCTTTTGTCTCTTTGACCTTTCTTCTTCTTCTTCTTTTTTTAAAGATTGGTGCCTGAGCTAACACGTGTTGTCAATCTTTTTTTTTTTCCTTCTTCTTCTTCTCCCCAAAGCCCCCTAGTACACTGTTATATATTTCAATTGTAGGTCCTTCTGGTTGTGCTATGTGGGACACTGCCTCAGCATGGCTTGATGAGTAGTGCCATGTCCATGCCCAGGATCCAAACCAGTGAAACCTTGGGCCACCCAAAAAGGAGCATGAACCTAACCACTAGGCCATTGAACTGGCATCCTGACCTTTATTCTTGATAATTTCTTCTGTCTATGTTCTAGTTCACTAATTCTCTCTGCTATGCTGTGTCTTATCTGCTGTTAACTCTGTCCATTGAGTGTTTAATTTCAAGTGCTACTTTTTTTAATTTCTAGGACTAAACATGCTTTTTAATATTCTCTGTCTGATAATTCAGTATTGAAGTGTTTTAAGTCTGATTGTCTTACCTTTTGTTTCTGCTGGCTCTTACTCATGACCTTGATTCCTTGTATGTTTAGTAATTTTTACCTGGAGATGTTTAATTTTCCTTGGAAATTTATCCATTGAGATTCTTTGTGACCTGGAATGAAAGAGACTATTTCCAACAAGGGATTTGCATTCGTTTTTGTTCGGCACCTGGGGCATTACCAGTCCAGGACCACTTTAAGTAATATTGACTTCAGGTTTTATTTAGGCTGCTTCAGAAGTGCAAACTTGTGTGATGGTCAGCTTGTGGCCACAAATTCTCGGGGTATAATTTTTTCCCACTCTACTCTCTGCCAAGTTTTGAAACTGTTGGTTTTCCATGCAGTCTTCTGGGGGGTGGAAGTGGGTATTTATTTTAGTCCTCTCTTTCACTGAGTGTATGCTTTTGGGCCCATTTTATCAGGGTTCTAATATAAGACACTTCAACTTGGGTGGTCCCTGGGCTTTGTCTTCTGTCTCCAGAGCAGGACAACCTGTACTTGAATTTACTGGGTTCAGCCAACACTCCGAGGGGAAAGCTGATTCAGTGCTGCCTTCCTAGGTATTCCTTACCCTTTTTCTCTCATATACATGCCTTCAAGATGTTCTTATATTTTATCCAGCATTTTTAGTCATTACCAGGAAGGGTCAGTACTGATACTTAGTCTAATATGTTGCCGAAAACTCAACTACCTCTTTTGAACTAGACTTATCCAGATAAATCCTCACTTTTGATAAAGGCTTGTTTATCAATTGTAGGTTTGTGGAGAGTTTTGGTGGGAGGCAGAGTTTACATAACCATTGGCTCTCTTCATTCCTTGAACTTCCAAGTGTAGCTAGAAAAGGAGGGAAAGGCAAAGACAATTCAGAAAAGGAAGATATGTAATTCCATAGGGTTTGAAGGGAAAGTGGGGAGAGAAAGGAAACTATATATTAACCCTTTGATTAATAAATATTTAGTCAGTATGCTAGTCCTTCACCTATGTTATCTCATTACAATACTCCTGTAAAGCAGACATAATTACAGATGATATAATAGCTAATATTAATGTTTACTGCATGTTGGGTTATTGCCAAGTAATTTACATGTGTTTTTTAAATTAACATCATTTTATAGATGAGGAGATAGAGGTTTAGAGAATTACTTGCTCAATGTCCCTCAATAGCCACTGACCAAATACCCAGGGAGTGCTTTTAGATTTGGAGTAAGATAATGGTATTTGGTGTCCAATTTGAAATCATGCCTGCTTTGCCTCCTCGTGTGCTCAAAAGAATAGTTTTAAGGTATTAATAACAGCAGTTAATGTTTATTTTGTGCCAGTCACTTCTCTAACTGCTTTACATGTATTACTCATTTAATCCTAAAACAACCCTGTAAGGGAGGTACTATTATTATCGTCCCCATTGTAACGAGGAAACTGGAGTTTAGAGAGTTGAAGTGACTTGCCCAAGGTCGTACAACTAAGTGGGGGACTCGGGGACTTGAGCCTTGGTGATCTATGTCCATTGTCTGTGCCCTTGACCACCACACCATACCACCTCTCAAAGCATGAACCAAGACTTGAGAATGGAAAGAAAGGAGATTCTGCTCTGTGATGGAATCAGGACTTCTTGCTAACAAGTAGCCCAAGCATATTCTCCAGAATCAGAGGGCAGTTAAACAAGTGAGGGGATGAAGAAAGGTTTAGTGTCATGTTTCGGAACTCTTGATGTTAGGTGCATTGTGGAATGGAAAGGCTATCTGCCACTGTCGAGATTGATAACCAGTAAGAAAACTATTGTGTAGGGGGACAAGTATACAGAAATGAAGAGATCAGCAGAGAAAAACTGCTCTCCTGAGACTCACTGTCAATTTCTTCTTGTACTTGCGTTTAGCCAGGTGAAAATTATCAGGTGAAACAGAGGAGAGTTACACAAACTTTTGTGTATATTACTAATCTTAGAAAAAGCATTCCTAAGCTACTCCCTCATTTCTGTGAGTAAGGGCCCAAAGAATTACGAATGGTTAAAATATTTTGCAAACCGTTTATGACACCGTTAAATATAAGTGATTATGTCTGCCTGGTTGAAATACTCATTTACTTTGTGAGAGCGAGCAAATGAGAATTTTTGGGTCCATGCTTTGAATTGTTTTGGTAAAAATTATTTTACCAAAAGAAGAAATATAATGACTTGCTCTAATTAGAAAAATTATTTCTATCAAAATAATAGACCCCAAACTTTAACCAAAGAACCCTTCTCTAGAGGAAACTAAAAAGGTATTTTCTCTTCTGAAGTTAGCACTCTTGGCTAGCCTTCCAGTAGGTGTGATTAATATATATGGGGCTCTCAGCTTGAGTCTGGGCTAGGGTTTGAATATGTATGGATACGTCTGGTAGACGCATGGGACAGTACCTACACAATATCTGAAATAGGCTGTGGACTCTGACCTATTTCTCTTGTCTTGTCTAACCTAGTTCTCTTGTCTTGCTGAGAATTGCAGGTGTTTCTTTCTCTAACGTCCTTGAGCTTGTTTGTTTCAGCCATGTTCCAGGAAGAAGAGAGGAACACCAACCACCTTGAACTGGTCCAGACTGTACTGCAAGACTGACTCGGGCGCAGAATAAACAAGCAGCACCCTAGAGTAACCTTTGCTTTATTAACATAGTAAAATCCTTGCCCAGAGGAGGAGTAGCAACACACTTTTAGGCACAGAGGAAGCATGAACACCTAATGCACCTACGTAAGCTTATACCTGCCTCTACATGTAATCACAAAACTTCCGTTTTGAATATTCATTCCCTTCCACAAATAAAAGGCACCCGCTTTCTCTTGCTCTGGGAGCCAAGGCTTTGAAAAATTATTCCCTGTGGTCTCCTTATTTGCTACAAATAAAATTTACAAATTGTGACAACTACTTCTGGTGAAGGCTTTGATTTTAAATCACCAAGATGCAGACCCACTTTGGTCTGCTAACAAGGGGTGCTGGGGAGCTTCCAAGGAGAGAGCTCATTTTAAAGAAAGGAGGAGCCAGGCACACCTGACCCAGTAATAGAGGTCTAGTTGCTGTGGGGAGCAAGTTGCCTGTTAAAGTGAAACCACAACCAAAACCTAAAATTCTATATGATGCATCACACAAGCATCACTACTTTGCAAATTTTAAACAGGTTGTAAGGTCAATGTTAGTCAACATCAGGCAGATTTGGGCATTGTCCCCATCCCACCACGTCTCTAGCACCTCCAGTGGCAGAAGAACAGCAACAAGGTCTGGCAGAGAGTGCAAGCCACGTGACATGGCAGCAGTGCTTGGTGAAATGGAAGTGCCCAGTGGATGCCAGAAAGAGCCACAGCAGATGCTATGGGATTATTCATGAGCACACCTGAATTCCGGGAGCGCTTGACTTCAGAAAGCACTTGAACTGCCAGAGCACTTGAGAAACTTTACAGGGTGTTGAGGTCCTGCCGGATGGAAGCAAGGGCTCTGACAGAATTGAGTGTGAGCTCTAATTTGAGTTCTAATTATTAGCGTGATTCTGTTTGCAGTCACAGGTTGAGGAGGCCTGGGGAAACTCACATTGCAGTCGTATTTGTACAAGAAGATTTTCAGTACAAGTTGGCCACCAAATATATATAATCATGCTGCGGAACATACAGATGCCATAAGATTTGGTATCCCTAAAGAGCTTTCTAAAATGGGCAAAGGTAGTCAAAAGGCACAAACTTCCAGTTAGATAAGTTCTGGGGATGTAATGTACAGCATGGTAACTATATTTGACAATACTGTATTGTATTTGTGAAAGTTGCTAAGAGAATAGATCTTGAAAGTTCTTATGACAAGAAAAAAATTTGTAACTATGTGAGGTGATGGATGTTAACTAAACTTATTGTGGTAATCATTTTGCAATATATACATATATCAGATCAATATATACATATATCAGATGCACACCTAAAAGTAATACAATGTTATATATGAATTATATCTCAATAAAACTGGGGGCAGGGGAAAGCCTTCTACGCCTGCCTTAATTGCCACATCATTGTTTTGAAGTTTAACAATGTTATGTGTATTCTTAGGCTTTGTATTTGAAAATAGAATCAGAAAATATGAATAAAATAAAAGCTTCATGTTAGTGATCTTTTAATATTTGGATTTTATTACTTTTCATCTGTTATTGAGTAGAGGAGGCTTTGAGGAAGAATGCCTAATGGGCAACAGCCAGAAAATGAATTAGTGGTTTTTAAGTTTCCGCTAGAGAAATAAATGGATATTTTCTAACACCTATTTATTTAATAGCATGTTTCAGAGAGTAGTTGGTTAATAAACATTTGTTAAATAAATTTTTCTGATAAGGTCAATGGGCCTCAGGAAGTTTAATTTACTAGTTTCAGGTCACCTAACAATGCAAAGGTTTAAAAACAAATTAGAAAGACTAAGCTTTCTAGTGTGAGATCAGAAAAAACCATGAACATGTCAAAGACTGCAAAAACATACAGTGTGAAATTCTTTTTTTAATTCCTCTCCATATGTTAGGCATCCTTTGCTGCTACAGAAACCAATGCTCTCCAGATTGTGGTATAAACTTTACTTAGTTGTTACTTTTTGTTGGTAAAATTAGAGCGTGTCTGATTCGTATTTGATTTTATTTGAAATAATCATCCAGGGACATTCTTATTAGAGTTGACAGCAGGCTCTGGGTGGTCCAAAGGGGTCCATTTCTCCTGGGGGAAGTTGTGGGCAGGGAGGAAGGCCAAAGTCAATTCCACATGAAGACTCTCGGCGGGATTGGGTTACCCCTGGTCACATCAGGCACCGGGAATTTTCATTGCATTATCTTTTGGCTTAATGTCTGAAAGAAAAGAAATAGAAATTTTATGGTAAAATGGAATTTACCTGTTGACTATTTTGATGCGAAAAAGGAGAATAGACTTCTAATTTAGGAGACTCCCTCTTCATTACTGTAAATCTTTGTAGTAACTTCATAGTCCTCTTGGCATTTATGAAGTAGCTACAGGGCTAAGATCTATAGAATGATGATTTGAGAACTTGTGTAAGAAAAAGGTTGGTCTGCACTCAGCATCCTTCAAAAATATCACAGCAACGTTATGTAATTTTCCTTTTTTTCAAATTGCGTTTTGCTTGTTATGGATTGGTAACTGAAATTTTGAAGCGTTCTTTCATTGCATCAGCATACTGACAGCCCTGATTGGAAGCCATGTTAGAAGTTTTCAGGAAGATTTGTTAGAGAGAATGTACTGTTTCACTTTTCTACTTTATTCCACACAGAGTATTTGGGAAAAGCCCAAGAAAATTACCTACTTAGGTTTCTTTAATGTCTAAAGTATCTATAATGCTCTTCATTTGGGAAGTCTATGAAATACGTATACACTGTAGACTATATTTTAGCAAGCCTTTATATCCTGAAGCAGAATGCACTTCTGGAATCTTTTTTGGTTTCTCTGCTCCTGCACTTCACAGTTTTAAGCACTTGCTCCTTTATTTAAACAAACAAATAAACTCAATTAAAAAAATTTTCCAGGGGTCAGCCCGGTGGCATAGCGGTTAAGCTTATATGCTCCACTTAGGCGGCTGGGGTTCGCTGGTTTGGATCCTGGGTGCAAACTATGCACTGCTTATTGAGCCATGCTGTGGCAGGACTCCCATGTATAAAGTAGAGGAAGATGGGCACAGATGTTAGCTTAGGACCAATCTTCCTCAACAAAAAGAGGAGGAGTGGTGGCAGATGTTAGCTCAGGGCTAATCTTTCCCCCTCCCCCCAAAATATTTCTGTGGCTGGCCTGGTGGTGTAGCGGTTAAGGTTGCACATTCCACTTTGGCGGCCTGGGGTTCCCCAGTTCAGATCCCGGGCACAGACCTACGCACCGCTTGTCAAGCCATGCTATGGCAGGCATCCCACACATAAAGTAGAGGAAGATGGGCATGGATGTTAGCTCAGGGCCAGTCTTCTTCAAAATAAATAAATAAATAAATAAAAATAATAAATTTTCCCCGTAATTATCAAAGTGATATGTACTTATTAACACAATAATGAAACAAGTCATCCATAGTGCCATTTCCCAGAGATAACCACTGCTATGTGGTATCTTTCTCTCCAGATGGGTGTCGAAGTCTAATTTTTGGTTTTGTTGTTAAACAGTGGCGTTGCAAGGGGTCTATGAGGAGGTGCTGGCTCCACTAGCTCCGTGTTGTTACAACAGAAGTGCGTCTTACTCCTAAGACCTACTCAGAGAAGTGAGTCCAACTATTACTGACTCACCTCCTTTCTTATGCTTAGGGAGATAAACCTGAACTAGTAATAGGAATCGAAACATTCCTTTAGCCCAGTCATGCTGATATATGAAAGTTTTCTCTAATTTATTTACTGAAAGCAAAGCATTATGAACTAAAACATGTTCATTATGACTAATGGTCTTTTCCTAAGGAGAGATAATCACAACAGTATTCTTATGGAAATTCTCTATATAATTGGGGTCAAACTCATACACAGTTTTGTGTCAGTGTTTTCATTCAACGTTGCATTACCAGCATTTTCCACATCACTAAGAATTTTTCAAAAACATTATTTTTAATGGCTTCATGAAATTTCATTGCACTGGGGATACCATCATTTACTTAACTACTTTCCTATTTTTGGATATTTTGGTTGTTTCCATGTTTTAGAAGCATTTTTTCCTTTTATAACACTGAGGCAAAATACTTGGAGATAGACCTTGACCTTATTTAAGATTATTTCCTTGAGAGTATATGCTTTAAGGACCCAATAACCTCTTAATTGGTTTCCATAACTTCAGAGTTTATCCCCTCCCTATTGTTGCCAGATGAATCTTCCTAAAACATCAGTTATGTCATCCGTCCCATGCTCAACAGCCCTCAATGACTTCTCATTACCTAGAGAAAAAACCTCCAGATTCCTTAGCTTGGAGATTAAAGTACTTGACAGTCTTGTTCCTTCCAATTTCTATAACCTTTGTATCTGAAGAAACTGGGCTCTTTGGGTTGGCTCTGCTCTTACCCAGCACCCACCTTGAGGACTTTCACTATTTGTTTGTTTTATTCCTTTTTCTTTTTGTGAGGAAGATTTGCCCTGAGCTAACATCCATGCCAATCTTCCTCTACTTTGTATGTGGGATGCCTCCATAGCACGGCTGATGAGTGGAGTACCTCTGCACCCCAGATCTGAACCTGCGAACCTGGACTGCTGAAACTGAGTGTGAAGAACTTTAACCATTTAGACGTGGGGCCAGTCCTCTGTTTGCTATTTTTAACCCTCTCTCTTTCCCTCCCTGTCTCAAACCAAACATAAAATACAACTCCAACAGTGCCAATGATGTACGGGTTACAATGCCGGTCACAAATAAAATATTTTACTTCATCCTCAAACATTTCAGTTCTTTCTCCAAGGTTTCTCTCTCTCCAATCAATCTCCTCCTTCCCCCATCCCCAGCTTTTCTGGATATAGCAGAAAAATGTGTGTGTGTGTGCGTGTGTGCACGCGCGCGTGTGTGTAAATGCATTGTAAAAGATCTGAAAGGACATATACCAAGCCTTAACTATGGGAAAGGGCCCTGGGATAGAATTCATGGTAAGGATTAAGGGAAACTCCAACTTTTTACTCTATATACTTCTGTACTGTTTTGAACTTTTTATAAGTATTTGGTTATATTTAACTTAAAAACAATAAAATTATATATATTTGCTTAAAAAAAACCCCTTCCAGCATTGTAAGATGTAATGGAGGTAGGATTTATGAAATTGCTTTCTGAATTTTTAAAGCTCAATTCAAATGCTAATTGTGTTTCCATCCATGGCTTTGCCCTGATCATCTAGAAAGCACTCTGCACTCCACTTTGCTAGTTCAACTATGTTTCAAAGTTCAGCTCAATTTCTGTAGCTTAGGAGAGCTGTCTTGATTACTGAAACCCACAGTTGTTTCTACCAACTTGAAGGCATATGAAATTGACTTCCTTGGTCTCCAGTTTGGGGGCCCACAATGACGGGTAAAGGAGGGTCCATTTAACAGCAATCTGAACCATGAAAAATGGTTTGGAATAATTCTCTATTCATGTAACTCTCTTCTACCAGTTTTTTGTTCTTCCATGCAAGTGTTATTTATTTTTTTGCTTTTTGTGTTTAGTGGGGGGTAATGATTGCAGGTGCACTGGTCTCTATGTGATCTGTGGAATGTCACAAATCCTTTTGGGATTTCTTCACCCAGAGCATGAGGGGATTGAACGAGGCATATTTTCTGATGTACCTCTGCTTCAAAAAGCTTGTGATTCTGTTAGATGTTATGATTTTACCTGATAACTGTCTTAACTTGAAAATGGTTATTTTCTCCACAACTCAGTATAAGTAATCTATTTGATGCAGTAGAAAGAGCATTGACTTTGAAATCAAAAGGATCTGGATTTGAATCCTAGCTCCACTGTCACTAAATTCTGTTGTCTTAGACAAGTTACAGGACCTCTGTAGTCTCAGTTTTCTTATATATAAAAATGAGGATAATAATCTCCGTCTCCCTTGATAACATGTGGATGCACCCAAGACAATGCCCGATACGTTGTATGCTCTCAGTAAATGGGAGTCTCCTTTCTTTCTTCCTCAGTAGCTTTCATTTGTGAAAGGCACACTTTAAAAAGCAGTAAATGCTATTTTACATATTTATACATCTATAAAGGAAATTCAGAGAGAATAAAGTAGGTGCTTTAAAACTGAGATGTGATAAGTATGAAGATGTGCAAAGAATTCATGAAATCCTTGTTCTAAATATCTGCCAAGATGCAGAGCTGCAGTAGGCGTGTATATTATTTTCTTTCTTATAGAACTTTAGGTTGTGGCTAGTAACAGAGGGGTTATAAAAGTCAAAAGCGTCTTTGATGCTGTCTAATGAGTTGGTTCAGGTAGTCAGCAACTAGGAACCTTATATCAAATACTATGGCGCCTCAGATGCTTTCAGGGCTGACGTCTATTAGGCACAGTAGATGCGGTGCCTAGGGCCCACATTACTTCTAGGGGCCCATGAAATTGTTTTAATTTCTTTTAAAATCAGAAGAATAAAATGGGCTTTTAGGTTGAAGGAAATATTTTAATATATAACATTAGTATGTACATCTTTATACCAACGCAGTTGAAAAATATGGTTTTTGATTTTTTTCCAGTGGAGGAATGGGACCGTGAAAGTCGTAAGGCAGCCCTGGATGCTTTAATGAAATTTGAGTCTTTCTCCCAGGAAACACATCTCCTGAGCATGTCAGGCTGAGTCGTGTTTCTCTGGGCTAATTTCATCCTTTCCTGAGATGCCCCAGGAAAGGAGGTTCGTTGGTGTGGTCAGAGACCCGTCCCGCAGCGTGAGTCTCTCTGTTTTTATTCCTGGCTCCATGAGGAGGTACGACATAAGCCAAACATAAAAACAAAACAATAAAAACGTATTTACAATGAGCCTCAGAGCCTACTACCATAAGATTAGAATCTTATGTGTTGTAAAAGATCTGAAAGGACACATAACTTTCCTCCTATCGCAGACTTATGTAAATTTAATATATAAAGTCTATAAATATTAATGAACTTGTAAAGCGAGGTTTTGGGGAAAAAATTCAACAACAACCAAAAAAAAATTGGTAATCTAATTTAGTTTGAATAAAAGAGAAAATACAAACTGCCTAAAAATAGGATATATGGAGACAACTTTCTGAGACATGGAAAAGCAGATACCGTGAGAAGGAAGCTGTGTGGCATAACGTCTCAGTATAGAGGATCCTGTGTAAAGTAGGACGTTTGGTGAGTAAATGAACTGACCTCCACTCTCCCTCTTAAGAAACCTTGTGGTATTAAAGGGTGGAATAAGGTAAAACTCAGCCACTGTAATTCTAAGCCAACTGTTCCTGGGAGCTTGAGGTGTTCTGGGAGACCCCCCTGTTTTAAAAGGCAGTCTTACTTGAGGGGCTGTTAAGTTGGTTGGAAAGGAAAGGTAGAAACTGTTTTCTTTCACCATTGGGTTTGTGAGTTTTACTTTTCAGTTCAGACTGATCATTTTAGGTTAATAATAATTCATGTTAATAATGACTCAGATACCAGGAGCATGCATTATGTGGCAGACAGTGGGCCAAACACTTTATGTGGATTGACTGTTCAATCCTCACAGAAACCAAGTGGAGTAGGAACTATTATCAGTCCCATTTTACAGATGAAGAAACAGAGTTTGAGGAGGTTGATGATGTATTTGAGGTCTCACAACCAGCTATGAGCTCTGACTGGACACTGGAGCCTGCATTCTAACCTCTGCCATTACCCCAGTGGAACCCATATTTGCAGATAATCTAAGCAAAACGTGAGAGTGTTAGGGAGTATTATGGGTTGAATTGTATCCCCTTCCAAATTCAAATGTTGAAGTCCTAAACGTAGTACCTCAGTATGGGGCTTTATTTGGAGACAGGATCTTTACAGAGATAATCAAGTTAGAATGAGATCATTAGGGTGGGCCCTAATCCAATATGACTGTTGTTGTTCTCAAAAGGGGAAAGTGGATACAGAGACGTGCATAGAGGGCAGACGATGCAAAGAGACATGGAGAGAAGATGGCCATCTGCAAGCCGAGGCAAGCCTGAAACAGAGCCTTCCCTCACAGCCCTCAGAAGGAAACAACCCTGCCAATACCTTGCTTTTGGACTTTTAGCTTTCAGAAAATGAGAGAATAAATTTCTATTGTTCAAGCCACTCAGTCTGCGTGTGGCACTTTATTATGGCGACCCGAGCAAACTAATACAGGGGCTGAGACATCTTTTGTGTGGACTAGACCTATAACAGGAAGAGGTCCTCCAGTACTATTTTGGAGGGCTAGAGCAGACTTCTTTTTCTCGTTGTAGGTAGGGAATGATCAAATGTAAATAATAGATTTTTTGGCGGGTTTGTTTTTCAAGAATTTTGGACAAATTGAAACTAAAGGTAGTCCAAGGATTTGGGAGTTAACAGTGTAAGCACATTGAACTGCTAAGTCATGACGAGTAAGACTTGATACACAGTAGGATTAAGTTGTTTTCCATGCCTTTCAAGTAAATAACTTCTTTAACATCAGGCATTATTAGCCAAAATGAATTCCCAACTCAATCCAAATACTTAATAATAATAGTGATGATGGTAGAGTCGTCTGTCCTTAAGGACATTTGGACACCCTTGGGGCAGAAAGAAATTAGACTGAGCTGAAGAGTTTTAACCACAATTAAAGATATGTCCAGGGGCCAGCCCAGTGGTGTAGTGATTAAGTTCATGTGCTCTGCTTTGGTGGCCCAGGGTTCGCCGGTTTGGATCCTGGGTGCGGACCTACACACTGCTCATCAAGCTATGCTGTTAGCATCCCACATGGAAGAACTAGAAGGACTTACAACTAAGATATACCACTATGTACTGGGGCTTTGGGGAGAGAAAAAAAGAGGAAGATTGACAACAGTTGTTAGCTCAGGGCCAGTCTTCCTCACCAAAAAAAAGCATACCTTTAAAAAAAAAAGCTGTGTCCAATGATACTGGTTCAGATTGCATTAGATAAAGAGTTCTTTTAGCCCAAATCATTCAGTGGGAAATTTAGTAGGATAATAATAATAAAAAAAAGCTTTTTCTTCCAGGCAGATGAATTTAAAAAATTTCTTTGTAAGATAGACTTAAATTATTATAAGCATAGTTGCAGTGCTGCTCATATTATTTGCATATAATTGATTTATTTGCATACTAATGACGGGAGCAATTTATTCTTCCTAAATTTCTCCCTCCTTCTCCCATAGCACTGGACATGATACCCACATGATTCTGTTGAGGAAGTCAGAGCCATCCCTAACCACCTTCCTGACAGGTGGCCGCTTAGAGAGCTCACTTGATTTCCCAGTATTTCCTTAGAAGGTCTTATTTAATTCTGTTAATCTAGAGAGGCTATAGCAACTGTAAGTTCTCCAGAAGATCAACTGTTTTTTCTTTGATTTATGTTTATTGTTTGGCAATACCAGAAATGATATTCGTATGTGAATAAAATTCCTAAAAAATTCAAATACTATTATGTATGTCTTCTTCAAGGACCAGTGATCAGAAGATATTTTTTCCTTAGTTCTGATTTGAAAATATAGGTCGAATGTATTTACTGATAGTTTTGATAATCATATTTGAATAGGAAATAGTATACGAGACATTTCATTGCACATGATGAGTGTATCGGACACCTCTTTTGTGTCATCTCTCATTCTCTGACCTTCAACTCTCTCTCTCTAGCTCTGGACCTCTTCTTCCACTCCAGCTGCTGGATGGCAACTGACTTTGCATGGCTTCAGGTTATAATAGATGGGAGGGAGCTAATAGATAGTTTATCCCTCTTTTCCATCCCTTGTTGGACTATTCCAAGGGAAAGTTTTCTCTATAGCTTATTCTGAGAGACTGTGTCTTTGCATGAAGTGACTAATTTTGTAACACTATGCCTTGTATTTGCTTGACAATCTTAGCTGCCTCAGTTCTCTTTTCCATCACTCACACTGTCCTGGGATTACATCTCCCAATAAAGCTTAGAATTTAAGCCTTGCCCCAGGCTCAATTTTCAAGGGAACTTATCTCAGGACAATAAGAAGTTCTATAAATGTTTAGTAAATTGACACAAATGAAAAATAAAATCTAAGCTAAATGGGAGCTTTTGTTTAATCATTTTCATTTTTCTGTGCTTCGGAATAACTTGATCTGCACCTCCTGACTCCTTCATCTTGTGGCTGCCTCTGGATTGGTAGGTATGGTGCCTGGAAAGAAATAACCAACAAGTCAAAGTCTATTTCATTGATGGTGAGTTGTCTACCAGATGACTCAAAGAGAAGTTACATTTCCAAAAGTCTGATTTAATAGGAGAAGAGGAAAGGTGAAGATTCTGGGTGAGAAGGGAATAGTCCAGAACGTGGGCCTGAAGCCCATCTTTTCCTCAAAGACAGGTCACTTCTGGATAAGTCATAGCCATTTTCTCTAGGTACCTTCCCTGTTAGAAACTTCTGTTAGAAACATAAATTCTGGCCTTCGTTCTCTCCTTGAGAAGAAAACTGAAGTCTTTCTCTAAAGTCTATCCAATTGCAATGAATTTGTGATGTGTATATGAGATTTGAAAGACTGAAAATGTGAGGCTGCTCTGTTAAAAGGACAAAAAGAAGGAAGGAAGTTTAAATTTAATTTTTTATCACTCTCTTGCCTTTAGTAACTGGGAATTGTTAGGAACTTCACAGCAACGAAAGGAAAATTGTTCAAGGCATTCGAGATGTTAAAAAAAAAAGATACACAGCATCTATTGTATTTTTTAGTGCATGTTGGTACTCAAGACCGAGACCTTTGTGCTCTTGGAAAGAAATGCAGGCATTATTGCTACTTTTATGGCCACTGCTGTTATTAATAATAAAGAAGATTGTTACAGAAATGAAATAGGCACCAGCTATGCTGACCTGTATGAAACCTCTTGTAATTAAATGAAAAAAACAACAAGAAAAGACAACATTTAGAGTATTACCTATTTTTTGTGTATATATGAAAGTGGGGCCAAGTAACTATATTTGCAGCTAACTTTTTTAAGGACTATGTAGTCAATCACATCCATAGTAAATGAGGAAAATTATAATTGTATGTAATTTGGCAACTGAAAAGTATGAAAAGGAAAGCCTTGGTAGGGAACTTTAAAAAAATCCTGAAAGGTCTGCTTTTATCAAGATACATGTGAGGGAGATTTATTACAAATCAACAGATCAGACTATGACTCATCTTCAGGGATGTTACTGGAACTGGCTGTTTGATCTGACCATCACTGGAGGTAAAGCTTGATCTTTTCAGTGACCATAAAGATGTTTCAAAAACAGTGACATAAGCTGCCTTGGTAGAGTCCACCGAGGCCAACTGCAGCGACAAGTGTATTTAAGCGTTTAGTCCAGCAAAGACGTGATGCTCATCTTGCTTTCACTTCTGCTTTAAGGGCATGAATGAAGAAATATTCATTTCAGTTAACACAAAGTCTTTAGAAATGAGGCAAGAGAGCAGCGGAGCATAAAGAGCAAGTGATCAGTCCATATCAGTGGGAAAATTAAAAGAAGTTGTGTGTTTCATGGTGGCGGAGATGGAGTGAGCAGGATTCACATGCATCCGTCACTGCCATTTCTAGACTGGTGGGCATCCAGACACATCTAGTCTGGGCAGGGATTGTGTTCCCAAGAACAGGCTTCAGCTTCAGATAGAGGAAAAAGAAGAAGAGGAAATAAAACCTGAAGGCAGACCATCCAACCCAGACTCCTCTTGAGTGAAGAAATCCCTTTCACCGTGTCCTGAGAGAAAGTACAGTCAGCAGTATAGCCCAGGGGGGACCCTAATGTTGATCTGTGGATTGGCTGCATCAGAAATATACCTCCTAAAGGTTCTGATTCAGCAGTCTGAAGTAGGACTTGGGGTGCTGTATTTCAAAAAATCTCTCCAGGTGTTTCTTACAGCCAGTCATGTTTGGGAAGCTCTGATCTGAACTCTACTTAAGCACCAACAGTAACACTGACCTCATTACTGTTTTGTTGCTGGTTAGCTGAACCAAAATCTGCATCTTTAAAACTTCCACCTGTTTTTTGATTCCCTCTGGGCCTTTTGGAGTAATTTAAAAGTCTTAGATCAAGTTGGAGAATTTGAATTTGTGGTAGACCAAGTCATCATAGTTTTATGATCTTGATCAGCATCAAGGTAATCTGGGAACAGAGAATGTGAGTGATGAAGTGACCCAGATTTGTGGATTGGAGTGATGGACAATCAATGAACTGAAGGATTTTAGGATGCTAGAGAGGGCAAAGTTGCAATGACCATCCATTGCCAGGAGACGATTGAGGCCTTTAGAGCAGATGAAGATGGGTGTATAGGGAGCTGCTAACTGACTAAGAGGTCCAAGAGTGGGCTAGGCTGAGAGGGGAACTTCAGTATGGGCTGGACCCGTGGTTAGCTAGTTTTCCAATGATTTCCCAGGCCTGGATGCAGTAGGTTCTCAATTAGTGTGTTTTTTTGACTGACTGACGACGGCAAAAGGCAGATTGAGTAGATACGTGGGAACAGGAGAAGAAAGTGAAGAGGTTGTGCCAGAAAAGGAGAATTGACTAGAGATCTTAGAGATGAGCAGTTCTTAGTGATGAGAAAATCCAAGTTGTGGCTAAGGTACCATGGAGTTGAAAGTGAAACCTGTTGAGAAATTTTGTGGTCATCAACATGGATGATTCTGTTACTGAGAATGACAGCCAAAGATTGGGGACAGAGAGTAACTGTGACTCAGATGCTGAAGTGTTTGATCAGAGTGTTTGGAGGTGATATGGCTGTGAAACAGAAATGGAAAAGCGGATGTAGAGAGCACGGAGTACAAGGTCCTGGTTCTGTCTTATGGGTGAGTTTGGGGAAGTCTCACATCCACTCTGGACCTCTGGATTCTTTTGAGACAATAACATTCTTCCCATCTCCCTTACAGAGTTGTTAGAAGCTCATATGAGGTACAGTGATCATGTATGTGAAAGCCACTTTGAGAAGATAGATCATCTCTGAGGGCTGTCCTAGTTTTGAGATCGTGCAGCACAGCTATTCTAGTTATTACAACATATCAATGTTATGAGATGTCATAAAATGTATTATGGTAAAGTTACAATTTTACTTGAAAGAAAAATATCTAAAACCAGAACTCTAGCACAGGCAGCCAAACAACCATTAAACTAAGTGACTTTTATCTCCGAAATTAATAGGTCAAGTTTGGGGAAGACAATTCTAATATTTTTTTTTCTTTCATCTAGCACATGTTGGCACCTTTTGAAAGATCCAAAAATCCACGTGTTGAACATGGATCTGGGGCTGCTGTCACTGCAAATGTACCCTCTACAACTTGATTTTTTGTAATATCAATTACTCTGGTAGAAATGTGATGCCACTAAATGGTCCTCTGATTCTGGTATTTCATTTTTGAATTGATTGTGATTGGTTATAATTCTGCAATTCTAACTTATAAGTTCTAGTGAGTGGGCAACTTTCTCTAATGTTTCTTGATATATCTCTTGAACCATGGTTCCTCTTTTGACTTTGGAATATTCAAAACTCAGCACACAGTGTAGGGGGAAAATGCAGTTATAAAGGTTAGTTTAAACATTTCTTACATTAGCTTTACTTTCTATGTTGTTGCTTCAGCTATGGAGTGCAATCCCCAAATCTCACATATGTCCAAAGTAGGATTCAGATATGGTTTCTGTTAATTTGTCTCCCATTTCTAATATAGTACTTGCTGCTACTCCTTTAGGACATTCAAAAGCTTAAAATCTGTGCTTTTGGTAAAGGAATGAGATATTCCCAGATTCATAGTGTTTTTCCCGGAAGTGTACTTGAGAGAAACTGAAAGTCCATTTCCAGGAACTTAGTCCTTGGCAGAGGCAATCCTTATGGCCTAAGAATGTCATCAATACTATAAGTTCTTCATTTAAACCCTTCCTGAATGGTGTTGGTTCTAAGAAGCTGGAGCCTTCTTAGAGGTGAAGAGAGGAAAAACATTCTTCTGAGAAAGAGGAAGTCAATTTTCCAACGTTCGGAAGGATTTTTATCAGTCTACAGCTAACCACCTCTAATGATAATTATCACGCGCATCCATTACTCTCAGCAAAATAAGATACAGAGCAGTTGGCTGCAGGTTATTCCAAACCCTCTTGCAAAGAAATTATAACTATAGAAAACTCAGGGGAATCTCATACCTCATAAAAGAACCTATTTGGGAGCTAGCTTTCCCAGAATAGATCTGGGAAAAAAGTTATCAAGTTGTTCTCTGTGCTTTGAATTATAGAGATTGAAAGTGAAATGATGTCAATGGTAGGTTGTAGAAAAGGAGACTAAACAATGGAAAGATGGTTTTGGAAGACTGGAATGGGAATCTTTTGTATTACTTTGGCATTTTTCCTGGGCCTACATTGCTGTAATATGACTGTACCATTTCCTTGCTCTGTTTTGCTCAGAGTTTTTCATGTTGTATATTACGGGTTGAATAGTGTCTCCCAAAAAAGATCTGTTAGAGTCCTAACCCCTAGCACCTCAGAACATGACCTTATTTGGAAATAGAGTCTTTACAGAGGTAACAGAGTTAAAATGAGGTTATTGGAATGTGCTCTAATCCAATATGACATGTAGCCTTATATAAAAGAAATTTGGACGTGGAGATAAACATGCATGGAAGGAAGATGAGGTAAACACACACAGGGAGAAAACAGTTATTTGAAGATGGAAGCAGAGATGGAGTTATGAAGCCACAGCTAAGGAATGCCTGGAGCCACCAGAAACTAGGAGAAAGTCATGGAACAGATTCTCTCTCATAGCTCTTAGAAGGAATCAATCCTGCTGACACTTTGATTTTGGACTTCTAGCCTCCAGAACTATAAGACAATAAATTTCTGTTATTTCAGCCACCCAGTTTATGGTGCTTTGTTATGGTATCCCTAAGAAATTAACACAGTGCACTTACACCAAACCTAGGAACTGCCAATATTTCCTCTAATCCTTTGCTGCCTATTGAGAGTAAAATTTCAGACCCTCTAAAATGCCCTTCCCTCTGTCTTCTACTCAGTTTCCTTTGCACAGCTGAAGATGAATGGTAGGTAAATATAGTCCCCATTCAGAGGATTCTCATTTGTTCAGAAAGATTGAACTGTGTAAGTAACGTGAACTGAACGTGGATTGTGATGCAGATTATTTCATGTCAGGACGAGACGATCCTTAGACCTTAAGCATCTCCTAGATGAAGGAATATTGACAGATCTTAACTATGAGGAGGGTGTTGTGATAATAACCAATTCAAAGTAGAATATTGCTTTTCTCAAAGAACATTCAAACACAGAGTCAATAATATGAACCTTCACATCAGCTAGTCCAATTTGAAATACTAGCTTGGGCATTGATTAATCGAGATTGTCCCTGTGTTCTTGTGTCGGGAAATAACTTCAGTATCTTTAAGATTTATTCACCGTGTATTTGCACTGATCACATTCATTGAACTGTGTACTAGAGCCAAGAACCATATTTCGAAGCTGAGCTGGTGATGGGCAGACTGTGTCTCAGTCCTTGGAGTAAATCCAGCTATCTTAAACATTGCCGTGTTTCTTTATGATACTCTAGAGACATTTCCATCATGCCGTATTCTTTGTGATCTGCTGAGTCCAACAACTGCATTTGAAAGCAATGGTTTTCCAAGACAGGTAGATTCTCTTAGTAAAAATTACTCGAAAAGCTGGTGTGAATTACTGACAGAAAATACCCATGTGGACATTGAAGAAATATAAGTAAAATATACCCGGTGAAAAGGGAAAATATAAATATTTTGACTTAACATATATGTATGTATGTCCATGCCCATATCCAAAGCCATATTTTTACTTAAGTCCAGTTTACATGTCTGTAGAGAAGGGATTGAGCTTTAAAAATTCACTTAAATGTTCATGAGTACTTTACTTATGTCATCATAGTCCTTTATCAGTTATTGTTCACCACAGTTGTTACTATTAGTAAGGCTACTACTGCTACCATAGTTACCATTTAGTGGGTATTTACTAAGTACCAGGCAAGGTGATAATGCCTTTGACATCATAGTCCCTTTTAATCCTTTCAACAACCCTATGGAGTATATATTTTCATCTCCATTTTACAGACTAGGGAACTAAAGCTTCACGCTATTAAGTAGCTTGGACAAGATCACATAGTCAGTGGTGGAGCAGGAATTAAAAATTCAGATGTTTCTGACCCCAAACCTTGTATTCTTCCCCACTTGGCAATTCAGTCTCAAGTGTACTGTTGGGGGCACAATGCATTCTATTAGGACAGATAAAGACTCTGCTCTGAGAGCTCAAGTTTAAGTTGGCAGAGATCAGTGCAGAGCTGACAGACATACAAGGAAGCACAGGAGGGCCTCAGGGACTGAGCAAAGCAAAAGGAGTGCCCATGGAGAGAGAAGCCATTCCTGGTACTAAACAACCAGCAACAGCACCTTTAAAAAAAAGTAATGAAGACTCAGTCCCTTAGTGTAGACCTTATGCAGCTGTAGACAAAGATTGAGAAACTTGTATAAGGAGGGCCCTGATTCAGGATGTGACCATCCAACACTACACCGCAGGGGACAGGAACATGCAGAGTGTGCAGAAAAGGCAGAAGAGGGCTCGCAAACTTTGATGGCTTGAGAAAAAGAGAAAATGGGTGGGATGGGAACAGAGGCAACTCTTTTGGCCACCTTTGATTAAGAAGAGAAATTATAAATTAATATAAGAAACTCATAGGTAACTGTTTTAAAATATGGCCATGAATCCTTTGATGCTCTTCTCGTGCAGAGGTAGGGGTCTATGTCTCCTCTCCTGGAATCTGGGCAGGCTTGTGACTGCTTTGGGCAAAAGAGTATGATGGAAGTGATGCTATGTCACTTCTGAGGTTAGGTCTCAAAAGACCATGCAGCTTCTACCTCATCTCTCTTAAGGCCTGAGGCTCCAGGTAAGAACTCTGATTTCCTTAAGGCTGCCATACTGGGAGGGTCACATTCAGACGATCTGGCTGATAGTCCCAGCATTACAGCCATTTGTCTTCCCCGGGTGTCAGACATGTGACTGAGGCCATCTGTCAGCTGAATATAGCAGAGTAATCACCATCAACATCATGTGGAGTAGATGAATCACCCAGCAGAGCCAAGCTCAAATTCATGATAGACAAAATCATGAGATAAAATAAAATGGCTGTTGTTTTAAACCATTGGGTTTCAGAACAATTTGGCTTGTAGTAATAGATAAATGGAACCCCTAAGTATGGAATTCATAGTCTGTTAGCCATTTCTACTCATTGATCTGGTGGAATAATTGCATGTGGAACTTTGGGGTGAAATGTAGAACAACAAGGGTCTCTATCATGAGTGGGATTGTGAGATCTCAGAATATGTTAATGTACAGTTTTAATGAATGAGATTGGTTATATGGGAAAGCAGCGTGCTTAGAAAAGGAATGGTTCATGAAAGTGTAGACTCAACTACTGGACTGGATCTTTGTGTTTGGACTCTAGCTTTAGTACTCCTACCCATACACTGTCAGAACTTGGACAAGTCTAGCAACCTTGTTAATACTTGGTAATACAGTCATGCGCTGCATAATGATGTTTTGGTCAACGATGGACCGCATATACGATGGTGGTCCCATAAGATTAGTACCATATAGCCTAGGTGTGTAGTAAGCTATACCATCTAGGTTTGTGTAAGTACACTCTGACGTTTGCGCAATGATGCGTTGTCTAACGATGCTTTTCTCAGAATGTAACCCCATCGCTAAGCCAGGCATAACTGTAATACCTGCTCTACCTACTGCCTAGGAAAGGAAACATGGCCTTGAGAAAAGCATGAGCTAGTAGGTATGAAAGCAATTTAAAAAGTAAGAAGCACTACAGAAACGTATTACTTCCCTGTTCATTCACAGAGCTTCATTTTTTCTGCTGCTTAGCACTTACCACGCTGTATTCCCTACTCCTTGCACCTAGAATAATAAAAGGTCATAGTAAATGCTTAATACATATTTGTTGAAATAGCTTCTTTGTTTTTTTTTTTGTTTTTTTTTTTTTTGAAGGAAGATTAGCCCTCAGCTAACTACTGCCAGTCCTCCTCTTTTTGCTGAGGAAGCCTGGCTCTGAGCTAACATCCGTGCCCATCTTCCTCTAGTTTATACGTGGGACGCCTACCACAGCATGGCTGCCAAGCAGTGCCATGTCCGCACCCGGGATCCGAACCAGCGAACCCCGGGCCGCCGAGAAGCGGAACGTGCGAACTTAACCACTGCGCCACTGGGCCGGCCCCTGAAATAGCTTCTTAGAGTTAACACTAGATAAGGAAGACTGGAGAAAATTTGGTTAGAGACTAATGCATATTTTTTATAATGTTTATAGTATAAAAGATGTTAGAGGTAATCCATTCCTATCCATCTTACTTTTCAAATGCACTCAATATGATACCACATATTTGACCTTGACAAATACGGTAAAAAGCCGGATGAGGTCTGTCATCCGGTGGTTGCAGTGGGTACAACACTTACCAGTTCTTCCTTAAAATAGCAAGAAGCGTAGTAGGAGAGAAGGATAAAGGGAAGAAATAAAGATGTGCATCATTTTGATGATTAATGAATGCAGCATTGTCCAGAAAGTTTATGGCCTGGAAAATCAAACTGCTAGAAACATTGAGTGTCCTCTACTGACAGAGAAATGCCTTGGATGCTCTGAAGAGTTATAGAGGAAGTTCACAGGCCAACGCTGTGAACCTCTTTTATGCCAAACCCCAATCCAGCTACTCAGGAGTGTAGGCATGCCCAAGATGTGGTCGCTTCCCTTGGGGAGTTTACCATCTAGTGGGAGGACTTTGCCTTCAAGTTGTTTGCACTTACTCTGTGAAACAGTGTTTCTGATTCTCTCCTTCCTCTGCCCAATACATTCTTCCTTTCAGGATGCAGGAAATCCACCTATAACAACAGAGAGCTATTGTAGAGCTGTAAAGATGGGGAGAGGCCTTCACATTCCACTTTCTTTCATCTTTTTTGGCACTCAGCTTCTCTGCTATAGGGTAGAGATAATAGTTTCTTTGCTTTGCTGGAAGTTATTGAAAAAAAAAATCCAGAATGCATCTAGAACATTGCCTGCAATGGCAGCCAGGCAAAAATATCCTTCCCATAGTCTCCTTTTTTCCTTCAAAAATATAGAAGAGTTCTGTTTGTTCACATGTTCTGTAACTCGTGCAGCCCTCCCAGGATTGTGGATATGTTTCTCTGTTTGACTCAGTTGCTTACTTCTCTGCAGAAGTGGGGTGGTGGGTGAGAACAGTCACTTGCATAGCAAGATTTAAAGAGTGTCTAAAGATTCATCTCCAAAGAGCTCTACCTCTGATGATCCCTGAAATTCTGTTAGAAATCTATTTCTTGGAGGTATTTGGTTTTTAGACTCTCTATTAAAATGCGAAATTTTTCCATGCCAGAAGGAGGCAGTGTAGTGTAGTGGAAATGGAAGTAAGCTTGAAGCCATACAGACCTGAGTTTAAACGCCAAATCTTTCGCTTTGTTGTTTTGGGCAAGTTATTTAACCTTTCTGAGCTTCAGTTGTTTTATTCATAACATGTCTTGGATGGTTGTTATAAGGCATACAAATGCTGTATGCAAAATGGTAAACAGTCAGTGAATGGTGGTTATTATTCATGGACCATCACGTCAGCTAACCGAAGCTACCATTGGGTAGGTGCTTTGGAAAGGAAGAACCAACTGGAAGAGTAAAGAGGGGCAAAAAGGGAAGGTGGACAGGCCTTCAAAATATTGCGTGAGTCACAATTTGTCTAGAGCATGGGATCCATGAACTTGGATGGGGAAAAAACTTATCTTTATTTTCACTAAACTCAAACTGAAATAGAACATTTCCTTTTACTACATATATAAGTAACAAACCCCAGTAACATCAACGGTATCTATGAATTCATCACCAAATCATATTTTCATAACATATTATAGTAGTTGCAGATATCTTAAAATATCATTTATACTAATCACGCCTTCAAAATTATGGTAGATATTACTTTACTGCTGATGCTTGCTATTTAATATGTTAATAAAAAAGCACATATATTCCTATGCCACAAAATTGCTTTAAAAATATTTTGATAACAGTATTTTAAGGTAATTGTTTCCTTTTGCAATCTTACTCATTTGTTTTTTGTATTCTGAGAAGGGGTCCATATAATCCCATTTCCAAAAGAATCAAAATCTGGATCCTGAAGAGACATTTGCACCCCCACGTTCATTGCAGCACTATTTACAGTAGCTAAAATATGGAAACAGCCTAAATGTCCATCAATGGATGTATAGATACAGAAAGTATGGTGTATATATATACGATGGAATATTATTTAGTCTTAAAAAGGGAGGAAATTCGGCCATTTGCAACAACATAGATGGGTCTGGAGGGCATTATACTAAGTGAAATAAGGTAGACGCAGATGGATGAGTACTACATGTTCTCACTCATGTGAGGAATCTGAAATAGTCATACTCACAGAAGCAGAGAGTAGAATGGTGGTTTCCAGGGGCTGGAGGAGCAGAGGAGGAAACAAGGAGGTGGAGGTCAAAGGGTACAAAGATTCAGTTATGCAAGACGAAGCCATCTTTGAGATCTCGTGTACAACCTGGTGCCTACAGTTCTGCATAGCATACTTAAAAAGTTGCTAAGAAGGTAGATCTTATGTTAAATGTTCTGGTCACACATACACACAAAAGAAGAGGGCAGGAGGAATCTTTTGGAGGAGATAGATATGTTTATGGCATTGTTTGTGGTCATGGTTTCGTGGGTGTGTGTTTTTTTTAAAAACTTAGAGGGAAATCTTACCATATGCAACAGCATGGATGAACCTGGAGAATAATATGATAAGTGAAATAAGCCAGTCACAGAAGGACAAATACTGCATTATCCCACTTATATGAGAGATCCAAAATAGCCAATCTCATAGAAGAGAGAAAATGGTGGTTACCAGGGGCTGGAGTGAGGGGGAAATGAAGAGTTAGTGTTCATTGGGCTTAAAGCTTCAGTTATGCAAAGATGGATAAGTTCTAGAGATCTGCTGTATGACATAGTGTCCATAGTTAATAACGTATTGTGTGCTTAAAAATTTGTTGAGGGTAAATCTCATGTTAAGTGTTACCACAATAAGGAAAAAATTAGTACACCCACTCTAGAAAAAAAAAGAAGGGGTTTATAGTCTTCACCAGACGGCCATAGGGGGCTATGGTACAAGAAAATTAAAAAAACTTTGTCTAGAGCAAGTACCAGCTGGATAGGATAGCTAATCAGAGTCACTGAGGAGTTTCTCTCTTTTTCTGAGGGTTGTGGGTAATGATAGCGATTCTCACCACTCGGCCTTCTATACACTAAGCAAAGGGAATGGGAGATGTCTCTATTCTCTCTCGCTCTCCATCTCCATGTAGTTTTCTATCTCTATCTCTGTGCAGTTTTTCCTCCTCATTTTCACATCCAGGAGTGGTCACTGTGAACAAAAAGATAATTGTGTCAACGGAGTGCGTTACAAAGAAAAAGTTAAAAAGAAAAGTTGTTAGTCTATTTGACCGTGAATGTCATATCTATTTCTTATGAGTGGGAAGGCAATATTAAATTCCTCTAGCAGGGGAACCAGGAGCAGACCAGTTTGTTATTTTTTCTGAAACAGTTGAGATATCCAGTCTATTCCTTCGGTCCCCTCATCTATAAAGCGATCAAGATATTGTGGAAGTGCCTTGGGAACTTTATGGCCAGTCCCCATAGTTTCTCCCTCTACTTTTCTAGATCTTTCAGGGTATTTTATTTTTGGGCAACTGAAAAGGAAAGTGAACACTAGGAACAAAGGCTCCTCTCAAATACGACGACTGAGAAAGCAGTAGGGCAAGTTCAAGAGAGTGGGGTGTAGGGCTGGGTGCAGAGAGGTGGGGAGAGAAGAAATCGAGAGACTTCACATGCAGTGTGACTTGGAAAGAATTAGCTAGACTAATGGCTTCAGTCTGTTTTGCTTGTGTACTCCATAGAAGAATTTTGAAAGACTCTTTCCGAGTTGACATCTAAAATTTTTTCTTTTTTGATTGGCACCTGGGTTAACAACTGTTGCCAATCTTTTTTTTTTTTTTTTCCTGCTTTATCTCCCCAACTCCCCCCTGTACATAGTTGTATATCTTAGTTGCAGGTCCTTCTGGTTGTGTAAAATTTTTTTATCATAAATTTAAATAGTTGCAAAGTATGTATTAGGTGAGGTGCTGAATATCATTTCCATGATTAAAATACATTTTCATAAAAACTTTGGAGCTGGAGAATTAACTCATTAAATTTATAGAGAGTGTCCATCACATAAATTAATTGGCAAAGCTAGTCCTTATTGTTAAACCATTCTGCCAGATTGGACTTACTTTCTGTCAGAAGAAAAAATTATTTCATTTTTTAATTCAAATAAATGTGTTAATCTATGACCTTTTGGAACCTTCTTGCTTCTGAATTCTGACTCTAAGAAATGAAGCAAGGAAAGAAAGGAGTGAGGGAAGGAAGAAGGAAAGAAAGAGGCTTGCCATGGGTTTTTCACCTCCTTTCAATATTTCTTTCCGAGGCTCTCTTGTGTTTCTCTCAAAGGACTCTCTCTTGGGGAGAAGCCATGGAGGTTTACACGCTCCAGGACAGTGCACCTGACCAGGACTGTGGTGGGCGAAGGGTACGCTTTTCTTTTGCAAAGTAGGAAAAGGGCTATTGGGGGAAAAAAAAGAGTCCTTGTGGCACTATCTTAGGCAGATTAATTTCAGGAAAGAGGACATGCAGAAGTGGAAGAGTTGGCAGTTGCTTCCCCAAAGCTATGGAAAATCCTTGGGAAGTCTTCATGGACCAGGCCACATGTACTTGTACCCCAGTTTAAAGACTCCTGAGACACCAGAACAATCTACTGGTCCTGAACTCTTTCCACCACCACTACATCCACCACTGCCCCAGCAAGGCCACAGGCCCCTGGAATCGAGGTGGGTGGGTTGAAGCATTGTCATCATCTAGAATTAACCAAATTTAGTGGATGATTATTATTAGTATTTTTCTTTGTAAACTCCACGTGGTTAACCAGGCTTTTTGAGTTTCACAAAACATGCATCCCTGGCTTTCTTGCTCTTTCTTTCTGAAAAACATTGCCTTTGTTCTCTCAGTCCTGCTGAGAAGGAGGGGAACGCGACTTCTCATTTCCGTGTAGTCCTTGCCATTGAGCAGCAGTGTGGAGCGAACACCTCCTTTGAAACCCAGGAGTCATTTATGTTTGGCACGCTCAGAGGGACAAAAGCTGAACCGATAGATCTTTTCCTTCGAGTTGTGCTTCCACACCCCACCGGACCGGGAAGGGGGGGGTCCGTCAGTACCATTGTTGGGCCAATTGCCTTTTTTCCCCCAGGCATGAATTTGCATGGAAATTGCTGCTCTGTGTTGGCAGGACTCTTCTAAACGTTTTACCCAAAGAATTATACCCAACATGGGAGTTTGCCCTCCGGGCTGTATCTCTTTTGGACCAGGAAAATGAAATTCCTTGATGAGAAAGGACTTGCCTCGAGTCTTCAGATTCTAGAATTACCAGCATAACACTCCAGCAGATTTTATCTGTCTCCTGATCTGTCTGTGTAAATGTTGTGAATGCTGGGGTGGTGCGGCAGTGGTGGGCGTGGAAGACGGGTTAGGGCTTTGATCTTGTCTTTGTGACTGGAGGAAGTGTGAAAGTCTTTCCCGGTATTCTCCTATATACACAGGCAAAAGTACTGACTGTGCTGCAGAGCTGGAGGAGGAGCAAAGTGGGCGCAGGGTAGGAGAGAAATGCAGGCAAAATGATGCAGAGACTGCCCTGCCTCCATTTGAGGTACTTTGCCCCCTCCTTGATGGGGCCTCCCACCTACTTCCTGGCCCCATGCCTTTCCGTTCTCCCACCACCAAGCTTGGCTTTCAGAAAAATGCGTGATCTCTGGTAGTTACCCCTCAGGATGGATTGAAGTTTGCTGAAGGTTTTCCCGGGCCATAGACTCTTGCACCCCTGTGGTGGAATAAAAAATTTGGCCTAAGGTTTCAGCCATTGTGAACAGTTGGGGAAGTTTTTAGGTTTTTTTTTGTATGTTTTTGGTAAATCTCAGTATATAGTAATTGCCTACTCTCTCTAGACTCAAGACTGGCCCTGTTTTTGCCATCTTAGTCCTGTGAAATGACCAGAAATTGGGACGAATCCAGGAAATGAAGGATGAAATGCCTTAGTGCCGTCGAGTCGGTTGCTGGGGTGCTGGATAAACATCTGCCAAATTCTCTCCGAGAGCTTCCAGTCACGGCCACGGTTCCTCAAACGGGGGTGGAGCCCCCAGGAGGTCCAAGGGGGCCCCACTGTCAGCTAACTCTGAAGAGAGAGGTCTGAAATGTTAGCAGTTTGATGCCCGTGGCGAGGAGCTGGAGGTTTTCTGGAAGCGGAGTGGTTGGACAGCAGAAGCTGACAGGGCTCCTCACTTCAAGAACGTTAAAGAGAAAAGACAGCATATGTATGAGGCGATATCAAATAGGAATAAAAAAATAAATTCAATTCAAGTACAAGCTTTTGAAATATTAATACGTCTGAAGTGCCCTCAGGGGAGAGACGAGTCTGCTAGGTGGCTTTTAATGTGAGGTTTAAAAGTTTTACTCATTTTGATTTTTCACAAATTGCTTTGTTTGATTTGGGGGGTAGGGTCGTTTTAAATAATTATTATAAAGGAATTTTGTTAGGGGATGGCATTAGAGAAGGGAGTGAGGGTTTGGACTGAAGGAATTAGGAGGATGCGAGCCAAAACAGGAGAGAAGAACGCGGTGGAAAAGCCAAGGGGAAGGGTGCAGGCTGCCGCGAGGGCACAATTTAAAGGAGCAATCCAATGAAAGGAAAGAAGAAGCTGAGCTTCACCTTCGGGCATCAGGCAGAAGTGGAAAACTGGCAGTCCATAGGTCCCCTCTGCGTGTCCATCGTCAAGCGCACACGTAGTTTAAAACATATTAAAATTGTTGATAACGTTTAAAAACGGAAAGACTTCACATAAAAATCTGGGTTTCTGAGTTCTCTGGGAAAATTGGAGGAGCTGACGCTACTGGCCACAATCTCATGTGGTACTGACCAGGGTCAGCTGGGAGGAGGCAGCTCCTGCTGGTAAGGCAGGACCTCAACAGTTTATCTGTACACTCCGGATGGCTGCACGCCTGGTCACCCCACTCGTTTACATTGCCCGCCTGCTGGTGTGGCACTTAGTTTGTAAACTCTGGACTCAGTCCCTCTTGCCCTGGGGAAGGGGCACTGCCCATTGCCTGACTTCCCGAGGGAATTGCTGGTCCCTGCTGATGTTGCTGCTGACTCCTCTGGTCATAGTCATCAGTGTAAAGCACTTCGGCCCTATGTAAAGGACATATACACAGATAGGAGTGAGACAAAAACTTAGGCCCACATCTCTTGTTTACTGGGGTATTTTATTTTCATATTCATGGTGCTAGGAATTCCATGCTTTGGCATTGCTCCTGTTTTAAAGTAAAGGCTGCTCCCCTTATCTGTCATCACCACCTGCTAGGCCAGGCAACCTCTTCCAAACACAGCTCTGTGACACAGAACCTTGGACTGGGGTGTCCAGAAGGCTGAGTCTTAAATGAGGCGGGGCACGGGCACCGGCTGTGCTGCTATATATTATAAACTAGCTTTGGAGTCAGCCGCTAGGGCACTTGGTTGTGTGTAGGGCACTTGCCTGAATTAACAGCCATTATTTTAACTCCCGAGTACCTTCCTCCACTCAACACTTCTTGCCACCGCCTTTATATCTTCTTCATACTCCTATGTGGTTGTTTTCCTTTCCATTTTAGCCCATTAAATTATCATAATTCAGGGAAAGCTAATAAAATGCTAATGGGTACAAAGGAATAAGCAAATGGTATGTAACATTACAGTAAACGGCAAATAGTAATGGAATATAATGTGAATGGTGCTTTCTGGTCTGGTTTCCCCGTGGGGCAGGAAGGATGTTCTATTGGGCAGCAAATGGATAGGATCATAGACACTGAGAAAAAGCCCTTCAGGAGAGAGCGTCTCCTATGATTGAGTTGGTTAAGGATTGCTGCTGATGTCTATGGATCTTAGCAGGTAAAGAGTGCACATCACAGTGGGGTGTCGGGAAAGCTTGGAAAATGTGTCAGGACATCAGTGAGGGCCCGTATAGGTGGCAAGCACAAGCTCTGTTGAATGTGCTTAAGGTCAGAAATGGGAAATGGTGCTTATGGGAAAGGAGTTTGCAGCCTTAAATACAAACACTGAATTAATGGTTTTTATAGTAATTAATGCATTAATAAACCTGTGAAAATAGTAATTGTCCTGAGCTTTAAATAGTTCCAGAAGTCCTATGAAAAGTAAGTATGTAAATTATGTAGTATTCCAGGAAAATGGTGCATCTAAGAAATGCATCTGAGAATACACAGATATGAGCGAGGCAAAAATTTAGACCCACATCTCTTGTTTACTGGGCTATTTTATTCTTGTCTTCATGGTGCTAGGAATTCCACGCTTTGGCATTGTTCCTATTTTAAAGATTTTATTTTTTCCTTTTTCTCCCCAAAGCCCCCCAGTACATAGTTGTGCATTCTTCGTTATGGGTTCTTCTAGTTGTGGCATGTGGGACGCTGCCTCAGCGTGGTCTGATGAGCAGTGCCATGTCCGCGCCCAGGATTCGAACTAACGAAACACTGGGCCGCCTGCAGCGGAGCGCGCGAACTTAACCACTCGGCCACGGGGCCAGCCCCGCATTGTTCCTATTTTAAATGAATACATTCCTGTTTCTCTACATAACAAGGTGAGTTAGCCCCACCTTACAGCAGGTGCTCCTAATGGGTTGGTAGGTGTTGCAGGCACTAAGACCAGCCTGTCCAGGACAGCTGAATTCAAATCCTGTCTTGGCAACTTACTAGCCATTAATCTTGGGGGATATTACCTAAATGCTCCAAGCTAATTTCCAAAATGCAGATAACAATACATAATACACTGGGCTGCTGTAGAGATTAGGGATAGATATATAAACCACTCAGTTTAATGTATGGGACCTAGTTAGTCTCCATAAATGGTGGCTTTTATTATAATGATGATAATTTGTGCTGCTTTTCCCAAAACCACTTTTGGAAGGTCCAAGATTCTCTGGGTCAAACCAATTATGAACCTGTCAAGCTATGTAGCATCTGGCTGAGGCGAGACTATGGGCAAAATACAGAGACGTGATTGCTATCACCATTTTATTCTCTCTCAAGACCTTTTCACCTTTGCAAAGCACACACAAAACTTGTGTTTACTGAAGAACCCAGTGGATAAAAATAGTGAAAGGAAAGGCTGAAATGAGTGGTTAGCACTAGGTCTGCAGTATCAAATAAAAAAGAAGAGAAAGACTCCTGACAGCCCCTCAGAGTGTGCCTGGTGGAGAAGGAAGGCAGGAGAGAGTTGAGGTGCTTGGACTTCATGCTGAGACTCCGCTGATTGTGCTAGGGGAGCAGTTGGCTTGAATGCCTTACTGTGGTTTGATCTTCCACCACAGTCTAGAAGCTAAATGAGCCCAATTAAGCAAGCAAGCAAATAAACGTTGCAACATGGGGGAGCTGTAAGGGAACCAACTGGGTTGGGAGCTTTAAAAGAAACTTGAAGGCTGGGGAAAGGATGTGCGAGGGTTGGGAGTTGTCTGGTAACCAGGGAAGTTGCCTTGGTCTTGGCCAGCAGTGGCTGTTTGCATGTTCTCCAGCATCAGCAGTGACTGGGGAAGGGCAGTGGGGTGGAAATGCGGTCCAGGCTGGTGATATTTGCTGGAGTCAGTGACTCTGCCCCTGAGAGAGCAGCTCCAGCCCAGAGCAAGGGAGGTGAGGTCTATGCTGGGGAAGGAGCCTTCTGGGCTCCTTGGAACTTTGAACAGACTTTCTTCTAACAGTAGCCGATTTTTTTCTAATCAAACTTCTTGTGATTCATGTGGTCAATATGCTGGCAAGGGAGGAAGTTGGTGCCAGCTTATTGGGCAAAGTTTCCTCAGGTTTTGAATGGAGCTTAGAACATGAAAATGCTGACCGACCAGATAAAGTGTGCCCTGAGAACCAAATGCAAATACTAGAGCAGACGTGCTTTTGAGATTTGTGGGGAACATAGAGCCGTATCAGTGGGTCATCCTCATCTTATTTTCTCTGCCTCTGCCTCCCCTCCTGCACTAGCTAAAAGCAGAGATGACTCCCTCCCTTTCCCCCATCTCGCATGGGCTTAGAAGCAAGTCAGACTCCGCAGATTCAGACTTGGTGGTCCAAAGCACAACTTCTGGGCTTCTGCATCTTTCTATCCCTGGGTCCTCGCTGTGCTGGATAGTTTTAGTTTGCCCCTGTAAACTCATTCTCCAGACTTGTCCACTCCACTCTGTACTTTGAAGACTGTCTTCATTGTCCTGTATCAGACGAGCTCCTCCCTTCCTCTCTGCTGCATCTGGCCAGTGGAGAGAAGAGCAAGAGAATGTGTAGTATTTATTCTTGGGTTTCCTCTCTACCAGGCCTGTGTTGGCGGTGGCTGTGCTCCTCCTTAACAGCCACAACTTTGTTTGATGGCCCTCTCATAGCTACAGCTGACAACCTTCTAGGTCAAAACCCTGGGAGACAATTCCCACTGGCTCCCTTCCCTTGACCCTTCAGGCACAAGGCTGGTAACTCCTCCCTGCCTGCTCCCTTGTCCTTGCTCCAGAGCACATGAGGTCCCTTGTTGGTTTTCTTTACCTCCCAACCCTCCTCCGTTGAATATAGTCCCTTCATGAAACTCTCCCTGCATCTGTTTCCTTCCATGACCCTGGCTTATCTGTCACTCAAGCCCTTGATCCCGTGTGGCTCCCCTAGTCACGAGGTTATCTCCCTCTCTCATCCCAGTCCATTCAAGGACTAGGCTTCTATTCTCAGCATCATGGGCTTCCTAGTTGCTCTGCCCTAAACCAAAGCCTACCCAACTGACAGCTATCCAGTCCCTCCCCCTGGGGCTTCTTCTGCTGGACTGTACAGAGAGATCTCCTAGAGCCACGACCTTGGCCTCAGATCCCTAAACATTGGATTGCTTTCTGCTTCTTTAGATGCTCCCTGCCTCCCAGATCTGATCAGACACCCCCATATCGACCTCAGTGCCCTCATCGTGAGGGCAGAGACCACTGTCCCCCCTCCCCTGCTGCACAGTCCTCCCAGCCTAGTCTAGCTCCTAGCCTCGCTTCTTCCATCCAGCCATTTCCCCTGCACCTGTCTTACCTTGTCTTAGTGAGCCTCTGTCATCAATGGCATGTCTCCCCTCTCCCCTGAGTCAGCCAGAGCTATCTTCTAGGGCTTCCAACTGAGTAACTCAGGCAGAGGAAGAGCTTTTGATGCTGCAAAAAGTGACCTTGGAAGTTGCCCTTGAGTTTGGAATGGAAATTTATGAGGCAGAACTAAAGAGTTTAACTGTCTTTCTCAAAAATCTAAAGCATTTGCCAGGGAGCACAAACACATTGTGTTTTACAACACCTTGGTTTGGTATAATAGTATTTTTTGCTGAAATACTTTCCTAAAATTTGTAGAACTGAATAAAAATGTACAATAAATATAAATGTATAAATATGTATTTGTAACAATCTATTATAGAACATCATTAATATATATTTTCTCCTTATCCAAGTGGGATTGTGTACTCTTAGGCTATGAAAGCTATCAGGGCAGACTGAATTGTACCCTCTCAGCTGTGGAGACTTAGCTTGCCACACTGTAAATGCAGTCAGCAATGAACCCTCCGGCTCCCTACCTTGAGTGGAGTGTATTCGCAACGCACATGTCTACTTTCTGCCATTTAATCTAAACAATACTTTTAACCCCTGACGGCTGACATGAAGGGACTAAGGGATAGTTCTGGATTGGCTGCAAAGAAACACAAGAAAAATAACACCTGGGGTGTTTGTGATTGGAGGAAATTTCAAGGAAGTGATTGGCAAAAAGCAGTCAATTAGGGGTAGGTAGGAGGCCTTTGCCGTCTTGAGGAAACAGAAGCTTCCCTGTAGCCTGGGAAGATCAACCCGAAATGGTAGGCACGGTGGCCAGAAGAAGTAAAGCAGGAGGCCTGTCATGATGTGAAGAGAGTTGCAAAGAACCAAAAAGGGTCTGTCTGTGGATGATGACTCAATGCTAATGTGGGGTGTTATTCATCATTCTGCAGAGGGCCTCTGCTCTAAGCTCCCGATTCAGCCAGCATGCCCATTTCCAGCACTGTACCTACCCTCTGTGCTAAAAGGGCTCCAAAATCTCTCTCTAACAGTTCTTATGCTCTTTGTAACAGGTACCCTGAATATATTCTGATAGATGGAACAAAGGGAAGAAATAGAATTCCCATCTAGAGCTAGCTACAGCTATGCAAAAGAGGCCAGACAGCGCTAGCTACAGCTTTGCAGAAGAGGCCAAAATAAGCAGCTGTCATGCATTCGTCAAATTCAGGACTCTCCCAAGTATTAAATCAATCCCATCAAAGCAGTTTCATTGTTGATGGATGAATGGATTGAAGTAGATGTATAACTTTAAAAGGGCCTGCCATTTGGAGTAGAAAACACGCTGTGAGGCCCAGTGGCTTGGCACCATTCTTTCAGAGACCAACAGTATTTACTAAGCACGTTCCGATTCTGTTGCTCCTGGGCTTATTTTGTTGAATTGTGCTATTTTAAGAATATTCTATTTTCCAAGGACTTCAGGTCAAATTCAGAACATTTCTATGATTCTGGTGGGTTATAAAGAGTCACGGTCAATCACTCAAGATCATTAATGTCTAGGCCAGTGCTTACCCCAGTGTAGTCTTTGGTGACTGTAGCAGAAAGAATAGCATCTGGGTCTAACTTTGTTAAAATAAATATTTTATTGTCTCTTTAATTAACAATTTGACTCTTTAAACATAGGTGGTGCATTGGAGTCTTTCATCTTAATTATTTATTGCTGAAATTTAAGTGGGCTTGAAAATTTAGAAAATGGGCTCTGTTTTATGTATAAAGACTAGTAAGGCGTAAGTTGTGTTTATTTCCTGAAAGCAATGACGAGTTTACATTGATGTGCTTATTTTCTTTCACCCAGTTGTCATCCTTGTGTAATATGCAGCTGCAGTTTGTGAATTCATCTGGGACACATGAGAAGTGGCCTCTTTAGCACAATGAGCTGAGCACAGGGGCTCAACTAAGTCTAGCAACTATGAAGAGCCATGCTCTGTTCCCTTGCTTTCTTGTGTCTCTAGGAGTATTTGTATTTTCTAGGGATTGACAAACTGAGTAGAGGTGAGCAACAAGAAACAAACTACCACCTATCCTTATGGAATAACTTTCTCTTTAGCCCATTGGAAATTTATTGTCTTTAAAATGATATTCAATGTACTTTTGCAAGGAATTTTAATGTGGGACAGTTTGAGTGAATGAGCAGAATCCCCCAGCATGAGAAGAATTCTCATAGCATATTTGTCCATTATGGAAGTGTTTCTTTTATTAGCTCTAAAGCTGTTCAAAGAAGCCAAAAGATTTAACCTCCTTACACATGTTAACCATAAAAGCGTAAGTTATTCAAAGTTGAGAATACTAGAAGGTATTTGCCAGCTCCCTGAAGATAGCTAGAAGTAAATGAGTTTCAATGGAAATAGACACAAGAGAGGGTTTTCTCATTGGGGAAACTGGTAGACATTGAAATGAACCACTTTGGAAAACTATGGGGTTTTTGTTCTAAAGATCTTTAAAAATAAGGATGCATCCCTATTGTTCTGTAGTGTATTTGATTCATAGACTTAAAGGAGTGGACTTTTCAACCTGTGTTTAGTGAGGGGCTTCTCAGGGTGAGGTGGGATGGGGCCAAGTGGAGGGTGGGGTGAGCTGGTGGGACTGAGGCACGTGCTGCTAAACCTGGAAAAGAAATACAACCTTCACTTGTCTACTGAGTTCCAAATTTTAAATTCAGACGAGAGATGATCAGGAAGCAAATATTAATGGCTGAAAAGCATTGAAAATTCTCTTTGAAATGAGAGCATTTCTTCTTTAAATATTGTGCCTAAGAGAGCACTCATTCAGTTTTAGTATATGATTGTCACAGACATCATGTAAAGAGGCTAGTGTGTGTGGCTCCTAGTAGGCACTCAGAAAATGTTTGTTGATTGAATGGTGCAAAGGAGAGCAGATATAGCAAAACACATTGGCTTATTTATTACTTGAACGTTATTGGTGGAAGAGACATTGAACATGTTTGTTGTGTAGAAAGAGGTCAGCATATTTTTTTCTGGAAAGAACCAGGTAGTAAAGATTTTGATTTTGTGGGTCACATTATCAATGCTATGACTGCTCAACTCTGCCATTGTAATGTGAGAGCAGCCATAGATAACACATAAGTGAATGGACATGGCTGTGTTCCAATAAAACTTTATTTACAAAACCAGGCATCATGCCAGATTTGGCCTATGGGCCATAGTTTGTTGACCACTGATTTAGAACACAGGTATGATCAAACCTCTCAGCTTCAAGGTATATCGAATTTAATGAAAAAGTGTATTAGATGTGAGAAATATCACTAATAGTGGCTTATTATCAACATTTTGTGTAAAGAGAGTTCTAGACTTTTATTTCAGAATAGCTGAATAGAATCAGCTGCATGTCTCTGCTGGTAAATGCTTATTTCATTTTGCTGTCATTTTAACAAACTTTTCCTTTCTGTTCTTTGAACTTCTGTAAGGTGCTTCTACATAATAAAACATTAGGCAAAAAAATTCTTTTTCAGAATGAGAAGTCTGATTTATGAAAAGCTTTGTGCTGTAGATGCAGATTTTTTAATCCAAGAAATAGTTCCCTTTCCTTCTTAACATAGATAAAGATTCCTTTCTTAGGATGGAGCCAGCAACGATGGAACCAGATAAAGTCAGTGTGTTAACACCAAGCAATCCAACATGATCAAATGCAGGATGTTGAACACGTTTCTGGCAGAAACAAAAATGGCTGTCTCATAAATCAGCAAGGGTTTTGTAAACCGTCTCATGTACTACAAACCTACTCTCTTTATGGAAATCCTGACATATTTATTCTCATTCTCTCTCTGTCTCTGTGTGTGTGTGTGTGTGTGTCTCACACACACACACACACATAATTTTGAATGATTATTGACACTTTTTTACATTTTATTTTATTACTCTGGCACCCCAATACTTTTATTGACTATATTAACTGCATTAGTTCAAACCATTCTAAATTTGAGCCACTTTATAGGAAGATTAGAACACTAATTGTTTTTGAATTAGAACAGTAAAAGGAAACAATCTTTATGTGGGGTGGATTTATGATATAAAACTAATTATCTCATTAACCTTACCTACAGAACCATTAGCATGGTCAAAAAAAATCCAGGACAATGTAGCATTTCAATACACAACATTTTTTTTTTTAGCAATTTATAGCTAACTAGGAATAAATTTCATTTATGCAAATTCCTTTTTAAAAAAGTGTCTGATAAATAACAAGCAGCTAATTATTAAAAACTTGCACGATTATGTCTAGAAAATATCTGGAAATTTAGCAAATTCAGTCCTGGGAATTTCTTTGGCTCTAAGCAAATCTTTTAGCTTTTACCTCAGTTTTCCACTTGCAATCTGGGGCATCATTTTTAGAATCACGAATTTATGATAATGAGAAATGGTAAGAGATGAATTTATCTGACAGTTACCTTTATTTTATGTTATTTTATTTTTGTTGATGATGTACCTGAAACTCACATGAAATGATGTGTCCGTGGTCTCATAGCTCGTTGGAGCTTTAGGGGTTCAGAGAGTTTTTCTCTATGCCAGTTTGGTCTGACTTTCACAAGAACAGAGATTGCTCTGCAAAAGAAGGTGGTCCAGGCAGGGGCTGAGATTTCACTCAATAGGTCTCGTCAGCCTCACCGTGGTTCGATGGGCCCTGTGGGCCTTTCTAAACTCAGTCGTCTCCTGGCAGAGCTGTAGCGACAGTGGGAGGTTGTGTCATGGATTGTTCATGAGGGGCTGGTGCTCTGAATTTCTCTGTAGTCCATCTCAACATCTGAATCATCTCAAAGAAGCAGAAGCCATTTCCACATTCTGTTCTGTAAAACAAGATCGTTGTAAAGAGGACATTCTGGGAAACTGACAATTCTGTTTCTCCTATGTGCCCGGTGCTGTGCTGATGCTCTCGGTCCTCACAGTTCATATGTGCATCACACAGTTTTAAAGGGTTAGACAAGAGTACAGCAAAGCATATTCTTCTCTAAGATAATACACTTTCTTGGAGAAAAATCACCAGGTTTTTGGTGAAGAGATCTGGTCCCAATCCTAGTTTTTCTGTTCCTAGATCTCTTATTATCTGTAGCCTTGGGCTCATCACGTGGCCTCCAAACCTCACCTGTAAGGAGGGGGCTACTCCTGTTTACCTCAAAGGCAGGGTGATAATGGAAGGGGAATCCCAGCTCCACTGTTTCCTAGTGCTGTGTGACCTAGGGGAGTTACTCGACCTCTCAGTGCCTCAGCTTCCTAAACTACAAAATGGGGATATAAAATAATATCTACCTCATCAGGTTGTTGTGAAGAGTGAATTACTGCATGTCAAACACTTAGAGCAATGCCTAGCGCATAGTAAGCATTCAATATGGTAGTTATTATTATTATTATATAAAACTGCTTTGAAAGAGAAAAACTATATTAAGGTAAAGAATTATTTATTAGTACCTAAATTGCACATATAAAAATTGAGTTTAAACACATTTCCCGTAAGGTGGGAGTCTGCTGCTACTTGGTAAAAAGGACTTGTTCCAAATATTACTTCCTCCCCGTTTTCCTTTTTTTTCTTTCTTTTTATTGTGGGTTTTTTTTTTTTTTTTTTGCTCTTTACCTATTTCTCTTTCATTCTCTGGAAAATGAAAAGTGATCTTGAAGGTGGGAAGATTAAATTCTTTTAACTCCTCAGAAAAAAGAGGCTATAAAACTGCAATATAATAATGCTAACAGTAAAAATAATATGTAGTCAAATCTGCAAGCAGCAAAAACAAACTTAGCTCAGCTCCGTTTTTGGTGTGGCCCATGAAAACCTACAAGTTTTCAGTGGTTTGCAGGATGCAGAGTGCAATTCAGGTCTCAAGGCAGCCCTGCCGTGTAGTAAGCTTGGTGATAGTGGGTGGGGAAGGGCTTTTTCAAATGTTTCTCTCCCACATATTTTTAAATTTGAAATGACACAGAAGGTTTATTAGGTAAATAGGTTAAAAGTGTGTTCAGCTGTAAATGACATATCGTTTGGGACTGATACTGGGTGTATAGAATATTGGGAGAACCATTTGAAGAGTGGTGTTGTAAAGGCGGACAGTGGTAAGGGCGTGAGTTATTTGTTACTGAGACTGCTGGGCAGTGAGTAGGAGCCATTTGGATAGATGTCCTACCGGTTCCTGACGTGTGGCTTCTGTCTAATTTACACAGTTGGCTCTTTGGAGGACGACTCAGTATGACACTCTGCCAGCTGTCTATAAATAATGAATGGTCCTGCTTAGAGAAGAGGACTCTGAGACTGCCAGACAGTGATTGGTACCCACTGCCATCTCCACCCCCATCCATCTATCTGTCTATCATCTATCGTAATTTATCTATCCATCTATTATCTATTTATCTATCCATCCATCTATCAATCATCTATTATCTGTCTATCTATCTGTCTATCTATCAATCCATTTTCTATCTATCCATCCAACTATGATCTCAGAATCAATTGAATTCAAAGAGACTGTTGCAGGAATTATCAAGAATCCACACCAAGTGAGGGGACACTGTGTCTTAATCCACATTAAGGACTCACTGACAGGAGTTTGGACACAGTTAATCTCAGTGGACTATCATACCCACAGCTTGGTGGAGAAATCACTCATTTGCAAATTGAGAAAGTCCCCATCAAAGCTGTGTCACTTAACTGATGAGAACAATCCCAGAAATTATACTGAGTTTGAGCAATAGTATATGTATTTAAATCCCCCAAGAACGTGTTTATGCAGAGAAGAGCAGCAATTGCTTACTGTCCCCATAATCTGTGCGCTAAAGAGCCCCACAGTGCACATTTACACAGCAGACGGTGGCTTGACTTCAGTGGCAATGAGCTGTGGACAGAGTGCTCATTGAGAGCTACCAGGCACTTCCCCCCACTTGATAGTAATAGCTCCAGTGCAAGCCTTACACGCTTAGGATCCTAGTGTACCAAGCAGGCTGGGATGAATGCATTTCCACCTTTACTTCTACAAAGTCTTTTTTTCCTTTTAAAGGCTCATTTCTATTGGCATTAACTAAACACAAGAATTCTCAGAAACCTAAATTGAAAATGAGAGTTTAAATCTATACTCCGATGCTAAGAATTGAGTCATATTATAATATACCATATATCATATATTGTCAAATATTGCTTGGGTCTGCAGACATAATTAATATAAGCTAGCCATTAATCGTGTGATATATGATCCAAGAACCTTTAATATAACAAAGCCAACTAATATTTATCTCGAATGTGCTATAATCTTTACTCACATCACAAAACATTAACAAAGGGTATATTCTTTAATGCTGCACTCCCAAGGGTTTATTTGAACTTTTTTTCTGGTTTAATTAGCTTATTCATTTTAATTAAAGTGCAGTGCAACATTTACATGGTGTTTAATCTGAAAGTTAATCCTGTTTTCTTAAAAGATTAAGTACAGTAATAAATATAAAATAACGGTGGCTGTATCTCACAGGACTGGTACTTTGGCTACATGAACAACTTCTGCTGGAAATAGCAGAAACATAGATTTTCTCTAGTATTCTTTTGTTGAGACATTAATGCCACAAGAATAGTTTTCTAATCAATTAAGAGCTGCCACAAAAGCTGGATTCCCACAGTCTCCCAACTCGTGAGTGTGCAGATCTTTGGGATTTGAAGTGGAACCCCAAAACTTGCTGCCGTCATCCCACAGCCTGTATTCGTGTGTCCATGGTCCCCCCACCCCCAAATTCTCCCCTCCCACACCCAGTTCATTTTGACCAAGCATCTAACTTTTCCATAGAGACAAGCCTCCTTGTTGCCAGCATCTCCTCTAGCCCAATCTTGCCTTTGCCCTTGGCAACTTCATTGCCTGTGTGGACAACTTGTACAGCTAGCACCCTGTCCCTCAGTGCCTTGACTTCCACATTGATTATTACTGTCTCTTCCATTCTGACTTAGCTGCTCACTTCCAGGGTCGCACTCTAGACTTGTCATTGCCAGAGACTGCATCACTCTGAAGCCACTTACTCAAACACGCCACTCTTCAACGCCTACTTCTTTCCTTCCTGCCTCTACCACGGCAGTACTTCATAAAGACCTCTAGTCCACCAACTGCTCCATCTCCTCCTATCTTTATTTTCTTCCCAATTTGCTTACATTTCATGGTTATTCCAACCTCTTTCTTCCCAATACCCTCCGTTGCCTTGCCCTACTCATTCCATAATAAAACTCCTACATTAGATGAACCCAATCATTCCTTCACCTTCCCCATGTCCATTTCCAAACTGAATCTTTCCCATCATCATTCAAACATGCTTTTGTATCCTCCATTTTAAAGAGTTCTCCCTTAACTTCATCTTCTCATCAATTGCCTCTTTCACAGTCCAGGTTCTAAGAAAACTTGTGTATACATATTTACTTCACTTCCTCACTTCTCATTTGCTCTTTGACCAGTTCCAATTTGGTTTTTGCCCCCACCTCCCTACCAAAATTCATTTTGCTAAGGTTGTCAATCACTTTCATGTTATCAAATTTAATTGACACTTGTTAGTATCATCCTATTTTACTTCGCAGCAGCATTTGGCAGAGCTGTCAGTTTCTGCCACTTTTTCTCTTGGCTTCAGTGACACCACATTTAACTGACTTCTGCTTTTCTGGCCTTTCTTTCCAATTCTGCTTTGGGGACTTCTCCTCTTCATTCCAAACTCTACATGGAATATCTCAGAGCCTTGTCCTGGGCTCTCTTATTTTCTCAAATTCTTGAGAATTTCAAATCCTAAAGATTCAAAATCCATCTGTATGGAAAACACAAGTCCATATAAAAACTTGTGCATGAATGTTCATAGCAGCTTCATTCACAATAGCCCCAAACTAGAAACAACCCAAAAGTCCACCAACAGGTAAATGGGTAAACAAAATGTGGTATCTATACAATGGAATACTACTTGACAATAAAAAAGAATGAAAAACTGATACCCACAACACTATGCATGACTCTCAAATGTATTCTGCTTGGTGAAGGAATACCAGCAGAAAAGAGTATGTGTCATATGATTCCATTTATTTAAAATTCTAGAAAATGCAAGATAATCTATAGTGACAAAAAACCAACCAGCATCGCCTGAGGTTGGGGGCAGAGGGAGGGATGGACTACAAAAGAGCATGAGGAAACCTTTTGGGGTGATTGATGGAAATGTTCTGTATCTTTATTGTGTGGTGGTTTCGTAGGTGTATACATTAGTCAAAATTCCTGACACTGAACATGTTAAATGGGTGCAATTTATTGTAAGTTATACCTCAATAAGGTTGATTAAAATCTTTATGCTGGCAATGCTTGCATTTATGTCTTTAACATAGATCTCTCTTATGAGCTTCAGACTGTGGATCCAACTCTTCATGAGGCATCACCATTTTGATATTTCATAGGAATTTCAAACTTAACAAGCCTAAAACCGAACCCTGGATTTATTCTCCATAGGCTTTTTTTTCCCTCACCTCAGTAAATTGCTGTTTCAAGGAGACCGCAAAATACAGTGGCTTAAATAAAGTAGGAAGTTATTTCCATCTCACAGGACAGTCTAGAGATAGGAGAGATGGTGCTGGTAGCGTGACTCTACCCTCCCAACCCCAGGATGAAATCTTGGCTTTATGCGATCATGTGTTCAGCTAAAACTTGATTTCTATGGCAGAAGGGGAGAAATCATGTCAAGAGACAGGGCTTCTGGCTTTCTTGAGGGTGTATGGGGACTTGCGCAAATACGTTTTTGTGACACTCCTATCTATCTATGCACTTTGATAAAAAATGTGTTACAAAATCTGTGGGCTTGTGTGAAGTAAAGTGATTTGTCCATGAAGGTTTAGAATAATGGGTAGAGCAGAGGTCCTTATACACTTATGTATTGTCTAACCAGTGCACATGTCCAGGCATCTCTTCATGTTCTTTATTGTTAATTGCATGGGTCCTGCCTAATTTTGTGTCTCCTGGGCAATAAAAAACAATATAACAAATTAACAAACAAAACAAAATAACAATACTGTTTTTACTCACAATGACATAGCTCTTCAGAAGTTTTGGCATTGAAACAGTCTAGATCTTCTTGCTTCTGCGGTACCCTAAGACCATTTATTTAATACTGATTATGTCATTACTTGTGATATGGCATCATCTATCTTGCCACCCTTGACTAGTGGCTTCCAGTGACTCTCTCAGATTATACTGTGCTTCTTCGATGACTACAAATGCACATCTTACCTAGAGTATGCAAGGAAATGCAAATGGTTATTTTTTGGTAGTTCTAAATTTCCCATTCTTAAATTTATGGCATGAATGTAGAAGAACGCATCTTCCAACTGTGTCTTTTCTCGAACTTTTCAGGTTGGAATTACTGCATTCATAGAACGTGATCTCTTACAATGTTGGCTGTACCTCTGCAGGGCACAGGGGTGGGGGACCCATGGACAGAGTGGAGCAGTCCATTTGCACAAGGAATGTCAATCCGTCATCCAGCAAAGCTTAAGACTCCCCTGAGAGAGAATGGCATCACCACATCTACTGGGGGCAAAAGAAGACATCGATTGGAAGGGTGTGTTGCCATTGAGGAGCAACAGTCTCGAAAGCCCTCTGAGGGGACAGTCACTTCTCCAGGTAGGTGGGCTGGAGACGCCTTTATTTTCCTCCTAAGTCCTGAGCTGGACTCAGGGATGCAGGCTGCTTTCCTCTACTTGCAAAAGCTACCACCCACCACCTTTTACCCTGCTGTTCTTTTGTTCAGAAGATAGCTATAGATTGAGAAGCGGTGTCCTCAACCTCCTGACTCCTGGCTGACTTTGAAGACAAGTATCCAGTCCCTTTAATGGTAAGGGTATGGGATAAGAAGGGAAAGTTATCAGCTTCCAGAAAAAAATGACTAAGTTCTCACGGTCATGATTCCTGGGCTCGATACTCTTCCTTTAGAGTATGGTAACTGGAAGTCCCTCCGGACTCTTACTCTTAGTTTTAATTTCTAAAGGTGGAGTTTCTCAAGTCACCCTAAACACAGACGCCTTCTTCAGCTCCTCCAGGAAGTACCGTCTAGGCCTGGCCAACCAGCCTTGACAGAATCACAGTTGTCATCTTACCTCTAGTGAGCAATTTGCAATTCTGAAGCCCACCACACCACTTCCCACTGGATGTTGACCTCACACAGTTTTGAGTATAAAAGAGTCCATAGATGTCAATGCAACAAGACTAATGAACTCTATCATCTGTTACATTTTACAATCATTACCCCGTGGTACCTCACAGCAATGTCACGAGGGAATGATTATTTTCTCCATTAAGAGAAAGATTAAATAATATTCTAAGTCTGTCTGACTCCAAAGAACTCAATGCTTCTATCTCAGTTGTTCTCTCAAAGGGAAAGAATAAAGCACAGTTTATGCATTTACCCTGATGCCACCAGAGAAACTGGCTTGGAGACATTTTGACCAGCCGGTGCCAAATTCCTGTCTCATAGGCCACTTGTTCTTGGAGGCTGTGAGCTGCAGAGGGAAATATACCTCCCTAGGAGATTAAGCTGGACACAGCCTGGCCATCTGCTCTCTTGGCAGGGGCTGACAGAGGCTGCCTTTGTGGATAAGGGAGATGAAGCAGGGCATGTCACTGGCCAACAGTGCTGCTGGCAGTGAGGCCTGGAGGCAGGCAGACTCCTAACCCCCTGACTGCTGTTGACATCGTGGAGTCCGCAGAGCAGACATAGTGGAAATTGCATGTCTTGAAGGAAGGGGTTGAGGTGGAGTCTCGATAGCAGGACAGCTCCAGGGAAGGAGGCCAGTAGCTCTGCTAGACATCATGCTAGGTGCTGCAGTTAGAGCAAGAAACAAGGGAGTGTTGTAGGACAGAAAGACATTAAGAAAATATTAATGCGCATAATTATTTCATTACAATTGTGATAAACTCCATGATAAAAAAGCAGAATGTTCTTGATAGCACGTAATGGGGAGATCTGAGTCTGGGTGTGGGGTGGGTTTCAGGAAAGGCTTTCCTGAGAAAGCGACATCTGTAACAAATCCTATGGGTTGTTTGTAGCAGACCCGATAGATTGTTCACCAAACACCCAGTTTCCTTCCCTCTTTCTTTCTTAGAGGACTATTTTCCTCCCTTTTTATTTTCGTGTGTCCAACTCTCTCTATCTAGCCGTATGCTTCAAGGGAGGTGGCCCCGGGATATATGTCCTGATTGATCTGAGTTGATAATGGTGGTCTCAGTGCCTTGCCATGGGTTGGTTCAGGCATGTGTTAAGTTAGAGCATGTGATTGGTCAAGGCATGGATTATAATTTTGGCTACTGAGACAAAAGAGAAGTCTGCTAGAGGACTTTTGGAAATGATTTCCTCACTCTTTACAAGGAAGAGGTGACCCTTTCAGAATTTTATCATGTCTGGTGATCTGGAGTAGAGCTCACTTGAAGACAAATCTCTCTCAGGAAAAGTAGAGCAAGAAGATGGAAAGAATCTGGGCTCCTATTGGCTTCCTTACCTGCATAAGTCAACCTTGGAGCACTCCTAGCTTCAGATTTTTTGGTGTGTTCTTTACTATATGAGCCACTTGAGTTTGAATTTCTGTTATTTGCACCTGTAAAGATAACAAGAGTTATCCAGGTGATGACTGTGAGTGGGGGAGTCCATTCCAGACGGAAGAACAACACATGCACAGCCCTGAACTGGAAACAGAAAGTAGTCTCATGTGGCTGGAGAGCAGTAAGTGAGGAGCAGTGGAACAAGGTGAAGCTGGAGAGTTGGCAGGGGTCAGATCACACCGCTGTGATCCTTGGACATTAGCTAATAATTTGTATTTGGACTCCTTACAGACATACCCAGGCTTATAATTTTTTATTTGTTTTAGATGATTCTAACAAATGCTGGATGAATCTTACTTTTACTTCTGTATAGTAGAGAATGCAAATAATCATATTCCTTGATGGTCTACAAGCTGAATGAAATTCACTAGTAATCACTCAGTTTTCTAACTTACTTGGCTTGTGCAGCTATAGCCTGAAGTGGTTGCTTCTATATTGTTCTATATTGTTGCTTCTGGTCTTGCTGTCCAGCGGGAATGCGTGAGGGTCACCCAGTCTCAATGGCCTTAAATTGGGTCCTCAGCACTTAAGCATTTTGGGCAATGCTTTAGAGAGTAGTTAATGCTGGTTGTGTTTGTTGTTACAAAGCTAGAGATCATCAAATTCTTTGGTCTAGGGAGAATCTGGGAATTCTATAAAGTAATGAGGAGGAAGTTCCAATGGCTCTTGCAGAAGAGTTCTCATGTGGTCCCAGCAGGTGGGAGAGACCCAGGGGAGTAGTGGGTCCAAAATATAGTTGCTGGGGGTGTGGTTTTTAGCAAACTAAATTAACTTAGACGAGAGACCTGCTTGCTCAGCCCAACCTCACCCATTGTCTTTGGCTCTGCTGCACGTGTAGGCTCTTTGCTCTTTTCTTACCAGGCTCCTGTTCCTGTCTGTGTCTTTGGGCAGAGGAGCCTTCTCTGGATGATAGCCTGCAAAATTTGGACCCTGGATTCCAAAAGCTCAGGCTTTGGAAGCAGATGCCACTTAGCAGCTGTGTGAACTTGATCACATTATGTAACTTCTCTAAGTTATAGCGTACTCATCTGTAAGGTGGTAACAAGAATAGTACGTAACTCATGGGAATGTTGTGAGGATCAAATGAAGTAATCTACGGTGAGTGCTCAGCACAGCACAGATGTTCACTCTATGATAGCTATTATTTAAAACCGTTATTTCTTGTCATCACTACCATCAATATTTGTGGGTTGGGTCCTCATCCTCCTATGAATGCAGTATGGAGGACCCTATCACCTTTGTCATTGTCATGGTTAATACAGTGTCAACAACACAACTGTTTATTGAACTATGCACCAGGCACTGTACTGGGGTCTGAGACTTAAGAAAGCAACAACATCAAAAACAAAACTCCCACAGTTTTCAAAGTTCACAAGCCAGAAGGAAGACCTTGGCTTTACCACGAGCATTCACGTTTCACAATGAGATCTAATAAGAACGTGATTGTTAGTCTGAATTTCGAAAACTGTGACTATACGAAAGTTTTTAAAAGTTTCCATGCAAAAATATTCGATATTTTGGTTTTGCTCTGCTAGGTCCATGGAACCACCTAAATCTACAGACTCATTACATGTGCCTCACATCCAGAGAGAGTGATTTGTGTGTGTGTGTGTGTGTGGACCCTTCTGGGATGTCTCCAGCATAAGCACGCCTCTGAGCAGAGCTTTGACCGTGCTTTGCAAAGTCAGTTATTTGTTTTACTTCTGCCAGAATATTGAAAGTTTGCCTGGTGAACATTCCCTGAAATCAGAATGACTTATTATCAGCCTTCCTTTGCTTTTGATCCTGCTGCAGGATGGTGTGCTTTCCTAATGATGCAGAATCTCTCGTTAAGTTCAGGAAACAGGATATAAGGATAAGTCAATTGACTCAATTTATGGACATAATAAAACGGTCCCTATTACCTTCAGCAGTCAAGGCAAGACAAGGTGAAACACAGTGTTGTAAAGTTATTATGACAAAATAGTTTAGTATTTACCTGACCAAATAAAGTGAAAATACTGCATTTATTTTTGAAGCGGCATTTCAGACATTATGACCTAAAATTAATAGTGGTAGATGATCATTTATCCTGTCGCACAGGGATATTGCAGAGTTCACTCAAAGCCAGGAATATCTGCTATTAAATCATGGCAAACTGAAAAAAAAATTTTGAAGTATTTCCTTGTGTCTGCTCTCTGTCTACTGTTGGCCCCACCGAGCCAGTGTTAACAGCTAAGGCATTTCTTTTTCCATCTTGTAATATAATTAAAAACAAATTTAGAAGCAGAATAGATGTTTTGTGTGTTAGAGCCCTGCTAGTTTTGGGGAAGGCCTTGGCAATGTGCACAGCTGTTCCTGACAATTATAAACTCAGCAAAGAAAAAAGGGAGGAAAGAAACCAAATTGACCGAATATGGTTGCTTTTGTCATCCCGTGGGAAGAAAGTCTTTGGGGTGGCCATAGGAAAAATAGATGTAAATCAAATATTTTTAAGAGATGGATATGAAGCTAAGGGGATATAGAAGTAGTTAAAGACGTCCAAGGGATACATATGGTATTAGTAGCTTATGGAAATGCTTGAGGTTTGGGCTAAATTTCAATGTGTTTCTGGATTTGGGTTATTTTCTAGACTCTAAAGTCTAAAGTGATTTTATGTTTCTGAATTAAAGTGAGACTATGACTCCAAGTTAGTTAGGCAAGATTGTGGGCATAGAGCAAATTTGAAAAGGTCCTAAATTTTGCTTTAAATATCTAACCATCTGTTTGCACATGCTGATTGTGAGTTGCAGAGTGACCAACACTAAGATCCTCCGAGTCTTTGCTGGCTATCACCTGCGTAAGCCCACCCGCCAACTCTCTTTACAATGACATCTGGCCATGCTCCCTTTGCCTACCTCCACTCCCAGTCCATCTTATCCTGAAGGCTTTTTCTTTTTCATAGTTCTATCACCTTCTAACATTCTACATAATTTACTTTTTATGTTTGATATGAATTGTCTGCCCTCTCCACCGCCACGTAAGGCCGGGGTCTTTGATTTGTTCACAGATTGATCCCCAGTGTCCAGAGCAGTGCCTGGCACATGGTGGGTGCTCAATAAATCTTTGTTGCCTGAACGAATCATACCCTTCTTTTGCCTAAAACATGATAATGGTTTTCATTGGCCCTGTGATGAAATGTCATTTCTTTATGCGGCATTTGCAATCCGAATGCAGTTTACATGTTCAAATATATTTCTTTTCATTTTTCTCCCGAATGGTTCCAGGCTCTTCCAAACCACGGCCTCTCTTGCTTATGGGCTTTTCACATGCTGATTCTTTTGCCTGGATTTCTCTTGGTCCTCTTTCTTCCTGGCTAACTCTGATTAAGTTTTTAGGATTAGTTGAGGCCTTCCAAGTCTGGGTTAGGAGCTCTTCCAGTATATTCTAAAGCACAGTATACTTCCCTTATCACAGCAAGTTTATTACACTTTGGCCTGCACTGCCCATCTATCTGTTTCTTTTTAGGCTGTAAGCTCTATGGAGGCAAGAGCAAGGCCTGCTTTGTTCATAGTTTTCTTCCTGCCAAATGCTGTGCTTGGCACCTTGTAGGAGGTTCATTAAATGTATATTGAATCAATTAATCATGAAAGAAAGGGTAGGTAACTCGGACATCAGCTAGAATCATCCCACCCGGTAAGATCTGGGGGAATCCTGGCCCAATGCCATTGTCTAAGGTGTTTGGACTATTTCTAGGGGCTCATCACTTCCAGCCCATTTCCCATTTGCACTGAATTCTTGTTGTCCCTTAACGTAGTAGAGTGCAGTACAGTGCAGTGCTTAAGCACGTGGCCCTCGAGCTCCACCATCTCAGTTCAAATCCCAGTCCTGCCATTTACTCGCTTGTTAACGTCTCTTTGCCTCAGTTTCTTCATTTGTAAAGTGGGAATGATTATGATAATAATAGCACCTACCTCATGGTACCTTGTCTGGATTCAATTCGTTCATACGTGTGAAGTACAAACGGTTTAAGACATAGTAGGCCTTATTAAATTTTAGCTCTCTCAGTCAAGGCTGTTGCATTTAGCAGAGTTTGTGCCGAAGGTTTGCAGGTCCCAAAATTATATTACAGCAAATAAGTGAAGATATCCCTCTTGGGAAAAGTCCTCTTGACCCTCCCACTATCAGGATTTCTCCCCAGAGCACTCACCAGCAGAGGGCGCTGGCCTTTGGCTCTCTCACAGCCCCTCTCCTCCTCTCCTCTGCCTTTGCTTTTGTAATGTACACCCCTGCACCTCTCTCCACAATGGCCACTCGAAACGCCCAATCCTTCCCTCTGCCTCTTTTGCAACTCTGCTCCACTGCTCCAGGCTGACTTCCAGACTGGACTCCACACCCGTCTTTGCATATATAAAGCCCAGGCCATTGACTAGGCTGTAGCCAGTTATAGCAGAGGCTCATCTTCCCTTTAACAGGGCCAATTCCTTAGGAGGCAGCCATAGTTTTAAATGGCAAATTTCTTTGCTTCATTACAAATAGAAGGAAAAAATAATGATAGGTACCTTAACAGGTGTGTCTTTGTGTGTGACGAATAACCACATTGTGCATCAGAGGACACGAGGGGACTAACCAATCCTAAGCTTTTGCTTTTGAGACATTGCAATTCCCTTTTTTCATGAACAGGTCTGATGGTGGCCTCTTACCCCAGAGAAGCATCCTTTTGCTTTTCTCTCCAAGAAGTCCTTGCCTAAGTGCTGTGTTGGAAGCAGCCACATTAGCAGGGCTGAGCTGCTGCAACATTGTAAATGCCAGCAAATAAAAGTGTCAGCAGCCTGGGCTGTGGGAGGCTGGCAGGGCCTGGAGTTTAGTGCTGTTCCGTCGAGATCGGCCTTTCTAGGGGGCTGGTTCATATCCAGCCCACACGAGTAGTGACTTTAAGTTATTTCCTACTGATGGCTCTTCCTGACCCTGGGAAAAGGTGTGTGGAGCTCTGCAGCCGCAGCCCACCAAGAAGGAGAAATACCGGCTCAACTTGAACTGCCCTCTCTCTCCGACAGATGGCCCCATCCTAGTTAATGGATGGCATTTGGAATGGTTGGTGGAAGCTTCCCCACCGCTGCCTATACTGATAATAGAATTTTTGTGTTACTTCTCATGGGACCCATAATCACATGAAAAATATATAAGAAGACTTGTTTCTTTTCACCACTGGACATATTTATTTACAAAGAGGGACTTTAAATGGCCAGAGGCACATACACTCACTGGTAGTAAAACCCCACCCTGTGATTCACTGATTTCCTGGGCTCTGCTTCCCGCAGCATTGAGGGTTTGTAATATTACAGCGCTCAGAGGGGAGCTCCGGCCATTTCCGTCTTGTGCTGCTGGACGGATGATTCCTGTGTTTGGTGAGTTTGGCAAAGCAAATAGTGTTTTAGGCCTAAGGGTACCTTTTACATGTGAGTTTGAGAGAAAAATGCAGCTTTGGCCCTTGAAATTGACTGTGTAGAAGAAAATGCTTGTTTCTGTGTAGTGAATATTCAATCATCTACCTCCCAAAGCCTGTCCATCAACAGAAGGCAGGGTCCCTGCAGTGTGGCCAGGGAGGTTTCACCTGGGTGAGGTCTCAGGAGAAGCAGAAACAGAGCCCCATGTTGCTGAACGCTGCCTGTAATGCGCATGCTAATGGCTCGGAAATTGTAGACTGGCCATTTCAAATGATGTTTTCAAAGAGTTTCTAAGACGTGGGAAAATGCCTCGGATCATTAGGAAGTCAAGGAAACAAGTAGGATGCAAAATATACACAAAATGATCTAAACTCTGTGAAATAATAGGTATCAAGAGGGACGTACACCAAAATGCCCATAGTAGGTGGCAAGCTTAGGAATCTGTTTCAGTTTGTGCCTGTTAATAATACCCAGTGATTTCTAGCCTTCCTGTAATGAGCATATATGACTGTAAAAATCTGTATAAAATAAATCTCTATTTTAAAAAAAGTGGGACAATTTGCTTCCATCAGTGACAAATTTAAAGGGTTCACTTTTTTACAAGGAGGCAAAACGTTATTATTCCCTTCAATCACTCTCTGTTGGGATGTAAAATGGCCCTAGCCAACTTAGCCAACATCTCATCTCAAAACTTTTTACGTGTGGCCTGGGTTAGCGTATTTGCAACAGATGCCAACTTTTGGGGGGCAAGTCAGGACCACTTGGTTTTAGCTTTGATGCTAAAGCTTTTTCTCTTTTCATCTTAGAGTAAGTGATAAAATTCCATAAACAAAAGTTGCAAGGTACATGCATAGTACATATATTTACATATAAAAATTTGCCAATGTTATTATTGTTATAATAAAATTTTACTTAAAAAATTAATCAAGAAATTAAATATCCTATGGGGCCGGCCCGGTAGTTCGCACGTTCCGCTTCTCGGCGGCCCGGGGTTCGCTGGTTCGGATCCCGGGTGCGGACATGGCACTGCTTGGCAGCCATGCTGTGGTAGGTGTCCCACGTATAAACTAGAGGAAGATGGGCACGGATGTTAGCTCAGAGCCAGGCTTCCTCAGCAAAAAGAGGAGGACTGGCAGTAGTTAGCTGAGGGCTAATCTTCCTCAAAAAAAAAAAAGAAAAGAAATTAAATAGCCTAAGTTGCTGAACTTTTATTTTTGACATTGGAACATTTTAGGGAAAAAGGCAAGTTCCCTTATTGAATAACTCCACTCTCCTTCCTCTCTCCATCACAGTAAAACTGGTATATAAATTTTAATGGGTATTTTACAAGATATATCCTTAGGTCATACTTATTCAGCTTAGTCTCATGCACCTTTCATGTCTATGTTTACCTGCTAAAATAGGAATTCTGGAAGTGTATTTTGTGGAATAAATAGTTCCATGACATGTTTGTGAAAAAAGACTTCCGTGCTCAAAATTTTTTGGAAACACTCTGTACTATACACCACGTCTCAACTCTGTTCTCAATTCATTCATTCACATTAAATGCTCTGAAATGCTCTATGGTACAGAAATCCTTTAAACTCTGTTTAAACCAGTATTTCCCAAACTTACCTAGCCAGGATATTCAGAAGTCCTACTTGCAAGGCACTGCAAGAGCCTGCAGCAGTAAAGAACCATTAAGTGACTTTCTTTCACTGTACTGCAAAAGAAGCAGGAGAGTAGGCAAACAAAATCAGCAAGATTTTCTATGAAAATAACTCAAAAAGGGTTTTACTCTGAAGTCATAACCCTCTGTCCCGTGCCCGTTGATTAACTGTGGAATCCCTCAGATTCTTAAGTGGCTATAGCAACTGTTGCTTTAATTCAGGTCACAGAAGCTCCAGAAGCCAGAGTGCAGCTCTCCTTGGCCATCTCTGATCATTTTGATTTATTCCCTAACTTGGGGGTAATGCGTGCAGTAGCTACACAGTTGATCTATTGAGTATAGGATGTTAACACAAAGCTCCCCGCTCTGGAAACACCCTCCTTCCATTCTTTCAGCTTCTTGTCTTTCCCGTTTTGTCCCAGACCCCAAACCGACTATGCGAGTGCAAGAAGATCTGCTTTTAATACCATTTGCTCTCCCAGCTCCATCATTGATGAGAGTAGACAAATGGGTCTTCATTCTAACAGGTACATGCTTGGCCCATTTAAAGGATGGTTTTTAGACTTTGCTTAGCAAAGAAGATATTATGTCTTTGAGAATGTCCATGAAGGCTTCTGGGCTTCCTTTGTCTCTGACATTTATATTTTTTCAAGGACTGTGGCTATATTTGTTTGTGCAGTGCCAAACGTATTGGAATCCTCCATTATCATCTCTTGGTGCTTTTGAATCAGTCCCTGCACTTACTGAAGTGTAGGCAAATCCATAAAAAAACAGAAGTGGTTGGAATGTCATAGTTGTTTTACAAAAGGTATCCATGACAAGGCTAATTGATTCAGGGGACTTGGTTTTCAATAAAGGAACGGAGATTAGTTTACTGTCGATCTTAATTATTCCATCCATCAACCATTTGTTGCCCTGGGCAACTGGCATCATCTTTGCTGCTGGCTAATTTTAGCTCCTTTTACTTAGTGAGGCTTGTTTCTTTTGTTTCCTTTTTGTGGATTTGGATGGGGAAAGAGAGATCTGACATTTCTGTGGGTAAAATTCTAAACTGTGCTATGCTGAATTCACCAGCAAAAGACATTTATTCCTTTTTCTTTTTTTTTACTGCTTGATTGAAGCTCATAAACTATTGTGTTTGTGGTTGTACGTGTACAGATGAATCAATAAATGAAAGTAAATAACATGAACCTGTAAATAATCTGGCCCACTTGCAAACGAGCCAAAATGAGCGAGGAGAAAATACAATTACTATCGCCAGAGGATATTTGGTCAAGATCTCAAGAGTGCTGAGGTTCTGGCTCTTGGAATTTAAATACGCCTGGTGTCATTTTAGTTATATTACTTTTAAATGAGTTTTGTTTTTATTTTGCTAAACCCCAAGTACCATTCGCCTTTCCGCACATCTGCCCGGTGCATTCAGGTACCTTTATGTATCTTTTCCCTGCCTGCCTCTGCAGAGCACCCTCTTCCTGGACCACTTTGAATATAGGCAATTGGGACAGAGGGGCCTTCTAATAGGAGCCATAGGTGGCAAGAGGAGAAGTAAAGACAGGGATTTACACAGATAAAACACAAATATTTCCAGAAAAAGAAGAACTACATGGCTAAAAACACTGGAAACGTATTTTGTGTTTTGGTCAAAGACTGCGATGTAATAATACTTGTTTAAATACCACATTTAGATTTTCACTCGTTTGGGAGGCAACCTTGACTCATTTGGAGGCAGCCTTGTTTATGCTGGGGCATGGAATCTCAGCTGCCTGGCACCTGCTATTCCCTCTCATTGTTTTACATTCTCAGCATATGACTATACTGTGTAAGTTTGATCAGACATGTATAGAGTTTTCTAATGTGATCCAGTGAAATTTATAACAGGCTAATCCAATACATTGAATTTATGTTTCTTTTCTTTTTTGCAGCATAATAGTTCCTAGGTCACATAAATGACTCCTGTCTGTCAGACATCTTCTTTGTTGCAAGGATCAGAAATTCACTTAAGAAAGCTCAGGTCAAAACTGTGCTGATTAAAAGGGCATAGGGTCAATCTCATGGAACCCAGTTATGGGAAATGTAGTTGGACTTCCTGACAACTAGAATGCCATCAGGAAGCTACTCTCCAACTCTCTTTGGGCCTGCATATTCTCTCATCTATGCTTTTTTCTATAAATATACTATCTTCTCCTCTGCAACAGATCAGCTTTCTTTGCAAGGCTGTTAGATTTTCTGCTTCAAAATTTATTCCTGCTTGAGGTCTGGCCACCACTTTACATGGCTCACAGTTTCCCACCTGTCACTGTTAATGGACTCTCACTGACTCTTGATTTCTCTTAATTCAAACGAAGGATTATTGTTGATCTCCTCCACCAGGCTATAAGCTCCATGATGGCAGTAACCATAACTTTTGCTCACCAGTCTATTCTCATTGCCTGGCATGGTTCATGACATGTGGTAGGTATGCAATGAATTGGTGAGTAAATGATAAGTCTAATAACTGGATCTCCTGAGGTTTGGTTCTGTTGTCTGATATATTTTTATCTCTTGGTTTTGGTTAAATGGTCTCCTATTGAGCACTGAACATTGTATAGAAAAATTGAAAAGATCATTTGAGGTTCTCGATGATGTTATCATCCCCCAGGGAGGACATACTTTGGCTTCTGATGCTGGATAGAGCTATTAGGATAGAGGCTAATTACCTTAATCCAATCTGAGACTGAGCTAATTCAAATTTGTGTGTCACTCTTTACAGAGATTGTTTGTTTATATAAGCCCTTATTCTTAAGGTGGATCCCTTCAGTGATTCCAATGGAAAGTATGGCGTGTTTCCAGGACCCTTATTTTTGGTGAGCCCTGAACTCTGATTTTTTGTCTCAACAGCAGAAAACTGAAAGCAGAATGCTCTTCTCAGCTTTTCAGCCTCTTAGCCACTACTTCAAATGCATCAAGGAGAAAAGTGTTGCCAAGTGTCTGGCTAATCTCTTTGTGATTTCCTTTCCTTCTCTCCAGGATCTTGGCTCTCAGGTCTTGCTACCTTGGTAGCTATTTTATTCTATTTTAATTATTTTAGTTTGGTATTTTAACTCATCTGGTTGTTCTTGGCAAGAGGGTTGGTTTGATATGAGTCTAGTCTATCGCAGCTAAAAGTGGAAACCAATTGTTGAGTGAATGAACAATATATGCTAGAGAAGGAATCTGATGGGCCTATCGTGGATTAGGTATTTCTACCGGTCTAATCCGCTCTGTTCAGAGGGAATGGGATACTGTAGTGCTTAGAAGAGCTGCTCTGCTCTGAACAGGGCAGGCTAAACTGGGGAGAATTGGGCATGGCAGGCATTGTCAAAGGCGTCTGCTTCAACTATCTTCATCATTGTCATCATTACTCTTATTAATGCCTCATTTTTGAAACTCTGTGATTTATAAAACTCTGCAATTTGGGTTTTCTCCTCTGGCTTCAGTACTGTAGGATCTGTAACTGGTATTTATGTTAACATTCACTCTAATACCCTTCAGTGTTGTCATCCCTCATTTTTACCATAGTCGTCATCAACAGTCCATACACCTAAAATACGTGTCCTAGATTGTATAAGGACCAGTTTTCAATCCCCAGCCTTGTGTCTTTCCTCCTGTCCCAGCCACCCCTAAACTTCCCTAAGCCCCAGGGCTGGAATGGCCAGTGTTTGGTCATTACCACTTCTCTCTCTACCCTCCTCAACTCTTAACACTCTTCATATATAAAGTTCCTGAACAGCTAATATTTGTTCCTGGTCTCAAGCCAAGTGTCTAGAGGCTGGAGAGTTTGAGGACAAAGCAAGATGACTGAGCAGCAGGGAAGAATGAAGGGCCACTGACAAATTGAGTTTCAATATACATTTAGTAAGAAGCACCACCAAATACTTCTCTTACCTAAAATATATTGCCTGGGATTTCCTGAACAAAGGCTCTAAATGAAAATACTGCGGTGAACTTAAGAGCTGATGACAACACATCCATTCTTGTTTGGCTGGAAATTTAGAAACTAGGAATAAAAATGAGGAAGAAGTGCTTCACTGGAGAAAAAAAGGAGCGAGGTGATGGGTTAAAAAACAAAGCTTTTCAATTTTGCATGATCAATTTTATTTCAGCTTATCTTTATCAGGGTCTGGACAGACTGGAAGTTATAGTCCACAATACTTTTTGTCCTACCTGAGTACCTAAATTTGCTTCTTAGACATAGCAATAATATTATCATTAGCACAAGAGCTAACACCTACTGAGAACTTAGGTTCTCTATACAGTCATGCATTGCTCTGAGAAGGGTGTCATTAGGCGATTTTGTTGTTGTGAGAACGTGGTACACTGTACTGAAGGGGAACAAAATTTGCCACTCCAAAATGGTCTATTTAACATGAGGATTATTTAAACTGATTATTTTTAAGGAACAAAAAGACTCAAAGTTTTTCTTTTTTACCTCCCTCTCAACTGCCTAAAAGAATTCAGATCAAAACACCCATCTCAGGAAGCAAATTATCACCTTAGCACAACATGAACTAGGTGGCAGATAGGGAGGAATCTAGAAAAGTCTGCTTGTTGGGCTTCCCTCTGTGTTCTTCTGTTTCTTTGTGGCCAAACACTTGTTTTCCAAACGTTTGCTCCTTTTCACCTAGAAGTGAATTGCCTTCCCCTTTCCTTTGAAGTCTCTGCCTCTCCTCACTCCCAACATCTTCTTTTGTCTTTAGCTGAAGATGGTATTTAAGGTGAGGGCTTTGGCCATTTGGGTGAGTTACTCGGTTTTCCTGGGTTTCCCATATACACGTTATTAAACTTTTGTTTGTTTTTCTCCAGTTAATCTGTCTCATGTCAATTTAATTGTTAGAAAAGCTAGAAGAACCTAGAAAGGTGGAGGAAAATTTATTCCTCCTCTACAGTACTTACACAAACCTAGATGGTTCAGTCTACTACACATCTAGGCTATATGGTACTAATCGTATGGGACTACCATAGTCTATGTAGTTTGTCATTGACCAAAATGTCATTGTGTGGCGCATGACTGTATGCATTATTGTTTAATTCTCATCACAACCATATAACATAGGCTTTGTCATGATCACATTTATAGATGACAAAACTGAGGTCAGAAGGGGTAAATAATTTTCCCGAAGTCACAGAAAGCTTAGTAAGTGGCAATGCCAATATTTGAAGTACGGGGACTGACATCAGTACATTCACTTTGAAGTACTAGACTATGCTGCCTCCCTGTATACTTATAATGCATATTAAAATGTTTATTTTTATGAATATACACACAGAAAAAATACATTGGGAAGTATGATTTTCTGTAGGAAAAGGGGATGTAGAGTAAAAGGTTAAGTAAAAATTTCTATATTTGGGTATTTACTAAACTGCTGTAACAAAATTCAGTGGCTCAGTCAAGATTAATGCCCATTTCTCTTTCCTATAACAGCCTAGAGGAAGACAGGTGTCCAGCATCATCCTGGAATTGAGGTTCTTTTTCTCCTGTTGCTCTGCCTGTTCCAAAGGTGTTGTCCACATCTGCCTGAAGCTGGCATTACGTCCACATTCCAGCACATCAGAAGGGGCAAAGAGAAAGAGAAGAGTGCATACTCGGATTCTTAAAACGCCAAGAGACGGAAATTGCACACATCACTTCTGCTCACGCCCTATTTATGGGAACTTAGTCACATGGCTGCAGCTAGCTACAAGGAAGGTTAAGAGAGGTAGTCTTTATCTGGGTGGCTGTGTGCTTTGCTAAAACTGAGAAGGGATTCTATTTCTAAAAGAGAGAAGGAACAGATGAATACTGTGGACAGTTCATAGCCTCTGCCCGATTTCCAAATTAGTAACACAAACAATAATATACTTATGAGTTTGGAGTTTTTAAAGTTAGCTGGCATTGGTTATAAGTGGTTCTTTTCCTTATTTATAATAAAACTATCCTGTCTTGGATATAATCAATCAGAATAATACTCTAACTCAAAACAAGTTCTATAGTCTACATTATATTAAAACCAGGCCATTGTTTTACTGCAAAAGACATTATAAACACCATTAAGATAAATTTCACTGTGTAACTAAGGGATATTTATGGATACACATTGTATAGGGCGTCTCACTAGATGTTCGGGAACGGCTTAGAGGGATTAATTATAAACATGCTATCTCCTCTCTATTTGATTTGTAAGATAAGATTGATGGGTGTACACGCAGAACAAAAGGGGATTTAATAACAGGGTTCAGCCTCACACCAAGGAGGCGGTCTGATTTAAAACAAACACAGCACATCAACACAAAGCCTCATGACTCTCAGCCTCTTGGCTTGATTAGCATCCTTGGGCAAATTAAGAAGATTTCTCAAGCCCCCTGTGGGGGCCCATACAGAATGCAGTCACCTGAGCGACTCACAGCCCAGGTAAAATGGTGACATCTAGGACTGCAGTTTTTATTTCCAAAGAATGTTTGCTTTGGAAATTTCTGTGCATGAGTGTTGATGGAAATGCACACTGGTCCCATGTATCATGTAGAACAAAATGCCCCTTTGGGTGCAGTGAGCTTCTGAGTGACTGCCGTTTGCCATTATTTGGTTCAGTTTGGTCTCTGAAGTCAGGGCTTGTTTGTTCTGGTGGTTGCACATTCTCTTTTTCTTACAGTTTCTCAGTCCTGCTTGCCTGAAGCGATCGTTAGTTTTAGTTTGTGGATCAGGAAGGAGCTTCTCCGGGGACGGGCGCTCACATCACAGAACATGAAGCTGGAAGTGTCTCACACAGCACAGCCCAGCAACTGGTGGACTGATGAGGGAGTTGAGGCCCTGGAAAGCTGAGGGGCTTCATCATGGTTTCCTGGCTAGTGGAGGACAGTTGGGCCTAGGGCCTATGTCTCTGGACTCCTAGTCCAGTGCTCTTTCCCAGACCTGCTAGCATTTATTTATTTATTTATTTATTTATTTATTTATTTATTTATTTAAAGATTGACACCTAAGCTAACAACTGTTGCCAATATTTTATTTCCTGCTTTTTCTCCCCAAATTTTGCATTTATTAGTAACAAATATTAGGTAATTTGGGAGTTTAATTAAATTTCTTTGAAGTCCAATCTTTTCGTTTAAAACCCATTTTAGAGTCTAAAAATGTTTGGACTCTCAAGTGAATTAGGCATTTCCTGGCACAGGTAGGGTCTCTCCCAAGGACCAGGAAGATCTCACCTTGACCAAGGGCTCTTATTTAGACTTGGACATTATTTCCAAGTGAGTTATCTATATTACTCTATAGTCATTGTAATTGTGTGCATGCGTGTTTAGTATGTTAATTTGTTAACTCTAAACATTTAAATAGCCTCAGTTTTTATACTGTTTTGGCATAATATGTTTTGTTTTAATAAAACAGGAGCCTGGACAATTAAAAGTCACAAGGGCCTCGCGATCTTTGAGAGATGTTTGAGGTGATGCCGTGTGGAGGCACGGAGTTGAGGCTGAGTAAACATTTGTTGAACTGAGTTCGAGTCCTGATCAGAGAATTAAGCCTCTACTGATTGCGTCGCTGTTGATTTCAGTGCTGGTGAAAACCAGCAAAGTACAGCAGAAAGAGCACCGGACCTGATGTGAAGACTGGACTTAGAATACTAATTCCACTTATGAGTTATGTTGCCTCCAGCCGGTCATTCGTGCTTCCAGAGCCTCCTTTTCTCCTCCGCGATATGAGAGGAGATCACCCACTTCACAGTCCGGTTGTGAAGAAGGGTTATATCTTTGAGGAAGATGATGTTGGTGCAAGTCTTTAAAAATGGGAAGCACCACTCAAGTGTGAGGCACATTGGCTTTTGTTATTGCTGTAGTAGCTTTACTATTCTGTTATTGCAATCATAGTTGATTTCTAGTTCAGTGACCCATGTTCTAGTAAGTTAAGTTGTTACAAACTAAATGAAAAAAGGTGCCAGCCTGATTAAAGGGAAGCGTGTTTGGCCCGTATGTCCACACAGTGATTTGAGAACCTGACGTCGAGCAGTGCACTGTTACATCCAGAACGTCTTTGTCAACTCAGGGGATTCCTTCTTTGGGTACCCCCAGCCTGACTGGGGAGACCAACAGCAGCTTCAGATCCTCCAGGAACTAAGCAAGGGTGGGACGCATCTGACCACAGTCGTGCTCCTCTGGTCTCTAGGATATCTGTTCTCTGCTAACTGCCTTCATCTCCCAAGTCTGCATGGCCATAGGAAGTTGGCCAAGGGGGGAAACATTGTCCCCAAGCAGTCACAGGGACCTCCCTGTCCTTTGAGCCTGTATGTCCTCCTTGACGGTCTGAAACCTTCATCCTGTCTTGGTTTTGTCTTGACATTTTTTTTTGTAATGCCATCCCACAAACACAAAAATCTGAGGGCATTTGTACCAGACATAAAATGCTCCCTCCAGCAGCGACCCACTGCCTTCTTAGAGCTCTGCCTTCGTCAAGGTTCTTAGGTTAATCTTGCTGATGGAGGTGGGGAGAAAGTCTTAGGAGAGGCCTGACAAGGAAACGGCGCAAGCAGAAGTTCAAAGGCAGTTAGGTCCCTGGAAGTCCAAGGACCCACGGGATTCATTGTGTGAGGGACTGAGGTGGGAGAGGGCAAAGGGCCATCGAAAGGAGTTTATGGCTGTCCCTGTGGGCAATAGGGAGCCACATAAGTCTTTTCAGTTGGGGAATGACAAGATGAGGTTTGCATTTGGTCACTCTTCTCTTTCTCAGACCCTTTGCTTGGAGGCCCACGGAGCTCCTGGGCCTCTGCATGTGGGAACCAGAGAAGAAAAGTCTGAAGGTTTAAGTTCCAGAAGAATAGCTTAGTTGGGATACATGTCATTTGAGCGATTTCCTTGAAAGGGAGAAATAATAGAGGCAGATTATTTTTGGCTTTGTGGCAGCAGAGAAGACGAAGTACTCTGAAGTCAGAAGATGGTCCTCGTTGTCAGGGCCCAGTGTGAGGGCCGTGCGCAGAAGTCTTCCCAGAGCCTGGCGACAGTCACGAGCTGCTCCTGGCTGGTGCCTGCACGTTTCAAAACAGGATTCATTCTGATCGGCCCTGACCAAATCCATCTCCACCAGCCTGTGCTTTTTTCATTCTAGAAGCACAGCAACCTAATTTACATGGTAGTAAAGCTGGCCCTAAAATCAAAGGAACCTAGACCCAGGTGGTAGGGTCACCACAGAGTCACAGTGTGATCCGAAGTTGTCCTACATCGTACGAACATTCTTGGCCTCTCGAGACAAACACAGCTTTTGGCACTGAAAGCAGTGTTCTGGTTTACGTGAGGGCATGTTGATAGTTCTATAACAAACCTGGGAGACAGAGAAGATATGACCCTGAAAATCGCCATGTGAATGGGCTCTGTGTCATTACAGGCACAAACGCCACAAAACAATGGGGTAATTTGAACTAATCTTTGACAAATTTATTTGATAAGCTAGAATATTTCAGCAAACAATATTGTGATGAAATTAACACCTTAATCTACAAATTGGAGAGGAAGTTGGAGGAGCTAAAGACAACTTTGTATGATATAATTTTGCCTGATTCTGGCCTTGGTCTCTCTCTCTTTTTTTTCTTTTTTTAATTTTCTTTCTCTTTCTTTCTTTATTGTTTTGCTGGGAAAGATTCCCCCTGAGCTAACATCTGTTGGCAATCGTCTTCTCTTTTTTTTCTACCCCAATGCCCCAGTACATATTTGTCTATTCTAGTTATAAGTCCTTCTCATTGTTCTGTGTGAGCCGCTGTCACAGCATGGCTACTGACAGATGAGTGGTGTGGTTCTGTGCTAGGAACTGAACCCGGGCTGCCGAAGTGGAGCGTGCCAAACTTTAACTGCTAGGCCATCAGGGCTGGCTCCCTGATCTCTTTATTTTTTCTTGAGAACCTTTCCTTTTGGAAAACCAGACTTGAGGGGGGTGTGAGTGTGTGTGTCTGTGCGCGCACATGTGGGGAGTGTCCTCTACCTCCCTGACTGAATTTATCCCAGAACACAGGGACTGCTTTGTCACATGCAATTTGTGAAAAACAAGAGCAATATGTATTCTGGTTTGGGTTGGCTGGTAGATTTGCAACGCTGTCTCAAGAACTTCTCTTTCTTTTCATGGCTTCAAAGAGCAGCGTATAGGACCCAAAGTGAGAGTTACAGGGAGATGAGGAACTCCTCTCACTTCAGCAGGTGTCCGCTGGCCAGAGAGGGACCTGCCTTTTGGGCAAATCAGCTAACGCTTTGACGTGATAGGCTGGCATCTGTGAGGGAGGCAGGGGAGGGCATTCTGATATTGATGGAGGATGAGCTTAGAAGACGTCTGAAGAGGGTTCTGCTTGTGTGGGGGTGGCGGGGTGGGTGAGTCGGGTGGGGGGGACGAGGGAGAGAGAGAGGGAGAACAGAGGAGGAATGGAGGGAGGAAAAGGAGAAGAAGGGGAGAGGGAGAGGAAAGAGAAACAATGACTTCTCTCCTAATTGTAAACATGCCAACTGAAGTTGAGAGAGATCATCATTTCAACTATTGTGTGAAGCCCAATTTAATTTCTTCTTGACTTTTTTCTCTTTTTCTCTCTTTTTAGTCCTTTTCTCTCAATTTGCTGCTGCTACTGCTCCTCCTTTGACTTCTCGTTCTCCTTTGAAAAGAAACTGGTAAATAGAAAAAATTCCAAATCTAGTACAACATTCTTGGAAAAAAACCAAGAGTCTGTTTTGTCTGGGGATTTTAGAAACACCGGCTCTAATAGAAACCATGCGAATGTGTGCTGCTCAGGATTGTAAAACACACAGTCAGTCACACAGGTATTTTCAAACTGCTGGTTCTGAGGGGTGATTTGATTAGGTAATTACCCTTGTAAAGGAGTAACTTAATCTGTGAGACACTGCCAGCAGAAAATTCATACTGCCCTGGTTTAAAATAATTTCTTCACAAATTGCACTTAAAAATAATTGGAAATTTTAAAAAAGCAAATCTAATTTTTCAATAAAAAAATCCACTTTTAAAATTCCTCCCTGGTGGTCCAGTATTATTAAATATCCTTCTGGATTTTTTTTTTATCTTGCTTTATTGGAAGGAGAAAAACAATTATCTGTAAACGTAATTTTTAATGCATGGTAATAAAAATAAATGGCATAGTTCTGCCGCAGCTCACCTAAATCTTCTTCCCTGGTGGTCTGGTGGCATTAAATAATCGGTACCACATGTATTCATCATTTGCTGACAGCAAAAGAAAAACTTTGGCATTTTATTGTCTAAAGAAACAGGCATGATGTTATTTAGGCTTCTGGAGGGACTTTGCTGATGGGCTGCAAAGAAACCTCATTTTCCTTGCTGGTGGGGTTGTGCTTTTTGTTAATTTACATGGCAATTAGTATAAAGCCAGAGACAGGCTGTGTTTCCAAGGTTGATTTGAGTCCTTCTTGCAGGTTGCCTTAAGAATTTTTTAGCTTTTTTTCCGTATTCATTGGGGCAGCGCAAATGTATGTGTTATATATTTTTATCTCTGTGTTGGGTGGGAAACTATTGCAATTGGGTTGCGCCAGAAAAAAGGGTACTGAATAAGTGTTGTTTTCTTTGCAATTGTGTTGAAGGTGAATTGTGAGCAATCTCAAGAGAACATCTCAGCTTTGGTTGCTTGTGCTTAACTCCTTCCCTTGGATGAGGCTGAATTCATTGCTACTTCTATACATAGCAAATTTCAAACTTGAAAATTGATTCACATTTCTGTGCTTAAGTAAGAGAGTTAAGTTCATGCCCTTACCGCTGCACATAATAAATACAGGGGTTATCTGGAGCACCAGAAAACACTTTGGTTGTCTGGAGTACACGGATGTGATCTGAATGTCAGGTTTTAGAAGGTACAGTGAAAGGCAAAACAATCTCATTTGCACACATGGTTATTTATACACATTTATTGCAAAAGCAATAAAATCCTTTCTCCCCTAGAAATGCATGCCTTTTATAGTTGAAGTGATTGGTCAAGAAAGCAGGAACATAGTAGTTACGAACACTTCTGTATTTGATCAGGTGGTTTTGTGCCCTGGCGCATCAGTAGAGGGAAAACTGAGGCCCCACACCAGTTTGTCTCCTGTTGTTATTTCTGATGGCTGGCACCTTGTCATAGCAAAAAATCCCGGGCAGTGTTGAATTCAAATCCTATCATCATCATTTATTCACTGTGTCACACCAAGCAACTTAATTAAACTACCTGAGCCTTAATTTCTTTGCTTATAAAACAGAGCATAAGAACGCCTACCTCAGCGGGTGCCTTGAGGCCTGAGTGATCTCTTAGAACAATGGCTGGCACATACTGCGTTCAGTATTTGCCAGCTTAAAAAAAAAAAAAGGAAATTTACAAAGTGAATTACTACTTTTATGTTTTGGGGGAATCTGTTGCTTTGAATTTTTTTAAAATTCTTCTCCAGAATTACTCTAGTCTTGGATCAGTTGATAAAAATGGGATCTTTTTTGAAGGGAGATAATCTTGTAAATTCACAAGCTTACGTGGCAGCAAATCAAGAAAGAGCAACACTCCCTGAGCCCATTTTCCTTAGGAGTTCCCCAAACTGGCTGCAGAACGACCTTATTTTGACCACTTTAAGCCCTAGAAAGAGCAGAAGGTGGATGTTCGATGTTGTCTCAGACGTCCAGAGCTTGCCAGGTTCCAAAGAGTCTATAAATAAGAAGTACTCGTTAGGTTGTTATGAGATATAACCTGGATTTCACTATTTCCAGAAGGTGTGATAACTTAAGGAATTCAAACCAAAGTTGTAAAATGGATTTCACTTTACTGGGGTCTCGACACTTTTCCCTCTCCTTGACTTGGACGAGTAGGGGGTGGTGCATCTTTCTTCCTGAGAAGTCCAACTACGTGAGCTGTAGACATTTTCCCCCTCCAAGAGTTTCTCCCATGCTAGTATTATAAAGCAAATCATTTTAACTCTGATAGAAATCTTCAGTTTGTAATTGAAAACATGTGCGCTGGGCCTGAGTGGGGTTGCTGCCGCCAAGCTGTGTGTGGCAGGAGTGAATCTCTACTGAGCTCCAAAGCGTTCCTGATTTTATGGCGAGTCTCTCCATTGGAGTTCTTATTAATAGGTTTACGTAGGTGGCGTTTTAGTGATCGACTAGAGAGCAAAAAGCCTTTAGTAAAAGGTTTGAAAAGCCGCATTCAAGCCCTGGAGGGAAAAGGTTTTAATTTTGTGGGGTTTTGATTTTAAATGATATTTGATGCTGTGGTTTTATCTTTAAACTTCTCGCCAATTGATGCTAGCAGCATCCCTGGACTTGTGGGGGAAACTCCCTCACAATGCAGCAATTACTGATTTATGTTCCAGTGATAAGAATGTGTTTTATTGTGGTCATAATATTTGTTCAATTTAACTACTATGTACTGTAAAGTATCATAAAAACTTCTCCTCTGATCAAATGTTATGAGACGAAGGATCATAAGCTGCTCTTGATCCATGCACTCCACTCCCGTGGTATCTGTGGTTATGCCACTATGAAGACAGGACAGGCTTGTAAATTTCTCTGTCTTCCTCCCAATATTTTAAAGGCAGTGCCCAATATAGGTCATTTAAGCATTTCTGATGCTTTCTTCTCATCAGTTGAACTTCCTTTCAAGACTGTTATCTATCCCTTTATAAAAAAGTTTAGAAAGACTCTTCATTTCTCATGGTGAGATTATAACTTCTCATCAGTCTTGCCCCAGATAGCCTCTTTCAGAAGTTATGGATTCCACTGAGTTTTGCTGTCAACATTTGAACCTGCCTTAGGTTCATGTATATTCTATGATCATAGCTAGAGAAAAGGAAAAAACAAAAAGACCCTTTCCCTCTTCTTATCTTTTATTTGATCTATCATTTTTGGAGTAAGGGAGAACCTCTAAGTAGGCAGAGCTATTTTCCCAAAGCTAGATCACCTCCTGAGCTCCAGGGAAAGGACTTCTGTTCGCTATACCACCACCGCCAGAACGATCTTCCTTGGTGCGTATTCTGCAGCAGAGCTCTGTAGCCTTCGGAGTCGTCTATACACCCTTAGTGAGTAGCCCCTGGTTATGTCTTTAGGCTCATCTCTGGGGTGCCCCCCATGGCCCTCACCATCTATTCTACCCACACTCTATGCTCCAGTCATAGGGAACAACTTGGATTCTCTGTGTCACATTCTTCGAGGCCAGCATCTTCTAGGAAGCGTTTCCTGCAACCCCAGTGGACTTCGTAGCATCCAGTGTGGCCCAAATGGAGCTGGATGGCTGAGGGAATATACTAGATACTGCACTGAACCACCGTAGGAGGATTCTACATGCTGCTCCTGATCTATTTCAATGTGAAATCAAACAAGAAATTATTTCTATGCCTCTTTACACCTCCTGATAGAAGGAGAGCATCGCATTTTCTATATATGCTCTGTTCCCTCTTCCATCTAGGACTGAGCTGAGCCAGACACTGCTGAGGAAACCCCAGGATTGAGGGAGACGAGCAGGAACTATTTTAGTCTGTCCTTGTTGGATACCCTTTTCTTCCTTTTCCCCTGGAAAACATGGTGACTTGTGTGGTGAGTAGTGGAGGATGGCTCCATCATTCAAGCCTAGGGAATGGAGGAAGCACAGATGCAGGCAAGGATGGGAGATGGTCAAAGGATGGAGTTCCTTCTGGGGAATAATTTGTATTCATCTTCCGAGACCATGTAGGTATTTATATTAACAAATGAAAGACTTTACAAATTTGATCCCTCTATAGATTTTAAATGCCATTTTTATTGAAATGCTAATAATTCATTATATTTAAAAAATTAGTCATTGAACCTCTAATAATGTGTAATCATTAGGCCTAATAGTCATGGAGGGATCATGGAAGGGAGCAGGGAGGTAGGTTGAGGCAGAGTAGCACTGTGGTAAAGCAGGGGACTCTGGAGACCTGCTGTGTGGTCTTAAGCAAGTTACTTGGCCTCTCTGTGTCTCAGTTTTCTCATCTGTGAAAATGGGGAATAAGCGGCATACCTACCTCACAGAGTTGTTATGGGGAATAATTGTGTTAACTCATGTAATGCGCTTACATCAGCGCCTGACATTTACCCAACATTTACTTCCTATGATGTTTTGGTCACTTATTTGTTTTTTTAAAATAGCAGCCCCTTGTCCTCGAATACCTCTAAAGAAATACCAACCATGTCTGTTTACTTGCCTTTCTCCCCACTAGACTTTGAATTCCTTTAGTCATCTTTGCATCCCTAGCACTTACCCTGCAGGAAACGCCCATAATGATTTCTTGAATGAATTAATGAGTGAAAGTAGCGAACTACCGCTTCTTCCAGCTTTCTCCTTCATCACGGAAGAACGAAAAAGGAGTGTGAATCCTGCCCGGGTGTATGATTACTCTCTGGGGATTGTCTGACCACAGCAATTAAGAATTCACAAAGATGATTAATCTTACACGGCTGTGCTAGTAAAATAACTTTGATAGGCTCATTGAACGGGAATTTCCCTGAAGGGTCATAGCCGCCGTCTCCCTGCCTTTGGGCAGGTGGTTCTAATATAATGGAGAAATGTTAGCTGTGTACTATTTCCCATAAATCTCCCAAAGAGAGAATCCTTTATCTTCCTTGGTGCTAATACATAATAATTTAGTGGCCTATATCTCTTAAATAGGAACTTCATTGGGTAGTTTTAAAGGCATTAAAGATTTAGGTGAGGTACAATGAAAATGAATGTCAGGCTTTGGGATGAATTCTTATTCAAGGAGCTGTCTTCCCTACTTTAGAGATTCTTTGAAAATAAAGCTGGAAAAGTATCAATACTGTGTGGCTTAATTGGATTCCTATCTAAGAAGAGGTCCGTTGACATACCAGTTGATGTTGTCTCATCAGGTCTTGACTGAGTGCCTTCTGTGCACTGGGCACCATCCTCAGGGCTAGGATATAGAAGTGTGCACTATACACAGGGTCCCTGCCCACTTGGAGTTTCTAGTCTAATGGTAAAGCTAGACTTCAAACAAGCAGTTAAAAGGACACGGAGTATTTTAAAGGAGATCTTGGTCAAGGGAATCTTTCTGGGGGAGTGACCTTTAAGAACAGGAAAGGGGAGAAGTTCACTCAGGATCATGGAGAAGTAGGCAAGACCAGATCATGCCAGGTCTTGCAAGCCACGTTTGGGGGCTTGGACTGTGCCCACCTAGCTAAGCTTAACCATGTTTCCCAGAAAACCCTTGCTTGTCTGGTTCTGGGTTAGCGAGGCCACAAGAGACATTTTGCAGGAGATTTGGAAGGCAGAAATGAAGCATCAGCCATAATTTTCATGCTCTGAAGGTTGGTAAGGCCTTCATGTGCTGTGACAGCTTGTGCATGCTGTCTCAGATCTGCGAGCTCACCACACTGGCATGGCGCAGCACCTGGATCTACCGCTCCTGGATTTAGCTTCATGGCTAAAGTTGAGGTTGGAGGTGGTGAGAGACAGACATGGGTTCCTTACAGTTTCCAGTTGTCCTTATGGATCCCAGTTCATCCTTATGGGTTCTAATTTTTCCTTGTTCTCCACATCTGGCTGGCCTTCTAATCACCAGTCTGGCTGATACATGATAACTTCAGGCTCAGAACCAGATGCAAAGGCAACAGCCAACATGGACTGTTCCATCAGTGTAGGGTCTACTCCCTCTAATAAAGCCTTTTCTTTATCATGTTGATTCTTCTTATCTCATCAAACACTGACTGATACACCAGGCAAAGGATTTTGGTGTTTATCCTAAGAGCAACGTTGGCCATTGAAAGGTGAGCAGTTGGAGAGTAATGTGATCAGAACTTTTTCCCATTCTGTCTGCTGTGGAGAGAATGGCTGAGAGTGGGGTTGGTTAAGACAAGAGTGGATATGAGGACATCTGTGGGCACAGAATGCTAATGTTAACCAATAATCATGTTTCGTTTTGCTTCTTGGTCCAGAGTTAGCTTACTTCTTCAGCCCGTTCACAATTTGATGAGGCCACAGGACTGTTTCCTGGCCAGTGGAATGAGAGTGGATGTGATGTTTGCCACTCCCGTGCTTGGCAACCCTCCATACTCTCTCTCTCCTCATCTGCTGGCCAGAAGCAGTGGACCCAGTAGAAGACTCAAAAGCCCCAGAAGTTGGAGGAGCCAGAGGATAGAGAGAGCACAAGTGTTTGCAGTAGGAGCCTCAGCACCAACTCTCATTGAACTACTCTCTGTTGTTCAAAAAACAATAAATTTTTATTGTGTTAAATCACCTAGATTTTCAGCTTGTTTGTTAAAGTAGCAAGCATTGCTTAACCTGAATAATATAAAGTGTGGGCAATAGATAGTGATGGAATAAGGCACTGGCAATGGAAATAAAGAGTGATATTTCGAAGGTAAAATCAGTAGTTCTTGGTGGTTGATTAGATGAGATGGTGGTAGGGAAGGCCAAGTTAATAATGAGGCAAGAATGAATCCTAAGGTTCTGATTTTGAATAACAGAGTGAATACTGGTGCCATTTGACTAATATAATGAACACTGGAGGGAAAGCAGAGTTTGAAAGAAAGGAGTAAGGATTTGGTTTTGTACGTGGGGAGTTTGAGAGGCCCTTAAAATCTCCGAGTGGAGGTGTTTTTGTTTCTTTCCCTTCACTTCTCCCTCTGGGACCTTGATGTTGGCTCTGACCAGTAGCTTGTAATGTATCACGATCCATAGGACATTTTGTGTTGTTTTTTCCTTCCTCTTCCTGAAACCTGTCTAAAATTATGTTACACAGTCTCATCTCTATCAATTTCTAAGTTTTGGATATAGACGTCTGCCCTGCAAAGGAGGAAAGTGGTCATCCTTGACCTTGCTAGGTTATCTTCCTCATCTTTGTCCTTACCTGGGCCTCAATGCAAGATAAAAGGCAATGCAAGGTGAACATCCTCAGGGACATCTTTCTGTTTGGGTTTTCAAGGATTGTAATTGCCAAGAGGTGCTTAGGCTGCCTCTAGAGGAAAGACGATCCTTGGCTTCTACTGTCCAACCAATCCTTTATGTCTTGGAGGATATTAATAATTAAAATGGACAATAGTGATTTTCCATTTCCTCTAACTTTGGGTATTGGCTTCTGGAAGTGGTGTTAATACCCAGTACCAAATAGGCATTTATTGATATCAGTTTTCATAAGTTACCTACCAAGTTTGGATGCAAACCAGTAACCCAGATATAGGAGACCTAATCTCTAGATCTCTAATCTTCAACTCCTCTGCTTGCCTCCCCTTCCTTCCTCAGGATAACCATTCAGACTGGTCTAAGTGTGCTCATTCATTCACTCGTTCATTCAACCAGTAGTTCGTTCCTATTATACGCCAGGCAATGAACAGAGTATTGGGGATGCAAAACCCAGCAAGTTGGAGTTCCTATGTTACAGTCTATATTTCAGTGAAATTATAGACAAATTATTAGGCAGTTTTAATCCAGAGCAGTATGTGTTACGGGAACACGCAGGAAGGAAGCCTAACCTAGTCTCAAGGAATCAGGAAGGCTTGCAGAGGACTGGCAGGTAAGAGTGAGCAGGGGAAGGGGCTGGGAGGATGGGAGGAGACAAAGCACTTTTGCTGAGGAAATGCACGTGTAAAGGGGGCAACTTTCTGATCTTACGCCGGGTGATCTTTGTGTGGCACTGTCCACACCTACAGGAGAGGTGATTCCTCAGAGTCGCCCCCTACTGTCCACCTGTCCACAGAGGACTCTGAAGGGAACTGGGAAATAGGGAGTCTTCAGCTGTTCCTCCTTCGAGGTTTGTTTGGGGTGCGGTTCCTCCAATATTTTGAGTCTAAATTTGTTTCTGGATGGTTTGTGTGAGTGTGTGTGTGTACCCATCTCTTTACTTCCTTTTACATATTTCTTCCCTAATGTCCTCAGACGGCAGAAAAAGGCCCTGATGAATTACATGGGGTAAGATCCTGAGTCTGGATTCAAACATACGTTGTTTTCATTCTTGTACAGGTACCTGGTTATGATGTAAGGGAGACAATGATTAAAAACACAAAGGGGAATGGGTCTACATTTTTGGGCATCAACATTCAGGGGCAAAGGTGCCTGAAAATGGTAGTTCAACCAACACGGCTCCTGAGGTATGTAGGCAGCTGTGATTGGCAAGAACGTGACAGATTTTTGTGTCAAGGTAGGAAAAAGTTGATGTAACCTGGAATAGACAATGTATGAAAAATCCCTGGGATTTTCAAGGAACACTCCGGTGATTCAGATGCAGAGGTCCATGGAGCACAATTTTAAGAAAGAGTGCTCTAAAAAATCAGCTTAAAATGAGAGGTTTAATTTCTTTTTTTCCGTGGCTCCATGGAATTGTTTTCCATTTGTTTTTGGCTCTTCCTGAAGACATTTCCACATGATGGCATAGGGAGAGCACATTTGCAAATCACATTCAGGGTGGTGAGAGATAATGAAATTGAAGTGTCAGCAGATTGCAAAAGGAAGGCTTTTTTTTTTTTTTCTCCCAAGCTCTGCTATTACCTTATTCAATTTGCACTTTATTTTGAAGCACATGTATAGAAATAAGCAAATTATTAATTCAAGCTTGTCTTCAATTTTGTGCTTGGCCTGAAAACCTCTAACATCACTCCTGGTTCCCCAGGCGGACTGCTGAAGGCTTGGTGATAGGCTGAGGCGGCCATATTCATTATTCAATATGAGCTGCAAGCAATTTGATGTTTCATGTGAGCATGTGGCAGAGCTGGGTGGGGGGACTGTCATTCAGTGGAAAATGGTCTAGGCTACTACCATTTTCATGTTTAGCTGAAGGCTTGACATTAGCTGTGCTCACATGTTTCAAGAATAAGGGTAATTCTATTGAGAATCTTGGTTACAACCAGGTGTTTTTGTGTCTGTGACATGTCCTATTTCTCTGTGCAGGAGAGCACTTCTTGAGCCAGGCCATATGCTCAGCATCACGGGGGCTTCGTATGTTCCCTCTGGAGCGCTGGGAATAATGAGATCCGCAACAGCAAAGGGCAGAGTCCCTGGAAAGCAGCCATACTTGGGGAGGTGGGGAATGCTTATGCCCCAGCTCCTGAGGCTCTGGAAGCATTTCTGGATGGTGTCTGCATTGTCTTTCAACACCTCTATTCCATGGATGGGCACCCACACTGTTTGAAAGAGCCCTGTACCTTACACCCCATTATAAAAGAAATGTGCCCCATGTTTTTCCTTCCCCACATGTCTAAAAATGTCTTTTTGCCTGCTTATGTACATGTAGGTTGTCACCAGGCTTTAGGATCATAGAATTTTAGAACGGAAGGATCCTTAGAGTTCATTTGTTTTAGTGTCCCCATCTTTACTGTGTGGAAACTGGAGATTGGAGAGGGTTAGAGATTCATCCAGGGATGTACAGCTAGTTTGACGCAGCCCAGGGACCAGATGCCAGGTATCTGGATTCCTCAATTGGGTGCTCTTTTTACTAAGATAGCAAACACTTAGAGCAGCGCCTGGAACTCAGAGAGAGCTCAGTTTATGCAGGCCGAGATGAAAGTTTTTTGTGACCTATATTAGTCTCCCCAAACGTTCAGCCGAAGCACTATTCATTTTCAACCTTTTCCATCATGTCAACAGAGGGTCTGAGAAATGCCTTCCTGTCTGTCTGAGAGAGCATATCTGCAGCTCTTGGAGTTCTGGAGGGTGAACACATGCGCCCCTGCTCCCCCCATGCCCACACTTTCCTGTTTTTGGAGGGATGGCTTAGGTCCTCTGTGGCTAATCTGTCAACCGAGTAATATCAACGGTCACTTTGGTATGAGAACAGTCTGTGTGTTTGGAACAAACAATGAATAAATTGTTACTCAGTTATCAGGAAAAATAAAAATAAAGAAAGGCTGGGGCCCCTCACCCCAGCCATTCTAAATGGTTTCCTTAACCGACCTGCGGCTGATCGGTGAGGCTGGGCCTCCGGTCCATTGCGCTTGCAGCAGACTCAAGTGCCTAGTTAACTGGTAGACAAGGATGCTCAGGGCACGAACAGAGTGCAGCTACGGAGACAAGAGGTAATGTTGTTTTAGCTCAGCTTCTGGGGCAAATTAGCACAACTCTGTCTCGGGGGAAAAAGTGAAGTTAGAGACATGAAGACTTAAAAACCTACTTTCCTCTGGGCAATGTTAAGGGGTTTCCAAACTCCCAGTCTGTATTTGCTTTAGCTCTCAGTTTTTACACATACACACACACACACACACTCACACACGACTGTGTTTATGTCATACTCCAGGTGCAACTGGAAACTGGTTTTCCCAGCGTGGTCTGAGGAACCCTGGGGTCCCAAGACCCTCTCAGAGAGTCTGTAAGATCAGACTATTTTCGTTATAACATTAAGATATTTTCTGTCTTTGTAAGTCTCACTCTCTCATAGTGTATGGTGGAGTTTTCCAGAATAGAAGGCGTGTGATATGCAACAGATTGAATGGAGGGGCAGGGGTGAGAATCTGGCAGTCTTCTGTTAAACCAGACATTAAAACTGTGCAAAGATGTAAAACAATGCGATTGTTCTTGCTAAATTTTGTTTTGTTCTGTGAAATGTAGTCATTTTACATAAAAATGTTATTTATATTAACGTGTAGTGGGTTTATTATTATTATTTTAAAGCGAATCAACAAAATTTTGCACATTTCTCAGTTTTAAATTCTGATATGGTAGGTACCGATAGTTATAACTCACATAAACACAAATTCTTTGGAGGCCTCCATAACTTCAAAAGTGTTGAGGAGTCCTGACGCCAAACAGTTAAGAATTGCTGCTCGAAGGCAATGAGACTCTCTCTCAAACAGATGCTGTAGTGCACATCGTCAGGGTTTCTCTTTTCAGAATAGTCATTTTGAAATCCTATATTCCTAGTCTAGTGACGTCATTGCTCAGTCCTCTTTTAAATCTCCCCTTTTGTATCTGTCTTGGCCTGTTTTTGAGCTTCCCAGAAAACCCAGTTTTATGATTTCATCTTCAAGCCTTGGTTTTGATCCATAATGCATGATCTCCATTGATAGCCTATTTTGCTAATCAAACCAGGTTTCAAATGGCTTCGGACTCTTTGCAACAATAAAATCCATCTCTCAAAGGACCAACATCTGCACCCAATAAGGTTGTATTAGGAGGATATGCCTGAGTTCAGAATGCAGCTCCTTAAAAGGAGTTAAAAAAAATGTGTTGATAACAGCAGTGTCTTGGGAATTGTGTAGCTTTCAAGGATTCTGCTTTGAGGGAAATACCTTTCATTGAGAACGTTTAAGTCCTGGCATATTTGTTAAAGCTTGATCTCACTATTTTATAGTTTTAGCTCATAATGCTCAAAAATACAGGACATACACACAGAGTTTGTATTTTCAAGCAGAGTGCTTATTTGTACACTAAAAGCAATTCTTATGAGTTGTCAAACACCTTTTTGATTGGATAATGACTTTATCTTGTTTTCAGTGCTCTAGGATAATCCTCAGAAACAGATATGCACAAGTGAATGCCTTGCTCCACTGGTGTCTCATGGACACTCAGCGGGCCAGAAAACCTGTTGGTGCCACTTTTGAAAGGACGCACTATGTTTTCTGTGTTCTTGGAAGCTTGCCTGGTGATTATATTTTAGGACAATTTGTACATTTTTTAGGAAAGAAAAAAATGGCATGGTGTTTGCAAATCTCTTAGGAAACAGAAATCTCAGAATTTTTGGTTAGATTCACCTGTTGCTGGACTGTGTGGCATCCTTTGCAGGTGAATTACCCACGGCAGTTTTGGTGGCATCCGTCACAGGACTGAAGAGTTAAATGCAAGCAGTCCGCTGAACAATGGAGGATTACGTTTTCCGTTTTCCAGAGAGAGATACAGGGTATTGATCAGTTCCGCTGTCGGGCTCTTTGCTTTGTTTATCAATGGATTTTAAGCAGGAAACATCTTGAAGACGCAGAGGCTGGTGAATTACCAGGAGTGGAGGAATGTTCAGAAACACTAGGGGTAGATAGACTTTTGAGTTTGCAATGTTGGGGCCCAGACCGACATCACTGTGCTATCTAATGTCAGTGCTTATTTTTTTAAGGGGAAACTACGTGAGTTGATGGATTATAAACTGCCTCTCCGATCTATTTACTCACTTCTCTTCGCTTTTTCACTTCTCCCACTGCAATCTTTGGCACACATCGTCTATTTAGAGGTACCAGTATATCATGTGTTCGATGCACATCACTGAAACAAAAGAGGAATAGCTTAACACTTCTTCCAATGCTTATTTTCTTGAAAACATCATATAAGTTACGATTATTTGATGTGTATATATCATTACATATTTTGTATTCTTGTGTGTGATCATTATTGTATCCCTTCCCCGTAAGACATGGAAGCCCAGGTTAAGTACCTTGTCTATAACCAAAGTCTAATGTTGGAGTTGAAATTCAAATAGAGTTTGTTTACTTCCAAAGCACAAACTCTTTGCAGTACATTAAACTGTTTTTTTCCCCAATAAAAGAATCAGTTGTGATGCAAGTTTTGTTTCATTTTTTAAGTGAAATAATTTAAGCATTACTCTGGCAAATACATCTTGGTAAGCTGCTCTGGTGTGTTGCGTCTCCCCAAAAATAGACTGCTTAAGTTCATGACTAGATGGGTGATCATTGATTAGGAGTTGGGGAGCCTAGATATTTCCTTGGGGAAGGGCCCATGTTGGGCTGGAGAGGTGAGGGAGTAGCTTAAGACTTGTTTCTAATTCACAAACACATTGTATTAGTTTACTGTTGATGCTGTAACAAATTACCACAAATTTAGTGGCTTAAAATAACAAATTTATTATCTTACAGTTCTGTAGGTCAGAAGTCTGATATGGGTCTCAGTGGGCTAACATCAAGGTGTCAGCAGGGCTGTGTTTCTTTCTGGAGTCTGTAGGGAAGAATCTATTTCCTTGCCTTTTCCAGCTCCTAGAGGCTGCTTACGTTTCTTGGCTTGTGGCCCGCTCCTTCATTTTCAAAGCCAGCAAGATTGCACCTCTCAACCCATCTTCTGCAGTCACACTTCCCTCTCACTGACTAGGGAAAGGTCCTCTGCTTTTAAGGATTTGTGATTAGATTGGGCCCATCTGAATAATCCAGGATAAACTCTCCATCTCAAGGCCTTTACATCTTAATCTTATCTGCAAAGTCCCTTTTGCCACATAAGGTTGCATATTCACAGGGCTGGGGGAGGAGGGCATGGACCTTTTGAGGGGTCATTATTCTGCCTAGCACCGGCATGAAACCTGGCTAAGTGTGTTGGTGTACCCATGAATAGAATGTACCAATCTGTTATCACAGAGACGCCCAGTGTCAAAATGGACCAAGTTTAATGCTGAATTGGTGACTCTCTTCAACAAGTATTTGTTAAGCCTGTTGAACGTTCAATATTTGTTGAGATTAGTGTTTTTTAAAATGTTAATAGACTTTAGATTTTTTAGAGCAATTTTAGGTTTTCAGAAAAATTGAGTGGAAAGTAGAGAGTTCCCGTATACTCCCCCTCCCTTCCTCCTCATTTCCCCCTCTTATTGTTGTCTTGCATTGGCGTGGTGCATTTCTTATAACTGACGAAGCAATATGGATATATTATCTTTAACTAAAGTCCACAGCCTACGTTAAAGGTTCACTCCTTATGTTGTATAGTTCTATGGATTTTGCCAAATGCTTAATGTCGTGTAACTGCCATTCCAATATCATACAAGGTAGTTTTGCTGCCCTAAAAATGCTCTGTGTTCTACCTCTTCATCCTGTCCCCCTACCCTCCAGCCCTTGGCAACCACTTTTTACTGTCTCTATAGTTTGCTCTTTTCCAGAATGTCATATGGTTGGAATCATACAGTACGCAGCCTGTTCAGACTGAATTCTTTCACTAAGTAACATGCATTTAAGTTTCCTCCATGTCTTTCCAGGGCTTTATAGCTCATTTCTTTTTATCGCTGAATAATATTCCTTTGTGTGGATGTACCACAATCTATTGATTCATTCACTTGCTGAAGGACATCTTGGTTGCTTCCAATTGTTGGCAATTGTGAGTAAAGTTACTGCTAACACTTGTGTGCAGGTTTTTCTATGGACATAAGTAGGTAAATACTTGGGAGTGTGATTGCTGGATCATATAGTAAGATCATATTGAGCTTTATAAGAAACTGCCAAGAACTCAGTGTGCTTTTGACTTAGAACTTCATAGTAATTGGGGAAAGTTGAGCTGGCGATGTTTTGGGCCTACTTCCAAGACTTAGATAGAGAAGTTCTGCTTTTATGAACTTTATGTATTGAGGTTCTGAGCAAGATTGCATTTACAAAAGGATATGCTGCTGAAAAAGAGTTAGAAAGCTTTTGAATACCTGATGTGCCATTACAAAGATCCTCTCCTCCCACCTTCTCCTCCACTTTTGACCTTGACTGAGAGCCCAAGAGGTGAATTGCATTGTAAGGGGGGTAATTAGAAGGACTGAGCATCATACTGCAGTGGACGAGGTACTGATCATACTGGTAAGAAGGCAGGCAAAACTTTTCTCCCAGAGAAAGATAACATTGCAGTCTGCAAACAATGAAATTATTGTCTTAACAATAACATAGGAGAGTGCTCTGCAGCAGAACATAACTCCCTAAGGGCTTCCAAATATGCAATTATTTGTCTAGATAAATACACACACCACGCACCACCCATTCACATACACTCCGCTGATGACTGATATGCACAGTCTTAATTGATTCTTTTATGTTGCTACAGAGACTGTGTATTAGTAGTTGGGAAGGTGACCTCAGCATGAGTTTGAACCCCAGTTTCACTACCAACTTCCTACATGGTCTTGGGAATATGATTTATCCTCTCTAAGCTTTGGTTTCCTCCTCGGTAAAATGGAAGTAATAGTTGTATCTACCTAGTAGGGTTGTTGTGTGGATGTAATGAAAGGATGCATGCAAAACCCAGTTCCTAGCACAGGGTAAGTTCTTAGTAAATGCTCAATATACAGAAAACTACCTTTCTTCTTAAGCTCCCACCTTTTGGTGAGATGGACTTTTTTCTGCTGATGGAGATCCCTGAGGTGAGATTAAGTAGGATGGTGGATGTTATCCCACACTAGAATCCCTTTCATCCTGGCAACTGGGGTTACTTAATCCCCATCCTCCACCCTCCACATCTTTCCAGCTCAGTCCTTCCCAGATTTCAGTTCCATTCCTGACTCCTGATTCCAGGCAGATGGTTTTGAGGGACCCAAGGATATGTGCTCATTGATCTGGTTTGCTTGTTTTTTGCATCTGGTCTCATTCTCAGACTGACAGTCCAGCTCTTCTGTGGCTGAGTCTGCCATGTGTGCCTCTTCTTCAGTGATGTTAGAAGAGTTTTTCCCAGTGCTTTATCTCCTGCATGGATTCCTGCCTCTGAACTCAAGTTCTCACGTTAGTTGAGTCATCAGAAACCTGCCCCTGCCAATCGTCTGCGCTCCTGGACCCTCCACTGAGTGCCTCATTCATCCATAAGGTGATCACCTGCCCTGCCCTGCCCCACATTGGAACACCATTTGGAACTTGTACTAATAGTTCTTTGTGCCTCTTGTTCTGGGTTGGACATGCTTTCAGCTTCACCTTGCAAGGTAGGCATCCCTCTTAGCTCAACTCCATTTTTTTGACTCCCAGACTTTGCTGTGTCTTGCAATCTATCTGCTGGACATTGGCTCTGACCCTTTCCCAGTCTAACCTATCCCACTGTGGTCAGAGGCCTGGATCTGTTACTAAAACCTGAGCTTCTGGCCATAGAACCCAGAGTTACAAAAAGGCACACCCTGATATATCTTATAAATTGGCCAAAGATGTAAATTTTGATATAAGGAGTGAGTCAGGACTTTCGCAGGGAACAGACGGCATATTCAAGATGAGTAATTGAGGAGAGATTAATAAATGGACTATTTACAAATGTGTGGGGGTTTAGGAAAAACAACAAAGCATAGTGCAGAACTGCTGGGCTAATCCCAGCAGAGAGCTATTACACCACTAGACCTGGTGGAGCGGGGTTGGGGGGGGGGGTGGGAAGTTGTTATTGGAACTTGGAGAGAGACAGCATGTGTTACAGGGTGAGGGCCACTTGACAAGTACTGGGACCTTCAGCTGAGGCATGCAGCCAGCCCAAAGCCACCATGCTGGGAGGCTGCCAATAAAATAAATATATCTCATTCTTCCCATTCCCTCTGATCTGCTGATACTCCTATTGGCTGAACCTACCTGGAAACCTGAGAACAAGGGAGCCCATTGATTTGATTCTCACATGTTACCCAGAATAGCAAGGAGAAATGTGGACAGTGAGACTTGAAGAGCCAAATAGAAGACAGGGATCACCAAGCTATACATAATATCTGCTCACATATGGCTATGTTCTTTGTGAACAGTGAGCAGAATTATATTGCTGTTAGTATTAAGGACATTCTGCACCTTCTCAGTAACCTTATGGTTTATATTGACTCTCTGTGATAGCTGACTACAATTCTACGAGATTGCAGATCCAAAACTTTAGCAATAATAACAATGTTATTTTGATCCTATCATTTTGTGATAGGTCAAGGGCAATCACACCTTGGAAATGATGCGTTCAGGATGCAAAGATAATCCGTTGTTTTACTTATGATTATTAAGTAAATCCCATGGGCTGAGTCACAGTACTCCAAAAAAAAGCTCGTTTCTTCAACTTTCATAATTCATAATTTCATGCTCTTGTAGAAGTGTAAAGTCTTTGCTCATAGATTCAAGGATGTGCTTCTTGAAAAAGAATCAATGGGTCCAAAAAAATCTAGGATATCAAGATAGGCAAATGAGGTGTTGTTCACACCAGTAAATGTTCCTTAGTTCTCAAAGTGATGGCGTATATGTTCCCTTGGAGTAGCAGAATCACAGTAATTGAATATGAAATATGACTTGATTTACCAGAATGTAATTTTCAAGGGCCAGCCCTGGTGGTCTAGTGAAGATTTGGTGCTCTCATCACCATGGCCTAGGTTTGTTTCCTGGTCAGGGAACCACACTACCCATCTGTGGGTTATCATACTGTGGCAGCTGTGTGTTGTTCTGATGCTGAAAGCTGTGCCACCGGTATTTCAAAATCAGCAGGATCACTCATGACGGACAGTTTAAGCTAAGCTTCCAGACTAGACAGACTAGGAAGAAGGACCTGGTCACTCCTGAAAAATTGGCCATGAAAACCCTATGAATAATGGCAGAACATTGTATGATTTAGAGTCAGAAGATGAGAGGATGAAGCAGAAAGACCCAGCAGGGTTCCTCTATGCTGTCCACGGGGTTACTAGGAGTCAAAATTCACTCCATGGCACTAACAACAAATTTTCAAGTATGCGTTTTTGAGTAAAGAAATGTAGATTGATATTAATAATATTTGTAATAATGAATAATATTTAGGATTAGTAATAACTTCACAGACTGTGGTTGGAAGGGTCCTTGAGGATATGTGGTGCATCTACTCAGCCAATGCCTGAATCCTTTTTTCTATATCCCAACAAAGGGTCATCTAAGCTATGCTTAATCACCTTTGGCTACCTAGAAGTCCACTAACATATTTCCTCAATAAATAACTGTTGTCATGGTTCAGAAAAATATAGTCCTAATTTATCATAATAATGTGGCTGATTGAATTATAATTCTCTATCATTGAGATAGAAATTTACTAGTGATATGAAAAGAATCAATCAGATTTGAACTGTAAGAGCCCTTATTTGCATCTTATAGTTTTCATAGTGGGATGACAGGGTAGAGGATTGGCTGAATTGAGATGAAACTGCTGAAAGAGACACTGAGAGAGTGAGGGGCCTCGCATCCCACTTTAGATAGGTAAGGACCTCGATGCCCATTCTACAGATGCTATGAGAGGCCTCCCAAGGGTAAGTATGGTGCCCAAGGTCATGGAGTTGGTGAATAGAAACCTGAACTTAGAGCGCCCTCCTCTAGATCGGGGTTCCTTAGATGAACTTCTAAAGGGAGGCTTCCCCCTGGCTGGGGTGGGAGTGCACTCTGCAGAGTGTCCTTCTGCTCCTTGGCATTATTATGAGGCCACTACTTAACGGGGAAATGGAGGTGATCGTTGCTTGACATTGGTCTGCTGTTAAATGAATGTTAGACTGGGTTTAAGAGATGGCTAGGGTTCACTTTCATTTCTAGGGGAGGAAAGGAAAGGCCTTTATGCACACCTATAAATCCTGCCTTTTACAATAGCCTAATGGAATGAAGAAGTTAAAAGTAGCCGATGCCATTTTCTTACTGGATACAATTAGCTGATCAAATATGTCAATTTGGTAGACAGCTGACGGAATCCTGTTTAGCAAAAATATAACTGTAGTTAATATAGCTGACTCTTTTCCTCCATTTTGTACATATTATTATGTCTCCACCTTTTCTGATAATGAATCCCCGCAATCTCCCATTCTAACTTGTTGAAAGAAGGCCCAGTTGTGGAGAAGGCGCTCAGATAGCGGATCATGGGATCTTCCCTGGCGGACAGGTTGTGGATGACCCCTGCCTGGCTGCCTTAAAATTGCTGGGGCAGACTGCCAGGCCGCCCTCTGGAGATTCTAGCCCTGTGGAACAGGACCCAGAACCTGTATTATTAAAGAGCTCCCCAGATAACTCTGAAACTCCTCTAGATTTGGGGGCTGATGATCAAAGATTATGTTTCCAGGGACTTGAAATTCAAAATACAATTTTCTCCCCAGTCTTTAAGAGTCCTCTGAAAAATGTAAATGTTGTGCCTAAGTTAATACTTAGGACCTTTTATTTTGTAGGGGACAGCTGTGGGACGGTGGGTGGGGCAGTAGAGAGATAGGGGCAATAAGAGGAGGTGGAAGATTGTGGTGGTGAGGCCTGAGAAATGAGGACTCAGAAGTCAAAAGGTCTGGTGGGAGAATGACAGAGAAACTTGGCCCATTTGACAAACGTGCTCAGGGATCTTCGGGCTGAGTGGACACAGCTTGTAACCTTCGCTATCCTACTTCCTTTGAGATGGAGATGATATCGTGAGTGAGGTAGAGGGTGGTTAGGTTTCAATAAGGCATATGGTGGTGTGATTTTTAGCCTCTTCTCAACCTTAGAAACAAAGCAAAATTGAACGGTTATGTCAACTAACCAGCAAGTCTGAGTAGTGAATGCAGGCTTTGAGAACTTTTATTAGAATTTATTAGATGTGAAAATATGTGAAAATGACTTTGCTGGGAGGAGGCCACTTTTGCAATTTGATGGTGGAAAGTTGAAAATTCCGGTTTGTGGATATTGCATTTTTCTTAACATTGAAGAAAGTAGACACCTAATAGTTGAGCACATTCAACAGTTCTGCGGGAACAGGGTCCTCATGTTGTATGTGTGGCGGGAACAGTGGAATGTTGGTGTGATCATGGAGCTCCCGGTGCTGGGCCCCAGGCTGAGGCTACAGAGATGCACAGGGCGTCGGCGCTGGCTGCTCCCGGGTGTGCGGCCAACAGCCCAGAAGCCCAACAATGAGCAGTTTAGTTACTTGAAAAATATTGTCATTCAAAAAGAGTTACTAATACTTCTTGCTCAAGAATTAGAAAAAAAGACCCCGTTTTTCTCAAATATTTCTACACTTTTTAGATGATATGTGATTTCTCTCCAAGCTTAAGGCGTTAGCTTCTCCTTGAATTGTGCCTTTTCCATTTTTCTTAAGACTTTGACATGTTCAACTGTGATTTACTCATCTCTGTAATTAGATGGAGTGATTAGAATCCCCTTTGTCTTACTCTGCAGTTTTCCTTTATGGGGAATTATGAAAGAATAATAGGTAAAAAGTTCAGAATGGGGGAAAGAATAAACAGAATGCTGAATGGTAAAAGGAGACAGAATGCTGAATGGATAATAAAATATTTAGTGCTTTTCAATTAACTGTTCTCACGATTAGTACACTAGTATATTATATCATAAAAATCATGTCTATTAATTTTTTGCAGCCATTATCTTGACTGTGATTTACTCCCCTCAAATTATTAACAATGCCATTAAAAAGGTGGATGGAGATGAACGTCCTGGATAGAGTTCAGGGATGTAATAGGATTATTGTTCAGGGTCACAGAGAGATTGAAGACCAGCGAATGGAGGGAAGGGGGTTTGAGAGTGTAGTGCTCAGGGAGGAAAGAAAATTGAAGAGGAAGGCACAGAGCCCCAGAGTTTGAGAGACGAGTCGGTCACTTGGTGATACCGTGGGGGAAGAGCGCCTTAGGTGAGGCCATGCTACCTGAATCTGTGGAAGACTTGGGTTGTGGAAAGCCCAGAGACTTGCAGAGCGTGGGTTTTCCTCACAGTGGAATTTCACACGCACAGGGAGAGAAGATAAATACATGTGTGTCTGAGAGTCCCCAGGGTCCTATCCGAGGCAATGAAGTGTTCTTGTTCCAGGTTGTGCTGGCAGCTTGAGGGCAGCGTTTCCATCCAGCCAAAGAAGGGGCCATGGCTCTTCATAAATAGTTCTCTTCTTGGGGAAATGAGATAAGCTGTATAACAGAAAAGTGTTAATCAAGTAGGCCAGCGAAACCCGGCTCTGTCGAGTTGTACTGCAGCTGTGCATTCTGAGAAGTTCACTCCTGGAGACACATTTTCTTCATTTTATTTACCTGTTTGGGTGTCTGTCTTCAAGTAATCAGTTAATCAATGTTCAATTCATCAATGTATTATTGGATCTGCATCATCAGAGTCTTGAAGTATCTTTCAGCTATTATTAAACTGAGGCATTTTTTTTAACTATAAAAAACAATACTAGGAAGATTTTTATTATTTTTTAGTTTTTCTTCTCTTCTCACTAGTGCCTGCGACAACTTCAGGCTTTAGTGAATATAGAATCCATTTTACTTCAGGGTCTGAAATTCTCATTTTCTATCTGGGTTGCTCAGAGTGCGTGTTGGAGATGGGCCAATGAGTCTCCTTTATATTCATACTGTGCAAGTCAGTGGCAGAGGCCAGAGTCAAAAATCTCTGGTTTTTACATTTTAAATGGGTCTTTTCCAAGTGAAGTTTGGCCACAAGACATGTCCTCATAAAGCAAGTTAATTTGTCACAATTTTGCAATCAGAAGATTGGGACTGACTACTCAATCAGGCAGTATTTTTAGCAGCTTAGTTCATATGAGTTGCTATCATTTTTAAGTTGTTCATTATAACCAGGAAACATAACATTTTTCTTTAGTGTTAATACTAGCCACAGAAGTCCGCATAGCTGCTCATAGCCCGATCTTGAAAGACTAGACTGAAAACCTCAAGAAATCTTTGAAAAAAAGTTTTAATAATAATATTTTATAACTCAGAGTTCAGCTGCTATATTTTTCTGGATTATTGTCTTCCTAATTCCCATTATGAGATTATATATAATATAATTATATGTGTATATAAATATATATTTATACATAATTTAATATTACATATGAACAAATAATATATTATATATGGATATATTATTTATAATATATAGACATTAAATTTATATAATTATATGCAAATTTGTATAGAATAATGTACAAAATTTATATAATTTTAATATATAATTATATAATTTTATATATACATAAAATTTCTCTGACAGCTATATAAATAGATAAATGGACAATAGTCCAAACCACATATGGTCATCACTTTCATGATCACTTTTGGCTGCTCCAAATCATGCCAATTTTTGGCTTTTAGAATCTACACAAATGGTTTAGCTGTGTTAAGTTCTGGTCGTTGGTGGAACTCTTGAGTCACAAGTGACAGTGGAATGAAGGTCCCTCTTACTTTATGGTCCCCATGCTTGTAATGGTTGGAGCTCCCTTTGGAAATGTGGCAAAATCTGCTTAATGGAGAACCTGGCAGGCTGGAACTAGCTGTACAAGTTACCAAAAACTCCTTTGACAAGAATGTTTCTTCCAGGGCAGGAACTCTGCAAACAGCATCCATCCTGCGACAGGAAAATCATGGAGTTCCACAGTGTCCAGAAGGAGGCAGCCTACAGCAAGACTTCCCAAAGCCCTGGGTGAAGGCTCTTTGTACCAGGGCCTTCTGTGGTCACAGACTCTTCCACACGGTTGGCAGCAGTCCTCTCTGCTCTCATTTTCTGAGTGGGTATGCTAGACCAATGGTTCTCAACCTTGTCTGTATATTAGGGCTTCCTAACTACAAGTTCTTGAGCCGTATCCATGGAGACTCTGATCCAGTCCTTTCAGGGTGGGACTTAGGCATTAGTATTTTTTAAAAGTTTTACAAGTGGTGATTCCAATTTCCAGGCAGAGTTAAGTATTGTTGCCCTGGGTAGTTTGGAAGCAAGGCTAACAATTATCTTACGTACGTGCACAATAGGTGACTTTAAAATTTTGAAGCCTCACCAAGGAGTGGTATCTCCTCACAGAGTATCAAACACTCTCCTTCCAGCAGCCCTACTCATTTCCAAATAAGGTGGATGAATCTTCTGCCTAACTCTGGTGTCCTTCCTACCTCTTAACAATAGAAACTGATGTCTCTTCCCTAAGGAATCACCTTCTTTTAGTCTAGAGGTGTACAGAGCATCCGATTGCTCACAGGTTGAACTCTCACCAAACAGTGAATGTCCATTGTCAGAAGGACTCCAAGTGACTGAATTCTGGTTGTTAATCTCATCCCAGATGAATGGGATGCTCAGCAGCTCTTAGGTACGTTGATCCTGCCTTTCCCATGGCTGAGAGAGGTCAGGCTCATGGTCCATAATCTTACAAAGCATGGTCATATTTCTTTGGGCCATGTCTAGCCCAGGACTGGTTGACAGACATTATCCTAACTTCCTGACTGTAAGACAGGGAATAACTCACTGGAATAATATATCAAATCTTACTTGATATCTTTAGGGAAGGGCTTCTCAGCAGCGATACTATCGACATTTTGGATTGGATAATTCTTTGTTGTGAGAGCTGTTCCTGTGCATTGCAGGGTGTTTAGCAACATTGCTGGCCTCTACCCACTAGATCCAGTAGCAACCCTCCCACCCAAGTCATGACAATCACAAATGTCTCCAGACATTGCCAAATGTCCCCTGAGGGGCAAAATTACCCCCAGTTGAAATCCACTGCTCTAAGGGGGAGCTTTGCAAATTAATCATAGTGGGGGTCAGTGTTAGCTCTTTCTATGTTTCATTCCATCCCCTTCTTGCCATATTTAGAATTTCTCCAGAGTCACTGGAGTACTGCTTGGATGTTGTGCTATGTCTGCCTACTGAGAAATAGACTTTGAGATGGAGATTAGCCTGAAGGAGGTTTATTGAGCAATGTTCCTGGGGCGCCTGTAGGGAATGAGGGAAGAGGTTTGGGTCGAGGCAGACATTGAACCACTGGACAATTGACATAGGGCCTCAGTTGACTCTGTAGGAAGCTCTGGAGCTGGGATGATCTTTCAGAGTTGCCCCAAATTGAGGTGAGGGGGCGAGAACTTTGAACCCTCTCTAGCAGTCAGTAATTGAATTCGAGTTTCCTGCCTCCGTCTTTACCCTCACGGTTGGGGGAGTTAACCTCAGTAAGGCAACTGCCTTTAGTCAAGGGCAATTCCTATAGAGGAACTTGGCTGTGATCTGGTCAGGGGCCAAAACTCCAGACAGCGGGGTGAATGAGAGTCTTTGCCCTGAAGGATGATCTGGGCAGTGCACCACAGGTTAAAAGAATACAGGTTTAAGTTGTTTTACTGTTGCGTTCAGGCTGAGAATATGAGAACATAGAAGGAATTGTAGTCCATGTATAAATGGGTCTGCAATGAGACCTGCGTTGAGTGACACCTACCTAAGGCATCTATATCAGGGCTTTACCAATGCAACATATACTCTTCTGGATTCCTATGGTGAGTAATCTGGTCTTTGTCTTCCCTGAGCTATCTCAGAGCTAGAAATTACATTTGCTAAAGCACATTTTGAATGGTATTGAAAGAAAATGATCCCCACAGAAAGGTAGATAGTGCTAAGGGGTGACCTATGATGGATGATTCCTGACACTGTTTAGGCAAAGTGTCACCTGTCACCATTGTGGGCCAAGAGTATGTAATAAGAAGACCGCTTATCATAGCAGACTACTATTAGCATTGCTGGGTAGGTCCCCATGGCTACAGAGGCCATGGATGTGGCATATTTAGAAGCAGCATGCTAACAACAGCTAAACATTGCTTTTGGAGCATGTAGCTGCATGCTGAGAAAGTTATGTCAGTAGGAATGATGGGTTAAACTTTTGTGCTGGCCATGCCTCATTCAGTGATGCCAGGGAAGCTCAGAGGTGCAGTTAGCTCTTGAGAATCATTTCAATTGCACCAAAGAGAAAGAGAAGCAGCAAGAGAAGGGGAAAAGGGGAAAGAGATGAGGATGAGAAAAAAGAAGAGGGAGAAGGGAAAAGGGAGGAGGAGGTGGAAATGATCCTGGAGTGCCTCGTTCTAGTAAAAAGGTGCTAGGTTTCATCAGTATAAGGCTGATATATCTAGAAGTACTGTTGCATTTGACACTCACAGCTTTTTATTATGAGTTTGTTCATATATTTGCTCTTCCTTTCCTACGTACTACCAGACGGATGCACACACCTCTTACTTTTTTCACGACAATAACACCAACAACTCCCACAAAGATTCTGTTCTTTTCTTTTGCTGTTCAGTTATTCCATTCCCAATAGTGTTTTTATTCTTCTGGATAGTTTCTAATTTGTTCCTTGGAACAACCCTGTGCTTAGCGATGGCTTCATAATTACTGTGCAGAAGGGTCTTTGAAGTGTCTATCTGATTGGATGGGGGAAAAGGGGAAATTGTCTTGAGGAAGCATTTGCATAGCAAGCACACTATTACATTTACTTATTGGGGTCACGTGGGAAGAGGCTTATGGAAATTACAGAGGATCTCTTAACCTCAAGCTACCCTTGGAATGGCCATGACTGTGACATAGGAAGAGTTAGTGATATTATTTTTATAGAAATTGGGAACTGAACCAAGTTTCTTATTACTAAGGCATCTGCAGGTTATTCTTTATCAGAATCCACCCGTCCTTTCCCAACACCTGAAAACACTTACCTGGAGCCTATTATTACGGCATAACTAGTCCTGGTGATGTGGAATTACAGCTACCACCTCTACCATCAGCACCATCCTGCCCTGTCACTCCTAGGGACAGAGCCCCAGACTAACTGCCATCACCCTTTGCTTTTTCCAGCAGCTTGCCTGATACGTGACCTGCGAGCTTTCTGCCTGGCGAGGAAGGGGACAGGAGCGACTGGAGGTGGCAGGTACAGATGAGTAGTCTGTGGGGAGCGGAGTTTAGCAATTTAGAACTCAGACAGCCTGTCTCTGTGGTGTGGGCCTTGGTGAGTGTGTCTTATTTTATCAAACAGCACCACAACCTCCCACAGCCATCCTTCGGAGCAGCGTGGGAAGACAAAAACAGCTGTGCACGTTAGCAGCTTCAGCTGTGCCACAGCGGTGCCATGCTGCAGTATCCCAGGAGTCATCAAATATTGAGGAGGATCTTGTAGACCTTTGTATCATGGCCAGAAATGCCATGTGCTCAGGTTTGGATTCCACTGGGTTCTTGTTCGCAGAAAATTGTGAGAATAAGGAAATGCCTCTTTTACCGCCATACTAATTGCATAGCGCTATCAGATGCACTGTGTCTTTATGCTCACTCTACGGTTACAGCTTTTCAGTTTCTTGTTAGAGAAAATAACTAAACATTAACAATACTGGAATAAGAGTCTATCTGTCCCAGATGAAAAATACTTTAGAATATTTCTCTCTCATTATAATCTATTCATTAAATGTTGTCATCTGCTCCCCTGGGGAGAGTCATACCCTACAACCCATACTGGAGACGAGGTTGTGTATTTAGAGTCGGCCTTGGATGACAAATGTGGAGAACTACAAGCTGCCTGAAAATTCCCTGGTGACTCTGGATGCTGGAGAATGCAGCTGGGGATGCTGAGAAGCTTGTGGTATTACAGCAAAGTGTGGGCTAAATTTCCACTAAGTGTTTCCTTTCAGATGTGTGGCTTCTTAGGGGCAGAGATATATAGCTCTTGTAATCAGGGACTGGAATACTCGCTTTGGGTAAAATTTGTTCTCAATGTAAAGGCTTTTTTTCTTAATACAGTTAAAATAACTTTCTTAACAGCTGAAATGGCTTTCGAGTTTTGTTTCTTCTGGATGATTGGAAGGCCAATTTTTAGAGATCTGCATTGTAGCTTAATATTATGTCAGTGGTTCAATGACAGCCAGTGGGAAGATTAAGTGGATTTCCATAGTGGCCTTCCTTGGTCCAGTCCTAGTCAACATTTCCTTAATGACTGGGATGATGGAATAGGAATCTGCTCCTTAATTTTGCCAATAAAAACAACTGGGTGGGGTAGCTTGTGTCTTAGAGAGCCAGTCTTAAACTGTATAAAAAAGAGAAGAAATGGGTGATTGAAAACTACAGAAAGTTAGAGGGTGGTTACCAAGTAATATTAGGGAAAACAATCAAACTGCCTAGTATAAAAAGGTACCTAATTCCTGGGGAGAGATATTGTAGAAAATGACCTGAAGTTCATAACAGACCCAAAACTATAGCAAATGGAAATTCAAGATGTATGTCTTGAAATAACCAGGTCAGCGTCTGCATTTCCAGCACTAGGTCTTTTGACTGTTGCTTGGTTATGAAACATTTACTCTGCACTGGGGATAGTGAAAACGGATCCCTTTACAATTTTGATGAGGGCTGGTGTTAACTTTAAGAAATCCAGATTGCAAAGAGCACTGGTGTAATAGTTTCAGTGGAAGAAAAGACCTGACTAGATATACGGATTTAGAGTAGGGAAGCTGTCAATGCCTCAGTGAGTCAAAAGGGTCATACCCTGGCTCACACTTTGACACTAGCTAGCTGAGTGACCTTGAATAAGTCCCCCAGCATCTTGGGTCCTCTATTTCTTATCCTGGGAATGAGGGATTGGATTAGTATGGTGATTCTCAATCTGTGGTCCTCAGGGAGTAATAGGAAACTGAATTATTTTCAGTGCTTTTACAGGCCTGGAGAATCAGTGTATTTCCTAGTGAGGAGGCCATATAGACTATTATTTGACAAATGGAAGTGGTAGATGAAAACTTTTAAAACATGAGTACTCCTAGGAAAAATAATAAAACTCTTCTTGGTAGTCAAAAGACAGGAAGCATTTCAGTCTCTAAACTAAGGTTTATGATGACACTGATTCCCAACTGAACTGAGAAACCTCGAAGGCGCTGCATTCACACTGCATAAAGAGGGAGCCGGGGAAACATTATCAGTGGGCAGGTGCACTTTGTTTGCAGGAATAGAAAGAAGGCAGGGGGTATCGCTAATATTAATGTTATCTATGTGCCAGCCACTTTTCTAAATGCATTAATTCATTTAATCTTCAAAACAACTTTGTAAGATAGGTACTGGCCGTATCCCACCTTGAAATTGAGGACTCTGAGACACAAAGGTAACATTTATTAAACTCATTAAATGTTAGCAACTATTACTAATGATCTGCATTGTTCCCAGTGATATGTGGACAGTGATCCCACAGAAATGAGAAGGATAGATAAAGACAGCAAAAACAGGGCTCCTCATCTTCAACCTTCTCCAAGGATAAAATTAGGAGCTCTAGACTAGACGACCTGTGTTCCAGGTAAGCCTCTGGTACTAAATACCTGTATGACCTTGGGGGAGTCATTCTGCCTTTCTGAATCATAATTTCCTCATCCGTAAAATGGGGTGATATCCTTGCCCTGTTACACCATAGGATTATTGAGAAAGCATGGAATCATGTATCTGCAAATTCTTGGGAACCTAGAAGGTGACACAAACATGGGAGAATGAGGGATGACTTCCCACCTCAATGGAGCTGCTCCCCAGTGACAACAGTCATTCACTTAACAAAGATTCATGTCTGCTCATAATGTGGAAGCAGAAGGAAACTAAAGTCTTAGGATTACGCTTATCTCCTGTGTTGAGATGAAAAAGTGGCAGTGGTTTTGTTGCTCTATTCTTTGCTCAGATATTCCTGCTATCAAATAGTATCTTTAGAAGACAAAGTGTCCCATATTTGCTGTAACCTAGTTTCCTGCCACTAGTCTCTAGTTTTAATCAGTGAGTGTCTCCATTTTCTTGCTTCTATACCGTTACCTCCCTACGGCGTGTGTTGTCATTGCTTCTCAGCTCCAGCAGCCATTTGTGATCTGTGGCTGATTTTACTCCATTCTTATATCCCATCCTACCCCTCCAGAAAATTAGACCAAATACTTTAGGTGACCAACATCAAGATCAGCGAAGAAGTCTTGATGCCCGCTTTGGGAAGTAAAGTGGGAAGAGTCATCTGTCTATGCAGTTTCCCTGTTTGTGGATAACCTCCGGACGGGTGTGGAGAGGAGCACATTCATCTTAATAGCCAGTGTTCTTTCTGGTTGTGTGATAAAAGTAGGATAGCATGGGAAGGCAGGTGGTCTTATTCTTATACTCCAAGAACATGGCCTCATTTCAAATGAAATACCCTCAGCTTTCTGCTGTGATAAATTATATCCATATAATGCCACAATCTCTCAGGTCATATGTAATATACTAAATAATGCCATCTCAATGTTGGAAACTCTCTACTGAGCTTGGAATGCAGAAGTCCCCTGCTTGAAATATAAAACCTCATTAAGGGCTCTTCTTCTACACTAGGCCATGGATAACTGATACATTCATCAGACATTCAAGCTTGGCTGGAGAGGAGGCCCAGGAGATACTGGGATGTAAGGACAAGGCACACGTATTTTACATGGGCAGAAGGTTTAGTTTGAAAAAGGAGAAGTCAAAATAGAGACCAAAAAGATCCAGGGACTCGGAACTCGGGTGCCTTTAAAATGAACATGTGAATGTTAAAAGAAAATAAAAAGAGGTAAGTATACACCATCCGATGTATACTTGAATACATGAATATTTCTCATATTTAAAACTTTGTGTTCACCATAGCACCTTGTGATTTTCTCTTAAATATACATTTTGTTGCAGATCTTAAATATTTAGCAGTTTCTTTCTTTGCTATTGACTGTTAATATGGATGAAACTTAAAGCAACATTCTGTGTTCTCTACACCTTTCAATATCTAAAGCATCATGTACTTGTCCCCTTATGAAATTTAAAAAATTTGTAATTATTCCCATAGTTCTCATGTTCATTGCAAGAAAATATACCTTTATGATAAGTGTAAGGGTTTTGAATCTATAGAGAGACCAGGTTTTGAATTATGGTTTGGCACTTGGAAGATGTGGGAGCTTGTGCAAGTTATTTTACCTTTCCAAGCCTCTGTCTCTTCTGATATAAAATGAGTGATAACGTGGATCGCCAACACTTGGGAGAAATAAATAATGTAGTATCTGTAAAAGAACTCAACAGCCAGCCCTGACCGTCTAGTGGTTAAGATTCAGTTTTCTCACTGCCAAGGCCCGGGTTCCTTTCCTGGGCAGGGAACCACATCACCTGTCTGTTGGTTGTCACACTGTGGTGGCTGCACATCGCTGTGATGCTGAAAGCTATGCCACTGGGATTTCAAATACCAGCATGGTCACCCATGGTGGACAGGTTTCAGTGGAGCTTCCAGGCTAAGACAGCCTAGGAAGGAGGACCTGGCCACCTACTTCTGAAGAAACTGGACGTGAAAATCCTATGAAGGGCAACAGAGCATTGTTTGATGTAGCAGTGCAAGGTGAGAAGATGGCCCAAAAAGGGTTCTACTCTGCTGTGCACAGGATCGTTAGGCGTTGGAATTGACTCAGTGGCACTAACAGCAATGGCAAGAGCACCCGGCACCTGGGCCAATAGATGATGTTTCTCTTTACATCTGTTTTTCTTAGCTTTTGAGTTCTGGAACTAAGTTTTGTGTTTCTTGTACTTCATTGTAGAATATTTATTGGGTCCTCAAAAATACTATTGAATGAGAGAATCTATTTTATGTTAATACCAAAGATATGAAAATGTCACTTTCTTGCCTTTTTGACTTACCTTTATTCTGGGGCAGTTGATTATTCACCCTTGACAATTCTTATCTTTACCTTATAAGATTATATTATAATATAGAATATGTTATATTATTGCTTATATTTCTCTACTCTTGCACAAAAGTAAGATCTGGTAGGTATTGCTGTAACTGAGGATTAGTTGCCAATGCAATTATTAACCTCATTTAAGTTTATACTGACTTGTTACTTTGGCTGAAGCCAACCAAAGCTATAGAGAATGAGTAATGCTATATATGTATCCTTCAGCAAAATTGTTCTTTATAGCAATTATATTCTTGATGGGAAAACTGAGGCAAAAATATCTGCTCAAGGAAAGCCCAAGATTACGTAGTAAGTTCCTGTGAGAGCCCTGTTCCGTTTTCCCAGGTTTCCCTGTTCTCAGTAGCCACATTTAACAATCTCTTTAAATGATGTATGGAGACTGGGAGGAAAAAAAACGGCACAGGGCACAAAAATATTCTGAAGAATTTTTCAGAAAGAATCAGGCCAGCAGGCCAACAGTACTTGGCATCTATTGGGCTCCTTAAGGTTCTAAGGAAGAGATGCATGCCAATGCTCATCATGGATGAGGGATTATTATAGCGTCACATGGGAGAGTTGGGCAGCTCCAGGAACCCTCTGGGCAATTATACAGTTGCTTTGGATCCCTGTGCTAACGTGACCAGAGCTCAGAAGGACATCCCTCAGTCCTGGGGACCTGCTTCCTTCTGAGCACCTGGCATTTACCCTGCCCAAGAAGTGGGCTCTCACTGGATAGTTTGCCATTATACCATACACAGCTTTCCTGCAGGGCACAAGTTTTCTACAAGTCTCCCTGAGTTGTTTGGCCTCTCCAGTGTCTGCACTACTCTTTGGCTTGGGAACCATCACTCTAGAATGGGGATAGGGATTTGGGAGTCTTGCAGGTAGTTGGAGTCAAAAGGAGGGAATAGTGGGAACAGAGACACAAATTGCTGCATGGAGCACGTTTGGGGGGAAAACCAAACAGTTCCTATTGGTTATGGAAGTGTTTCTCAGTTAGGAGTCTGTGAACTTCCAAGGGGCCATGAAGGTGTTATTAGGGCAGCTGTGAGTTCTCTTTATGCATTATTGTAATTTTAGTTCAATTTCAATAATAACCATAAGATAATGAACATAAACACATTTTGGCCATCAATGTGGCACCTCATATATAATCTCCACTGAGCAGCATATATTATATTCACAGTGCTGTGAGTTTAATTAGAACACCATGATTGGACATGTCAAATTGATGTTATTTGAATTTTATTAGTTTTGTAAGCTTACTTGTACTTAATTTATAAGTAATTTTTGATTTGTTGTTGTTTAAGAGTTATGAGCATAAGGAGTTTTTTTTTTTTTACCAAGTTTTTGTTTGTTCATATTTAATAACATTGTAATGAAATGATTTAATTCAACACCGGGCATCTAAAAGAATATATTCAAAGGTGTTTATATTTTACTCAAATTTGAGCAACAGTTGGCTAGAGTGGGAGTTGGCAAAGTTTTTCTATAAAGAGGCAGATAGTAAATATTTTAGGATTTTCAGATCAAGAGGCAAAATTGAGGCTCCTATGTTGGTATTTATATAACAAAAGAGAAAGCAAATTTCCGCACATTTTTTACTGATGAAATACAAATAATAAATAATATTTGAGTATAATTTTTTATGATACACACCTACTAATAAGAAGAATGGAATTTCTTTTTTGGGGAGTAACATTTCGTTGAATTGGAGTTCAAGGTTAGTGTTCCCTGTCATCAAGTAGATTGCAAACATTCATCTGTAAAAAACATTCTTAGCTTATAGTTTGCACAGAAACATAGAGCAGGCCAGATTTAACCTGTGGGCCAAGTGTGTCAACATTTGAGTTAAAGCATAAAGTATGTGTTGGAGGTGGGGCAATTTACCCAAGCTCTCCACACTCATTTTGTCTTCTGTAAGCTCTTCTATAAACTGGGGATATTAAAAGCAGCAACCTCTTTGGGCTGTTGTAAAGATTAAGTGTGACAATTCATGAGCAGTATCTCGATCATCATCATTAAATTTCAGAGAATATTTTATACTTACTTTGGAAAGTAATGTAGGTCACTGGAGGATTTTGAACAGGAAATAGCAACTCTGGAGCTACAATTTAGAAGAGTCATCTGGCAACAACATGAGGGATGGATCAGAGCAGGGGAGGGCCAGCAGGACGGGAGTCCAGTTAGGAGGCTGTTAAAATAGCTCTAAGTCCTATCACAGTTTCTTGGTACTTCTATCCATGTCGGTTATATCCACTCCAAGCGAATGGGAGAACAAGTTGTGGTAGGCAGAATAATGGCCGCAACGATGCCCATACCCTAATTTACAGAACCTGTGAATATGTTGCCTTACATAGAAAAAGAGACTTTGCAGATGTGATCAAGGTTAAGGACCTTGAGATGGGGAGAGTATCCTGGATTATTGGGCTCAATCTAATCACATGAGTCCTTAAAAGTGAAGAACCTTTCCTCATTGTAGAGAACTGGAGAGATGACAGTGTGAGAAAGACTCGGCCTACCATTGCTGGCTTTGAAGGTGAAAGAAGGGGGCCATGAGCCAAGGAACGTAAGCAGCTTCCAGATGCTGGAAAAAGGCAATGGGATGGGTTCTCCCTTAGAACCCCCAGAAAGGAAGGCAGTCCTGCCAACACCTCAATCTCAGCCCTGTGAGATTTGTGTTGGATTGCTGACCTACAGAACTGTAAGATAATACATTTATGTTGTTTAAGCCACCAAGTTTGTGGTAATTTGTTATGGAAGCAATAGAAAACTAGTACACCAATAATATCCTGTTATACATGGTAGAGAGTGGAATCAAAGACAATTCCAAATAAGTCTAAAATTGTTATGTTCCAAGCATTTTTCTTATTTTGAACATAGAGAAGATTATTGTTTTTATTACGAGATAGTTTTCCCTGACCCCACTGAATAAATGACAAGCCAATACTTAAAGAATATTTGTTTGAAAGGCACCCAATTATAGGCATACATGAGATTTTAGCTTGGAAATATGCAAAGGTTTACCCAAGATTGGGTCAAAAAATCAACCAATATTTCATGAGTACTTTACTCCAGAGGGGCTTTCAAAAATGATTATTTTATAGACTCTGCTGACAAACAAGCAAACAATGCATGGGTAGGAGTAGGGATATGAGCCAGGTATTACAAGCTCAGAGTTCCTAAGTGTTCTTAGGAAGTGGGGACTCCACTTAGTTCTTGAGCAAATTCTACTTTAGTAACAACAGAAACCCAACAAATCATCTTTGCTATCATCATCAGCAGCAGCAGCAATAAGTACCTAACATTTCTAGAACAAAGTGCAGTTTATGAATACCTTCATATGTGTTAAACCATTTGTTCTTCCTCATCTGCCTTCTACTGCCCTGCCGGGTGGAGTATATAAGGATGTTATCAGGAGATCGGGCCACTGTCTGGTAGAAATCAACCAAAACTGTGATGTCGAGTTAACCACACCCTTAAATGAGACCTATTCCTGTGGCTTCATATGTTATGAATGAGAGGAAGTCTGCTGGCCCAAGGCATGAAAACAGCAGGGACTGAAATACAGAAGTAAAGGAAAGAATTCTGCCTGTTACGTTGTGTTCCCGAGTTCTCCAGGCACAAGGGTGGTTCCGTATATAAACAGGGATGAGATCACACGAGCTCATCAGGATCTAAAATAAACCCCGGGACAATTCTGAGGGAAGGAAACTCTGCGATGTTAGCAATCAAATGTAAGGAGAGAAGCTATCTTCTCCTTATGTATCAGTAGCAACAAGGTGAAAGTCAGCACGAGCATGTCTGACTTGTTCTTTATAAATTCAGTCTGATGACTTGGGGAAACGTGGCTGCTAAGTACTGGCTTCTTTAGTGTACATCAAGGCAGTTATTTCACGAGAACTATTAGAAGATTAAAAAAATTCAAAGACAAAAGATGATAAGAAAGATGAACTGAAGTAATTAGCTAAATATCTGTGAATAACAGAAACCTCAGGAGAGTTGTCCTGAGTTTTTGCTGCAAAGTACTTGTCTGCAATATTTTAAGGACTTAATAGAATTTTATTTTAAAGCCATGACATTAGCACAGTTAAGCCAATCAATGTTTTTTAATAGCCTTTTAAAGGTGGCTTTTTAATTGTGCTCTGTGGGAGGGAAAGGCACACGAAGATAGGAAAACATCTGAAAATGGCTTAGTCAGATCTTTCAAAAATATTTGCAAGTGCAAATTTCTGTCTTGGTTTGATTGCTGTGGAAGTGGTTAAAGTGTGAGATTTAAAGGGCTTATTCCCCAGTGAAAAAACAAAGACCTAACTCTTGTGTAGATTCATTCAACTCAGCCCCATAGCAAAATATTTGGAATCTGCACCATTTTCGCTTTAGAGTGAGTTGTGGTTTCTCTTAGAGGAGAAAAAGCTCTATGCAGAAGTTCTCCTGCACTGCTCGGGGCCCGGGAGAGCCAGAGAACACTCACCTTGCTCCTTCTAGCAACTCTGACCTTCGGAATGTTTGTCAGTGATCGCTTCAGTTTTTATGGTTAGAATGTGCCTCACATCTGCCTGAATAGCAAAAAGTGCTATCCTCTTTCCAACTTGCTTGTTGGCACAATGCCTGCATTATTGGCAGAGCCATCACTGTCCATCTTCCTTTCTTTATAACTTACTTTGTGTGATGCTTTATTGTCTAAAAAATGCTTTCATATATATTATCCTGTTGGGAGTCCCACAGTAGCCATGTGATACAAGGAAGTTATTATTAGTTTCTGTTTTATGAATGTAGAAGCTGAAGCTTGGAAGTATGGAGAGGTTTACCCAAGGTCGGTTCAACAAATTCAACCAGCATTTCGCATATACTGTAGAATGCTTTATATATCCCAGGGGGCTTTCAAAAATGATTATTTTATAGTCCCTGCTAACAAACTAGTGACTCATATATCTACCAATTCTTCTCACTTCTTTTCCAGTACTATTTCCACGAAATTATATTATCTCTTTCACGGCGTGTGGGATAATCTGAAGAATTTACTTCTTTAAAATTTTTTTCTTTTTAAGATTTTATCTTTTTCCTTTTTCTCCCCAAAGCCCCCCAGTACATAGTTGTATATTCTTCGTTGTGGGTCCTTCTAGTTGTGGTATGTGGGACGCTGCCTCAGCGTGGTTTGATGAGCAGTGCCATGTCCGTGCCCAGGATTCGAACCAACGAAACACTGGGCCTCCTGCAACGGAGCATGTGAACTTAACCACTCGGCCACAGGGCCAGCCCCTACTTCTTTAACATTTTTCAATCCAAGTATTTGTTGTTTTGGAGTTGTGACATAAAGACAAAGTATGGTACAGATAATTTGGAGGAATGAATTAACCAATAGAAAAGAGTATTTGGTCTTGCTTTCTGTTTTGATTAGTTTCTGAAAGAGGGCTAATTTGGGGAATTTGTTTTTCCAAGCATTTCACTGCAGTGTTTCATCACAGTGCTGTGTGCTGCTGTATTGATCTGCTGTGCTCAGTTCCACCAGAGGCCATCAGTGTACACATGCAATGGAATAAAATAAGCAAGGTGGAGAGGTGTATTGAAGAGGGGAAGAGCCTGGAAACTGGGCCACTGTGGTCATCTGGAGCCAGGCAGGGACTACACTTGTAGATTTGAATGCCTTTATCTTTGGCCTTATACTTGGCTAGTCCTATTACCAAGTGACATGCTTGATGGTTTGTTGTTTTCCTTAATTTCCTAGAGAAAAGATAGTTTTGAAAACTCTAAACTTTTCTAAGTTAAACTAAGAGGAACAGATTCCTCCCCCCCCCCCCCCCCCCCCCCGCCCCGGTATCTCAGTTAGTTTTGATTAAGGGTCCTTAATGAGAAGTGTATAGGAATCAGAGAGTAGGAGTGGCTATCAGGCATGGCACAGTATTAAAACCAAAGAGAGGATCTATTCTAGAGCAGAAGAGTGTGGTATAGTCTCGTAGAGCTGAATTAGCATGCTAGCTCTGCTGTGTGATCCTCAGGCATTTAACTTTCCTGGGACTCAGTTTCTATGTAGTAAAACTGATCTAATAATGCCTATTTTAATTGGCTGTTTTAAGGGTTACGTGAAATAACATATGTGAAGGGTTAAGCAGCATGCATGGTATACAGTAGGTACTTAGTAATGGTAGCAGCTACGACTACTTTTATTGTCACTCCCACTGCCACTAGTGCAATCAGGACAGAGAGAGCAGGAAACCAGCTTAGCTCTGGCCTGCCATGTTTTCCATCCTCTCAGATCCTGTTATTACGGATAGAAAGGGCAAGATTTCTATCACAGAAACCCAGGCCTCAAATATTTTAGCTAAAGAGGTAGGTACTGCAAGGATTTTACTAATAGTATTTAAAAATTGGTTCAGAATAGAGGCTGTACTGGGTACTAGGATTTTAGATTCTAGATACAGTTGTCCCCCCTTATTTGCAAGGGATATATTCCAAGACCCCCAGTGGATGCCTGAAATCTCAAATAGTACCACACCCTATCTATACTATGTTTTTCCTATACATACATACCTATGGTAAAGTTTTATAAATTGGGTACAGTAAGCGATTAACAACAATAACTAACAAAATAGAACATTTATAGCAATATACTGTAATGAAAGTTACTGGAGATCTCAGCAACCTCAGCATATGATTTTTTTTCTTTCCTTAAGTCAAGAACTTCCACCCTTTCACTTGAGGGAAGCACTTTATGGCTTCTCTTTGGCATATCCGAATTGCCAGCATCACTACTCTTGCACTTTGGCACCATTATTAAGTCAAATAAGGGTTACTCAAATATAAGCACTGCAGTCCCACGACAGTTGATCTGAAAACCCAGGCGGCTACTAAGTGACTAATGGGTGGGTAGTGTTTACAACGGGGATATGCTGGACAAAGGGATGATTCACATCCTGGGCGGGACGGAGCAGGACCGAGCAAGATTTCACCACGCTACTCAGAACGGCGTGCAATTTAAAACTTACAAATTGTTTGTTTCTGGAATTTTCCATTTAATATTTATGGACAGTGGTTGACTGTGGGTAACTGAAACCGTGGAAAGCAAAACTGTGGATAAGGGAGGACTACTGTTTATTCTCAGTTGCATTTCAGCTGTTCAGCTGCTGTGGTGACATACCTTAGTTTTCCGAACTTCAGTTTGCCTTGTGCTAAGTGAGGGTGGAATTATGTCTCCATCAAATCAAAGCAGCAAAATGTTTGAATGTTACAGGCCAAATAATCAGTGAGTGATTTCTTGTGTGTCTCCTCTGTTCTTTGCCCAGTACCTCCATCACAAACATGTACACCTCCTCCCTCTTGTTCTTTTTGTAATAAAGGTTTTGGTACAGTAAAGACACAACTGAGGAGTCCATGCTTTCATTTGTTCATTTATTCAAGGACCTTTGACATGTCAGGCATTGACTATTTAGGGAAGCGCTTGGGTTCCTCCAGGCATTGTAATGGAGAGCCCATGAATCATGGGTTTATATATGATCTGTCAGCATAAGAACTTTGTGAGTGGAAACAGTGCGTCAGGAAGCAAAAAGGCAAAGTCCATCTCTGCACAATGAGAGAGACTGAGCTTGGAATGATGCACTGTGGTCTGGGAACCTCATTATTAGCAAGTCAGAGACTTACTGGAGAGTGTTCAGAGAAAAGCAACAAGGATGATAAACGGGCGGAAAGACTGATTTATGAAGACTTAGACAACAGAATATGTATTCTTGGATCAACAAAGACTTCAGAAGAACTGTGATCACTATCAACAACTCTCTGAAGGTTGTGAATACCCCAGAGATATTCAGCCCCATATTTGAAATGGTGACAAGGAATCAGAGGATGGCAAGTTTAACCGGTGGATCAGAGAAATATGAGGCTAACAAATCTATCCATGCCTTATTGACAGAAAGTAGCTTCCAAGGGCAACATCCTTAGCCTATTTTACCTCCTATATCTATTTCTGCAGTTGTAATCTTGTATAATCGTTTACTGTCTCTTTATGTTCATGGATTTTGTGTGTTTCCTATTTACACACACCTTCCCTGAAGATGTCAAGAATGAAATATTTGATGATTTTTTTTTTACCTTCCACTTCAAAGGCTTCCAGATAAAAGCAGTTGAGTTATGGGCAAATTGTATTTTTAAACCAGTTTGCATGCTTAACTTTTGTTGAAGGTCATTGTCGTAGTGTAGGATTTTATTCCTATGAAAAGTCAAATGAGTGACTTTTTATAAAATTATCCCTCAGTGACTTCATCAACATTTACACACACATGTGATACAATACAAAGCTTTCAAAAGATATAAAATCAATTTAGGGGCAAACTCCCTTGCAATTTTATTTATTCTGGTCACCTGCAAGAGGGGCTATTTAAGCAACGGGAGAGAAGTATAAGACTTTAAGAAAATAACCCAAGTGAGACTGGGCCTGAGGTTTGGGCCACAGAAACCCTCAGAAGGGCTGACTCTTGTGAACTGACAGGCTGTTTACTCTCAGCATTGTTCACTGTACGTTCTCAGACAGGTAACTGGGTCCCATAGAAGACTGCCATTAAATCTATTAAAATACTTGGCTCCACAACCCTGATTTCCTTTGATGATCCAACTTGTTCCTGGGCAGTGACTCCATGTCTGGATTGGGGCTAGGGTAGGGACAAGAGTTGAGCACACAACCCAGGCTAAGACCACGAGCTGGGTCCATCCCCCTGGCCACAGTGATTGCCTTGGGGCGGGGGGAGGGGGTGATGTGACCTGAGCTAGGACTCAAAAAAAATTTTCTGAGAATGCTGCAACTCAGGTCTTCTGCTGGCGGTCGATGTAGCACGAAGATATGAAGGCTGCAACTGCCAGGGTAACTTTTGCTGTCGTGATGGGAGCCAGCCTGAGAATGAGGCCTGCGCATGGACAAATGCAAAGCCAGAGGCAAATAGCAGGGAAGTGGAGCCAGAGCCCTGATGACAAGATCACGTCCCAATCAAGTGCTGCCTAGCTCTGCTGTTTTCAGTCATTAGAGCTAATAAACACCCTTAATTCATTAAGCAATTTTGACTTGGGCTTTGGTCTCTTATGACATAAAGAACTTCAATTGCTATTTGAATAAGTAGCAACTTGTGCATTAGAGATCACAGTTTCTGTCTGTGTGTGGAGGAGAGAAGGTCCGTGTGAGCTGGGAGAGTAGTAGCTGTAGCATGGACGGTGGGTGGAGGGCACAGAAGGCAGGAGGTGGCTAACAGTCTAGTGGCCACTAGGTTCCAGCCACTGAGACGGGGCCCCACAGTCTACCCTCACAGCAAACCAACCCTGTTTGTCTCATTAGCCTGTTTTGTAGATGAGAAAACTAAAGCTCAGATAAGTTAAACAATTTGCCCAAGTTACTCGGCTAGTGAGTGAAACATTCAGGATTTGAACCTGTGCTCTTCCCACGACTCCTCTCTTCCTCCAGTCTACAGGTTGGGTTCAGAATATGTGGATTTCAGTCTCAGGTCTAGCTGTTCAACCTTGGACGAGTCACTTACATTCCTTGCGTGTTAGTTTCCTCCCATGTAAAATAGTGACGCTGATGCTGCCTCTCAGAATCATGACGAAGGCTAACGTGTGGGAAGCGCTTGTAGACTGTGAAGGGCGAGGTGGATGTGAGGCATTGTTTTTATTGGGGAAGTCTTCAGGGTGGAAATAACACATAAGCTCGGGATAGGAGAAGACGTAGATTTTTGTGGGGAGTTCGTGGGGAAAGGATGAACTGGACAGCCACTTGGGGAAAAGTCTGGAATACACCTGAGCACAAGTCACTTGTGCAAAAGAAAAGAAAGTGCTTTAGTAGTTCCTGATAGGAAGGAAGCTTTAGGGAAGAAGGTCCAGCGCTGGGCTCCTTTGTTGTTTGTTTGCTAATTTATCCTTCCATTTGTTCCAGGAGAAATAGGCTCTCATAACCCCTTTTAACTTTCATCTTCTTGTCTATGTGCCCGTATTCTATTGAAGTTACTCAGTATGTGTAATTTCTCTAGCTCTCTTGTCCAAAATGGCTTTCTTTCCTCCTCGGCACCTTTATCCTTATCTCATATCTCATACACTATATATTTTTATGTCTTACTCATTTAGCTTCTCTATTTCCTCCATTAGAATATAAGCCCCATGAGAGTGAGGATTTTCCTCCTATTTGTTTGCAGTTGGATCGTAGTACCTTGACCAGTGTATGGCACATAGATGCTCAATAAATATTTGTTGAATCAATGAACCCCTTTTTATGTCTATAATATCTGGGTTGGGCAGCACATGGATATTGTCTGAAAGAAAATCTTCCTTCAGCTGATTATCTCCCATAAAGAGCATGGAGACTGTCAGTGAATATTTCCTTCTTCGTCCTGTCAGTCCATCTAGCCTTATCTTAGAAGAGGACCTGGGACTTGTCTCCTCTGTCTGGGTCCTCTTCCCCTTCTCCTCCCCACAGTCCCATTGGCCCGTTTCTAACCCTCTCCCTCCATCCACGGTGCTGATTTCATCTTGGAGGGGCTCTCAGCTTTTTGAGGTCCTGCATGTCCTTTAAGGGGTTCTTACGTCTTTCAAAGTCTTCAGAGTGTCACCTCCACAAGACAAACTTTTCCCTGCTGATGTTGATCTGGTCTCGGAGTTTAACTTTGATGCAACACTGTACCCTCAAAGTCTCTGTCTCTCTCCTGGACCCTTTCAAAGCCAGCCCTTTCTCCAGGACAGGGTGAGGAAGCCCAGGAAAGAAGGGAGGAAAAGGAAAGAAAGAACCCTTCATCCTGTCATACACATATTCCCAATTCCCTAAGTAAGAGAAGAGATAAAAATAGAACTCTTGATTTGTCCTGATTGGTCCAAGAAAACATATCAGGCAACAGACATGATATTGGATTCACTAATTTTATTTCTCTCACTCCTACCTTCTTTTTGATTTAAAGATACCTTATACTAAGTAATGGGTAGAAACACACTGGAATATTTTACTGGTGCAATGGTAGAATATTACATCAGACAAGCGTGAAATAACTTTATATCTACCTCTGCTAGCATTTCTTATACCAGGTAAAACTCTGTTAATTTCACCTACTTATTTTCAGTAAGTGACCCAGATGTTCAAATCAAATCATTTTCCAATGAACATATCTATTGTGGGCAAATGGAGCCATAAAAGCAAGAAGGTGCTCTTAGTCAAAGGGCAGCTGAAAATAACCAAATTGGTAAAGCAGCAGACTCTGGGATTTTGCATATTCATTTATTCCAATCCCTTAAAATTTCAATTGGAAATTTCAAGGAAGCATGGAGTAAGAGATGGAGAAATACTATTAAGTCACAATATACGTTCTTTGCCAAGATTCTCCCTTTGCAGCCCAAACCTTGACACTTTTTCTGTTCTGGATGTACAGTTAGCAAATAGCTCCTGTGTGGCATTCGGGCTAGATCCTTTTGTGTGCAGGTGGGAAGCCGCCGCCTCTACAGCATTCTCTTTGTGGCACTTTGACTTGGCCATTCTTCCTGGAGGCCAGGGTTGCTCGTGTGGATTCAGGGTTCCCTTTGGTCAGCAGTAAACCACCATGTGATAAACAAGGGTGATAAGAGGATTCTACTCCCTCCTTGATGCTGCCAAACCTAGGGCAAATCTCACCCATGCAGGCTTCCTGGAAGGCTTTTAGTGTTTCCTGCTTCTGGCTGGAAACCCAGAGGATGCCACCAGTGAAAAATAACAGGGTGGGGAGACGTGCTCTGTTAACATGTGCTGGTGATGTTTAGGGGAAGAGATTTCATTTGGGGGTTGATTTTAGTATTAAATTGACCGTTAATCTTGCTTTATGATTTTTAGAAAAAAAAGGAATACGTTTTCAATCATATTTTTATTCCTGTGTGCTTCATGCCATGGTATTAATTTCCAGGTGGAAGTTTTATTTTCAAGGACATCCTTTTTTTCCTACTTGCCAAATTAGGCCAGTCTTAATGCCTAAATTTCAGGAAAAGATGTGTGTAAAAGAAGACTAAATGTAAAGCAGAGTCTTTGAAGATGAACTAGAGGACAGAATTTAAATCTTTGTTTAATTATTATTATTTGTATTTCAGGAGAATCAAATGCCAAGAAGTGAAGGCCAAGAAAGCCAAAGTGATTTATGCAAGTTCAAAAAGTGAGGGGACCCTGATGACGGCAGGTCATGGTGCTTTCATGCAGAGAAGTAGCAACTAGCCAGCTCTTCAGGACTAATGCCTGAAAACATTGTCCACCTGTGTCTTTGAGCATACTTTGACTGTATTTGGACAAAGGCCCGGATCTGCCCAATGACCTATTCATCCAAGAATCTTGAAATACCTGCTGGTCCATTTTAATTTTCCTGTTCTTATTAATTTTTTCTCTCTAGTTTTACAATACACTTTGGCCATCTTATTGAATTCATTAGGCTATATTTCTGAAATCCTCATTCTTTTTTTTCTTATTCCAGCTTTGAGATAATAATTGACACATAAGATTGTATAAGTTAAGTTTTACAATGTGTTGATTTGACACACATGTATTTTGAAATGATCACCACCATAGCATTAGCTAACACTTTCATCACATCCCACAATTACCATTTCTTTTTTTGTGGTGAGAACATTTAAGATCTACCTTCTTAGCAAGTTTCAAGTATATAATACGGTATTGTTAACTATCACCATGCCGTACAATAAATCTCCAGAAATTGTTCATCTTATAAGTCGAAGTTTGTACCCTTTGACCAACGTCTCCCCATTTCCTCCACCCCTAGCCCCTGGTAACCACCACTCTACTCTGTTTCTATTGGTTTGGCTTTTTTTATATTCCACATATGAGTGAGATCATACAGTATTTGTCTTTCTCTGTCTGACTGGTTTCACTTAGCATAATGCCCTCAGGGTTCATTCATGTTGTCACAAATGGCAGGATGAAATCCTCATTCTTAAATAATTCTCTGAAAGCTCCTACTTTTTTTTTCATAAAGAGAATAAAAGGCTTGGCTTGAGAATTCTTGCTTGTTAATTCAGATCTTAGTGATATTACATGTAATGTCATGGAAAGATCTTTCTATTCCAGAAACAAATGATCCCATTGAATGTTAAAATGTTTTCCAATTGGACAGTAATTCATAAGGGGAGAGAGTCTGGAAACCACAACTTCTATTATGGAAAGGTAAGGAAATCCAACTCTACATAGAGGTCTGTGGGAAGAATGATTGGTTTATTTTGTGTGGCTGTAAGGGGCGTAACTAGAACTGACAGGTGAAAGTGATCAGAAGGAGAATTTCCACACTACATGCAGAGATTTCTAACAGTTGAAAGCGTTAAAAAAGAATGGGTCACCTAGCATTGGGGTCAGTGGGATCTAGAAAGCTGTTTATCAGCCAAGGCTGCTGTGTGGAAGGGGAGTGAACAGTCATTAAGGAGATGGGGAATGAGTTTTGGAATGGGTGGGGGGTAGGGGCAGGGAACTGGGAAAGAAAACCTGGGAAAATGAGGCCAGTGCCAGGAGGCAGTGGGATAAAGTCCATCTGCTAATTTTAGGTGAGCCCTGAGAAGAAAATGGATATGTATGATCTTACCCAAAGGTTGCCTTGTTGAATGAATGAATATATTTGACGTTTCTAAGAATCTTTGAAAGAAAATATATTCTGGGTGGACTTGCAAAACCACCCAAACCCACCAGGCCCTATTCTTGGCTTCCACGACTACCTCTCGGATGTCACCCTCTTGATACTGTTCTTTGGAGCTCTACCGACCTTGTTTCCTTATTGGAAGTTTTCTAGTGCCTTCAATATGGGGAGAGGGGAGAAGGGATGACAAAAACAAAAACTAAAGCAGAGCAGCATGATTTATTGTAGGAAATATTTCTCAGAAGAGACAAAAACGGCATCAATGAAGAGCCATCATAGGAGGATCACAGTTGTCTCAGAGCCAATGGAACGATCCATAGAGGGTTGGCTTCACGTAAACAGCTGCAGAAAAGCAGTTGAATGATTTCCTTCATGCTCTTTGGGGGAGGCTGTGTCTGATCTGAGGCAGTTGCTCCAAAGGAGCGCTGTTAATGACATCTACAGCAAATATCAGTTCAATAAATTGCTTCCCTTCATTAATCTGAGTGTCAGTGACTGCATTAATGTTTACACAGCAGAAGGTCTCAGAGAGATAATAAGGACCTGTTTTTAGTGACATGTAAGGGTGGCCCTGTAAAAACAAGCACACATATAGCTAGTCCCTTGACTCTCATGAATCAAAATCAGTTCATTTATTCATTCTTTCACTCCACAATTATTCTTTGCATGACTCTGTGCCCGGTGCTATGCTAGGTCCTCACATAGCAATGAACAAAAGCCTTCAGGGAGCTTGTAGTCAGTGGGGAGACAGAAACTATCACCCACATATACAAAAAACTGTGATGGGAACTGTGAAAGAAAGTGCAGATTTCTTTGAAAGAGTGTAAGAGAGGAAACAAATTTAAATGGAGATTGACCATTTTTCCAGAAGAATCAGGGATTCAGGCTGGAAGAGCTTGTAATATTTTACAGGTGACAGCAGCTTTCTTTGGGAGTCTAGATAGAAATGAATGCTGTTCCTCTATAATCATCAAATCTGAATTAGACTGTCTCAAGAAAGTGGAGGTTCCCTTGTCTCAACTATTAAACAACAGAGTTCTGGCTAGGTGCTTATGGATCACAATGACCATTTGTGTAATAACAATAGGTCATTGTAAATGAGACTGAGACACAGCGTGTCTCTGGGCAGTTGTGTAATATTTAGGCACTCCCCTCCTACACCCAAGCCTTAGGTGGATTAAACACCACTAGTCCCTGTGGTGCCCACTGACTATGGTCCTAGATTGTTCCAGGGAGGAACCAGGGCTGCCTTTGGATAGAGTAATTTTCCCTGCTGTCTGTGAGGTGGCTCACCTGATTCAGGTGTTCTAGAGCTTCCTGGACTCACCCTGAGAATGGCATCAAAGGTCCTGTGTCTGACCGGTTGTCAGGGGGTGCAGAGGAGAGGAGCACCCTGGCTGAGCACTAGCTGCAGGGATGCTAGTCCAGGAGGAGAAAATGCCACTCACTAGTGGGAACATTGCAGCATCTGGAAAGCTCATCAAATTGCATAAGAATAAACCTATACCATTTCTGCCTTTATCTTATTGAGTGAGGGGCTAGATCTGATGATGTGTCATCATGTGGCTTAAATACATCATCACTGGTATCTTCATCCTTACTGATTACATTTATTGAAACTTGTGTCAGGCGCTGTTTTAAATTCTATCCACCATCTATCTATCTGTCTATCTAAGACCTCATTTCATTCTCACAACTGATCCCCAGAATGTAACTCCCAAATACGGGAATTTTCAACTGTATCCTCATTATAAATGAGGAGATATTTTCCAGTTTCCAAGAGGAAAGATTTAATAATTTAAATACAAGTTGTCCCCCTTTCCTACCTGCCCACTTGTCTCTAAGAATGTTATTCAGAATTTGACCGCCATGTGTGGCTTCAAGGGTGGAGGAGGCCAGAGTAGTTTGGGGAAACCTGCCAGGTTCTTTGAGTTCACAGGAGCTTGGTCATCTAGCATGCGATTGTATATATGTGTCTCCCAACAATGTTCTGGGATTGATGGTGAGTGTAAGCCTCATGAGGACAGGGATTTCATTCACTTTTTCAGTGCTTCTCCTCCACTCACTAGAAAATGCCTGGTACATAGTAAGGGCATAGTAAACATTTGTTGAGTAAAAGAAGATATTTTGTTAAGTAAAATCTGGGCTTTCTAATTGGAACCAGTTCTAAATCTCTGTGTAATCTTGAGACGTTATCTAATATTTCTGTTGCTAATTTACCCCTTGATTTGGTTAGAAATAAAATAGTGGTTGGAAGCCTGATGGAGCTGAAAAGGTAAACAGTTGTTTAAGAACTAAATATTTTTCTTTGAATCATCGAAGTTGAGTGAAACAGACAGAAGTTACCAAGTGACCTAATTCTTTTGGTGTCTGTTCATCTGTGTTTTCCTATGATGCTTGTCACCTGCAAAGCTATATGCCCTGCATCTCCCTCTGCTTTGCATTCCCGTTGGTGGTGGCAAAGATGAGGGATGTCGTCAAGCTATTTGTGAAGTCTTGGTGTCATTCAGCTCAGGAGTAAGAGCTTGGGATCCTGAGTGCCAACAAGATGTCATCAGCCTCCAGTATTTTATGAGCCTCTTAAAAGGGTGAGCATCCAGGAATGATGCTCGAGCAGTTTGTCAGGGCACCGTGCAATAACTACCTTGAGAAGCTGCTTCTTGGACTGAAGTCAAATTGCAATGGCTCCACACAGCCGACAGAGGTTTTAATATCAGTCCAGTCCATCACCCACAGAGAACACTATTAATAACCAGGTAAAAGCCTTTGTGTATAAGCCGATTCCATTTACAGTTTTATTATGTCAGCTGGATGTCAGCGTCCTATCTTGTCTTAGTCATAATGACGACTAATATGATCCATACAGGATAATAGACGGGGTGGGAAGGATTACAGAGTTAAAAATCAATCAGGGCTTTCTCATATATTTCTATGCTTTTGTGGCTGGTTAAATCATCAAAGTCTCAAGATTGATTTTTTTGCTGTGGTAATCAATCCTTCACAATCTGTTACCTTTTTCCTCCTCTGTCTTCTCCCACCCTACTTTTTTTCTCTTTGAATGTAGATAAGAGCTAAATTCTTTCCCTGGATAAATACAGAGATGCTCTCTTTGCTCCAAAGGGAAGATTTATCATATTTTGAAGGCAGAGCTGAAAAGTTGTGCATGCTACTATACAGGACGGGCAAGATTTGGGAGTTGATAAGTATGAAGTAGCTTGTTCTTTTCAAAAATGTGTCATTTATACTTGGATAGTTAGTATTTTATTTTCATCAGCAAAAGCAGTGGCTCAGTTTATATCTCCAAAGGAAATCTGGTTATAACATTTATACAACGTGACAAGTTAGCATGAAATGCTGGCGTCCTCAAGCGCTGAATGCAGCACAGCCCATGTCTCTTTGGCTTTGAGATGCATATGATATGTATGCGGGTGCGTATTTACCACGGTTCTAAGACACTGTGATGAGAGTGCTAATTTGATACAGAACAGCTTGCAGGGAAAGCCGTATATCTGCTATTCCTGGGAAGTTAGAACTCTTTGGACAAAAATATTATGAAAATCCGAGTAATTGTCTCAGAATAGGTCAACAGTCTTAAGTAGCTATATGAGGGGGAGTAAAGGGAGAGGGTGTGACTTCAAGAAGGACAAGAGGTGGGACAGGAACCCTGTGATGGGGTTCCTGGGAACTGGGAGGAGAGCCAGTGTGTCAGTATAACTTGTGATATGGAGGTACTGTTACCTGGACAGCACTTGGTGTTGTGGAGATTCAACATGGAGTAATAGCATTCCATAGGTGTGGGAACATAGGAGCCTGGAAGGGTCATTCATTCATTCACTAACCACAATCTTTCATTAAACAGGCACTCGACTGAAAGCAGCAGATGCAAATGGGCATCCTCAAGAAGCTCATTGCCTTGTGGGGAAAAGTGATGTAAACAAATAATTTGGATGCAAGGAGATAGCCTGTACAACTGATGAGTGCAAAAGACCTGGCACTCTGAGCTGGTAGGCAGACAGAGAGCCTTAGGATTCATTGTCAATACTCTAAGGACAGGCTAGCAAGAACAATCCGGTAGCTGTCTCCATAGTACGTCCAAGCATATCCAGTGCTCAATATCTTGTTTGCTCCTCCAGAATGTCTCATCCTCCTTCACTGTCTATGGCCCAATCATTGGACTTATTTTCCTTTTGGCTAACAGTGAGTCCTGACTAGGGCTTGGAGGGAGGGAAGAAGGTAGGGTCAGGATATTTATTTCCTCAGCAACCTTGCAAAGTGACAGCATAGCTCAGGGCTGGTTGTGTCCCCTTCCCGAAGGTCAGAGATTCTCTTGAGGCAGCCATCTTTTTATCCTGTCTCCTTCTGGGTTCCAGTAGCCTCCCTTCCCATTCCCTTTGGACCTCAGGGTTACAGCCTATCCCTCATGGTTTCTTTACAACCAATCCACACGTTTGTAAATTGTCACTTTTAAAATTCCCTCAAATTATCTTGATTTTGGTTCTGCTTTCTGCTGCAAGCTGGCCTGATACGTATCCCAATTTCACCACTCCCTCTCCAACTCCTCTACTACCACCTAGTCCTGCAAGGTTAAGGCACTAGCCTCCTAATTCACCCTTGTGTTCCTACAGCCTATTCACTACACAGCAGCAAAAACAATCTTTTTAAAAGCACAAATCAGATCATGACAATCTCCTGCTTAAAACCCTTGAATGGCTGCCCAGCACTTTTGTAAAATCTGGAGTTCTTACCCTGACTTAGGATGCCCTTCACGAAATAAACTCTTCTTTCCACTCTGACCTCATCTATTACCACTCTCTGCCTTGGAACTGTGTTCCAAATAGAGATCGCTCAAGTACTTTGATGATTTTCTTCCATGAACATCAAATGACGGCTCCTTCTACCATCCAAATCTCAGAGAGATCATGTAAGACCACCAAACTAGAGTGGCTAACCAGTCGTTATTCATGATATCAACTCATTCTAGTTTTCTCTGTAGATTTCTGCCTAACTGCTTCCTTCCCTTTATCTATCTATCTATCTATCTCTCTATCTATCATCTATTCATCTAGCCATTCTCCCACTAGAACGTAGGCTCTATTAGAACAGGGAACGTGTCTCTCTTGTTCTGCACTATATCTCCACATCACATAATACCTGACACGTAGTAGGCACTCAAATACTTAATAAATGAATGAATGAGCAAATCAGAGGACCCAGTCCTAGAAGGAGCAGAGAATGAACTAAGTGTCTAAGACAGAGATTCAAGCAGGAAAAATAGAAGGATTGGACTACTAGAACTATGGTACTCGTTAGGACCAGATAGAAACCATATTTTGGAACTGGGTTATATGGTAATGGCCAGATAAGAATTCTAGAGTCAGGCTTGGTAGGAGTTCTTCATCTTTTTTGTGTATGTGCTGTGGACTCCTTTAGAAGTCTGCTGAAGCCAATAAACTCTTTCTCAGAAAAATGCTTTTAATGTGTAAAATAAAATATCTAGAATTATAAGGAAAGCTAATTATGTTGAAACACACTTATCAAAATATCCTAAAATTGTGGTATAATAGTATGTATGCTTTATTAATAGATTAATAATAAAATCTAGCAATGTGTCTGATAACCACCAAAATTTTGAAGTAGTGATGAATGTAAGTGGTATTTTGAGATAGCTGCATCAACAAAAATGATGATAAGAAAATATATATGATCTCTCTAGGCCCTAGATATGCTAACTCTGTTCTGGTTTGTCATCATCTACATTCACAATTTAAGGAAATACTAAATTTAGTGAAAATAATTTTTTTCCTACCCAGCTTTGCAGATGTCCTGAGTTCTATCCATTGACATTTGGGCGTCCGTTTAGAACCTTGATGGGGCTGAGCTTGGAGATGGAAGTCCAGCAGCCCCTCCAAGGACAGGAGGGGCTGGTAGAGGAAAAGGCTGCTGGTGTGATGTTTGGGGCTTCCGGCTTCCCAATATTTGAAGAAACAGTTTAAGAAGGAGGTTTCACACAGTATCTCTGTGTTTCTCCTGGTTCATTTTTATTCCCATACGCATCAACATTGGGAAAATGAAATCCTGTCATTCTGCAGGACATTCCCCACATATTTGCCATAAAAAGAATCTCTCTTGAAGAGTGTTTTAGGGTAAGGCATTGAGAGTCTACCATTAAATCTAGAATGCATAAGCACTTACAGATGGGGTTCCTTAGGTTCATTCATCACATTTATGATCTGTAGACTCTCCCCAAAGTAGTTTCTTCTTTAATCACATTGGTTTGGGATATGTGAAATACGTCCGTAATTGATTAGAGTTGGAGATGTTCCCACTTGCCCCACTTAGTAGGAGGGTTCACTTGAATGTGCCCCGTTCTCCCAGCTGCAAGGAAATAGACCCAGAGCAAAACAACCCACAAAATGTAGACGTGTAGCTTATTCCTTGCCTGGATGTCCTGCTCTCCACGAATCAGAGGGCTTTAATACAATGCAAATATCTATTATATGAAATCTATGAAATTAATGGAGGTCCTTTCCCATGTATTTGTGGAACTTGACACAGAGGTTTACAGCTTGGGAAAACTGAAGTTATTATAAAACCTGTCACAAATTTGGCCCATGATAAGATTGTTTTGGTCTGCTCAGAAGAACAGAGGAATTAAAACTAGGTACTGAGTAATTCAAGGGGCCATAGAACCCTGATGTGTATTGAACCAAAGAGTTCTTTGGTGTGCAAACTTGGAAATCCTTCAAGATTCTCTTCTTGTGTGCTGCCTCTCAGCTTGTCTTATAGCAGGAGGGTTTTCCGGGGTAACTAATCCTAATGCTTCTTGACAGATCTTGGCTTTGTGGCAAGTTTTCAAGTGGATTTGAATGGCTTTGGGTTGTTGAAATAATTCACTACAATGTAGCTTGACATGTGACATCTTATTTTATTAAGCAGAGAAATTGGAATGGAAATCAAGAGCATGAAACATTCTGTGCTAAGATAAACCAGCAATAATTCCCTGTAGATTTAAAGTAGAAGTGAAGTTTAGTCTTATAAGCCCTCCCTTATGACATCTGACAATCAAATTGAAACCAGGTGTAACCCGTGTCACCAGAGCCTGTCCCTTCCAATCACTTCCTGGTTTTTGCAGCTACTATATGTGATTCTGATAAGTAGCACGTGCTCTCCTGGTAGGGACTTACAAAAATATTCAATAGAAATCAGGAAAGCGTGTAAAAAGGGCACACCCCCTACTTTTTGGGTTGAATTTACAGTGTGGAATGTTGACAGCTTGTTGCTCATGGGAAAGATGATTTTTCATCCTGTCTACTCCAGCCCAGCTGATTGTTGTGTGTGCCTGGTGGCCTCCCCGGCTATCGTTCTCAGACAGGGTCAGGTTGAAACATGTTAGGACTAACTAGGATTCAATCCCCTTGACAGGAAGTCACAGCTGAACCCGACTTTAGGGATGTGGCCCAGGGTCTTCATAGCCAGCACCTCTTCCTCTGTTTCCACTCCTAGGTCAAATGCTTATTACTCTTTAAGCCTAAACTTTTACAAGTAATTAGCAGTTGAATCTTCTGTGGGCTCAATTCTCTTATCCATTTTCTAAACAAATTCCCATTGAAATCAACAACTTGGCTCATTGATTTAATTTAGACTAATTTAATTTTAATCGATACCTAGCAGTTGCTTTCACTGGAAGTTTAAATTAAGAAAGTCCCAATGAAGTAAACTAATGGGTTTTGGTGTTTCATAAATATTTACCTTTAAAATGCTCAGTCTAGTTGTGCCTATAGACGAAATGGACTTTAACTTTTAGAAAGCATAAGAATCAAACAAATGATTTGTCAGAAACCAGAGAACACTCACTTTCAACCCTAAGAGCGCTATCCACTGTCTAAAGTCCCGTTCTCTGTATTGGGAAGAGATGAGTTTGAGAATAATTTCCCAGAAGCCACTGTATTGAACATTCATTCGCCTTGGGAGCCACGGCAGAGTGAGGCAGCTTTGTCAAGGAAGCGGAATTCCCACAGCACGGACGTTATTCCTTTCTGACTGCTCAAAGGAACAGCACCCCACCCAGCACGGACAGAGGAGAAGTCCAGGCCTTGATGCTATTTTAAGGAAAAATGATTAGTCTCTTTCTTGCTCTGAAAACTTCAGCTCGTGCAGTTCCCATTGACACTAAGGACTTGGGACCAGTTTGAAGACTGGATTTGCATGTTGAGGCCTTCGGGAAACGCTTATGGTCAGAACCGACCAACATTAACTCACGTTTTAAATTCTGTTTGGTTTCGCTCAGTTCCATCCTGAGTTCTAATGTCTTTTCATCCTGGCCAGAAGCTGTAGCTATTTTTCTCCATGCTTGACCTAGCCATTTATCCCACTTTCTTTTGGCAGAAGAATAGAAAACAACATTTGCAGCATCCCTAAATTAATTATACTTTTCTCAAGCTAAAGAACTGTGACAGAGCCACAAAACAGCAGCTGAAAACTAATTCCTTAAAAGAATATGAAAAAAAGGAAGTTGTATAAGATAGGGTAATTAATCTTGCAATAAAAATAATTGTTTACAGTTAAAATTAATGTAACATGCATTCCTCAGCAGATAATAAATTATGGACTTTCTCATTAGCATTTGAATTGATTTCCTCTAATTTCTGAGGAGCACACGAGCATGTGACTAGATTAGGTTTAATTGGACTACAGCTGGTGCTGACTCTACGCACACGGGGTGGGGGCCCTGCTGACTGATTGGCTGTCTCCACATTTTGTTTCCATTGTCTTTCTCTTTCTCTACCGTTTTTTCCCCATCGATAGAAAGATTGAAAATATTAGAGTCTTAAAATAGAATTAACTAGAGCAAGGGCTGTGGTTTTGGATAATGTTAGGTAATGAGCTCCTACCAAGAATGATTATGATATAACACATGACTATCATATAATATAATTTTTATTACTATCTTATCATCATTATATACTTATTATTTTGTCAACAGCTAACTTATAGAGCCTACACCACATCCCAGTATTGTACCAAGTACTTCACATGACGTTTAATCTTCACAGCAGCTTTATTGTAGCTCTTACTATTCTTCCTATTTCATGGGTGAGTAAATTAAGGCTCAGAGGGGTAAATAACTAGTCTAAGGTAACACACATGGATATGGGAGAGTTGAGATTAGAAACCAGTTTTTAAAACAATTCTAGGGATCATGCTCTTGACCACTTTATTATTCTGATTATTTGAAAAATCTAGCAGTCTAATTACCCTATTGATGGGGAATGAAAAATGCGTAGTCTGTGCTCCTAGCTGAGCATCCGGGCAGGGAGCAGAGCATCTGAAGGAGATGGAAAACAGCTAGGAAGGGGTTAACTTACAGCTGAAGAAGGACTATATGGTCACCATGGAGACAGGCAGGGTTTCTAATAAGCCCGTAATTAGGAGAAAAGCATGAGTCCAGTTAATATTGGGATTGTTAACAAGTGGGAAGAAAGTGATATTTCAGAAAAAGCAAGGGGAAGAATTGGTAAAATTTAGGTGCAATTATACTAGGGGGTTTCTGATTAGAGCTGAGAAAATTAAGAACGAAAGAGTAATTATGAATTTCTAGTCTTACAATGAGATGTTTTCTCTTAGATTAAATTTCTCACTTAAATTAAGTAGAAGAACTTTTTAGAGCAATTTGAAAAATAAGGTCCTCCAGAGAATTCTATGGGACTTCGGTGGCGAAGCTTTTCTCTTTCTCACTTGAGCGGAGACTGAGGTTCTATCCCAACAGAAATGGCTCAGTCCTTATGCTTGATTGATGGACAGGAAAAGTTTGCAAGTAGAGTTCTTTCAGCAGAAGATGAAATGATTTTAGGTGTATTTAATGGCTTCTTCTTCTGGGTTGTCATTAGCATTTGTACTTAGCTTAGAGTCCAAATTTTCTTCTACCTCGTCATACAGTCAGTTTGTTCACATGGTAGCTCCCCACAGACTGTGCACTCCTTGAGGACGGGATCCACATTAAGTGTGATAAATAACTACACCAAACTGTAGATATTAGCTACCATTCTAAATAAAATTTTCCTAATTCTAAGTAAAGTTAGATCTAAACGGTTTTTCTGACCTCTCTTATTTGCCAAATATATCTTACTACATAATGTTATATTCAGTGGGTTATTCATAAATTCAAATGTTGATGGAGGTAATTACATGGAGAAATAGACGTGGATTATGGTGCCCAACATCAGTGTGGACAAAAAAAGAAAACTTTAGGAAATGTGATATGTGACGTTATACCTTTGAATATAGAATTTTTGATCAAAGTAAAAACGTGCCAGAGTATTCAAATGGGACTCATATTTTTAAAAAACACACATACACATAGTTTTAGGTCTGGTTTCTCTCCCTGCTTAAATATTAACCAGGGGAAAGAAACAAAAATTAGACACTTGGCTGGTGTGCTAATATTTTAGTTGAGTAAATGTGCCCAGGACAAATGCCCAGGGACCAGCCTGCCCGGAGCCTACTTTGATGCTTTGACTTTCTGCATTTTTTACTAAGTTCCTATATGGCTCCCCTCTTTCTCACTCTCCTCTTGTTTGGAGTTGTTAAAAATCTGTAATCCACATCCTTTGTTTCAGTTTTATCATAAGTTGAAATAGAGCCCCACTTCAATTTTCCCAATAAACAAAGTGCCACGTTGCAGCAGCCTTGCCCTTCACCTCACTATGGCGGGGGCAGAGTGTGATGTCACACTTGATCCAATACCAGCCTGCCCATAAATGATGCAGCCTGTTCCCCCTTTGCTTCCTGGCTCGAGCACCGGGAAGGAGCTTAGTATGAAATTCATGCCGTGATGACAGATTTAAAAGTTGCTACAAACTCTAACAGACAGCAACTGCAGTTTGTAGACATACACAACATGTACCGTGCTCTTGTATTCTTAAGTGATGACATTCTTCGTTTAAAGAGTTACGTTTAAATAGCTCATTACTGTTGCCTGTCTCTGAAATGAGGGTGGTAGAGAGAAGGGAAAAGAAAGCTAAATTGGATATGAAGACATTTACCAGAAGAATTTTCCAAATGTTAATGAGCAGCTTAAAGGGCTGCACACATGTGTTGCAATGTAATTGGGTTTGATGCCTTCTGGGGACTTTGAAGCTTTTCTGCTCTTGCCCATTGTATTTTGAGAGGTGGAATGAGCCCCTCAGATTTCTAACACTTCGGCTCTGAAGATCCACATGGTGCTAAATTGTAAATCTGCAGACAGCCAACAAACACAGAGCCAAGCTCCAGTGACTCTTGTTTGGTTTGGGCTTTTCAAGCAATTAAATGAATGGCAGTCTCTAAATGTCTCTGGGGAGGTACAACGTGCTATGAGGAGAATTTACTGGAAGGGGGCAAGGAGTGGTTCCTTCACTGTTGCTGAGACTTTTCCTGGAAAAAAAAGAATAAGCAATTACATCCAAATGTGTTCTGAGAATTTGCCAACCTGTTCCTATTCCTTAGCCCCCATCATCTTCACAGTCTATCCAAGTTCTTTATTGGGAAAGGCTTGGATTTTTCTCCATGTGAAGCAAGTACAGCTCAGAATGAGCTTATACCATAGTTAAATCAGTGTATATTTTAAAAGATTCCTTCTGGTCGTTTTTTAGTCTCTTGAAAAGTGGTTATGTCCATTCACCAGAGAAGGAGCAAGATTCTTCCAGAGTTTGATCCAAGTAGGCAGGTTGTTCCTGTTGTGGGTTGCCTCCAGATTTCTGGTGCTGCGGGAGAACCACGCTGTGGGGCTGTGAGGCTTTGGGCGGGGTACCTGGACACCAGAGCTGCAGCCTTCTTTGAAATAATGCATGGGGGCTACTGAGAGCTTCCGGTTGCATGTTGTCCAGTCTGGGTGAAGTCAGTTATGACTATTGTTACAATTCAGGAGAGAGTTTTATTGACCAGTGGAGCATCCTTGATTTCAGGAGGTCATGAACTACTCTTGCAGAAGGAGGGGGCTATTGGCCAGTGCAGTGATTCTGTAAAGTGGTCTGAAGCTTCTTGAAGAAGGTTCACAGACGGTTTCTTGAAGTTGCATTTAGTTGGAAACATGAGCAAGTTTGGCCACGGCAATAGCCTAGAAAATGAATCCTTCAGCCTCAGCTATTTCTTTGAAGGCACAGGCTTTCGATTCTTGCTCTTGTGAGGGTGCTAGTCATTGTCTCAGAATGGTAGTTGAAGTGAAGGAGTGTAGATGTGTTGACTCTTCATTAACCTTTTAACTTTCTGTTTAAGTCCCTATTCTGATGGCCTGTTGCATTGCAAAAATACTTCTTTTGGTTTGATCTTTATAATTGTTTCATGGCCAATGAATATGGAAAGCAATGTGAAATTAAGTGTGTGGTATTTAAATATGAATATTTTCAGTCTCTGCGTTTGGATTTAAACTGAATAACAACAGAGATAAAAGAAGCAAGTCATTCTGAAGAGATTCTCCATTTGCATTATTATCTAAAGCTCAGAGGAACAATCTAAATGTTGGATGATTCTCTGAATTCAGCAGAATCTCAAACTAAACTGCTAATGCCAGCTATGAGGCATCAAGGATCATTAACCTCTCCTCTCCGCTTTCCCTTCAATATGACCAATTATGTGTCAGCCTCTATCTCAGGTATCAGGAAGCCATAAAGAAGTTTGTCACATTCTCTAAGTAGGGAGTGAAGATAGACACAAAGAGATGACTAACAATAAGAGGTACTCAAAAGGGCAGTGGTATAACCATGCTATGGGAATTTGGTAGAGAGCCCACTTTCGGCTGGGATGGTTAGAGAAAATCATCACAAAGCCTCTGGTGGATGCTTTCACATACATTATCTCATTCAATCCTTTCAATATCCCTGAAATGTAGATGTTATTTTTTTCATTTACCTGATGAGGGAATGAGGCTCCCAGAGATTATGTAATTTCTTCAAGATCCCATAGATAGAAAAATGTGGTCAAAATTTGAAGCCAGGTCAGACTACATCAAGTTGAGGAGTAGCATTATAAGAAGATGGTGAAAGACCAAGGGTCAGGGGACAAAAACAAACTCCAGGCATTCGAAGCTTAATACGCAACTCCATTGGTCTGATTTGGAGGTTTGGGTGGTGGGGGGAAGTAAACAGAAGATAAACCTGGGGGAGGATGGGGCTCTACCTTAGAGGTCTTGGAATGGCTGGCTGCTATCAAGGGATCCCTCCAACCGACTGACAAATAGAAATGGCAAACAATAGGATATATTGGAGTATATGAGGAAGCCATTTGGTGTAAACCTAATTCGGCCTGACTTTTTTTTCCCAAAACGGCCTGACTGTGGCCCTTGAGCATGCATTGTATATCTGCTTTAAACATTTCTTATGGCAAGAACAAATGGCTTTAAGATAAAGGTGCAACTTCCCCCTACATTGGCATTTCCTTAAGGATAAGCATCTTTCCTTAGGCTAGGAACTGATGCCTGCGCTCACCTTTGACCACCCAGCTCACCTGTGACCACCCAGCTCGAGACAACAGACCTGCTACCCTGCTGTGTTCACTGAGACAGCAGACATATCTGCTGTGTCCATCAATTGCGGTGCTGACAGAGCAGTCTTGCGACTATTGTTAAAGGGACATTTCATCATCCTCTTTAGGGGTATATAACCACTCCGTACATCCCACTTCTTTGGTGCCCTTTCTTCCTTAGGGAAGAAAGGCCCTGGGCCATGGTCCTCACATTTTAGCTCAGAATAAACTCTCCCAAATTTTCATTTATAGATCGGTCATGGATTATTTTCGTCGACATGACTATAAGACTATGTCTGTTGGGTTCACTGTGGGAGTCCCCACCACCTGGGACCATGCTTGGTATGTAACAGACACTCAATAGACAAGAGAGGGACGGAGGGAGGGAGAGTAGGTAGGAGAAAGAAGGAATCATTAAACTTTATTCCCTGAGGAGTGATTTGCTGAATGATGATTTAGGACATCTAACTTGATAGGGAAGTTTGGGATGGCATGTGATTGGTAGAGCCTCAAAGCAGAGTTAACTGGTAGAAAGAGCATCATGTTTAAGCTATATGTTCAAATTTGGATTTAGAGAATTTTTGACTCATGATGTATATGTGACTGTTGTGCAAATTTTTTGCTATCTTAAAAATCTTAGCCAAATTCATGCTTCCTAAAACAGCATTATATCCAGTTGGGACTCTGTCTCACCTGGATAAATAATGTGGAATGACTAGAGATGAAGCGCTTAATTGCTTGTTTAATGTTTCCAATATATACACAGTTGGGACTGTCTTGATGCTGTTCAGCCTTAAAATTCACTCTTTCAAACCTTTCTCCTAATAAATGCCAGGTTATTTTGGTAATCAGGGATGGGTATTGTGATAATGGCCAATTGCACACGAGTCATTAGGCTGTCAGGGTTCAGGGCTTTATGTGATCAGTCAGAAATTTGAGGAAAATAAATTTGAATTTCATTTTGGCCCCTGGAGCCAGAAGAGTGCCTGGTGCTCAATAGATATTTTCCATGTGAATGAATGAGTATGATCAGTCCCCTTAAACTTGACCTGGCTGATAGATGGGAATAGCAATGAGTTAAAATCACTTAATGACTCACTATAATTTTCTCATATTAATATCTGTGTTTGTATTCCTATTTCTGCCTCCTATATCTAGGTCCTTATTTTATAATCGATATTCTGCAGTAGTTTAATGGCTGGTTTTCCTTTCTCCCACCATTTTTTCTTCCCTTTCTCTGAAACCCCCAATAGTCCATGTCCAGATATAATAAGTTCCTGAAAAAAATATTTTCATCATGTTTTGTTCATTCGTTGATTCATTCTAAAGTTATTTTTGAGTGCCTCCTCTGTGTAAGGTAATCACCCAGATGTAATGGGGGTGGACGCACGACAAGGGAGGGATACACAATGTTGTAGCACACAGTCTTCTGTCCACCTCCAGACTCTATAAGCAACTTTTATATTAAAAAACCTAAGCTTTCTATTTTTGACTCTGGAAACTTGGGAGGTGGGGTGGGAACAGCCCACCCATCCCTGATGAAACTTCTCTTCCCGGTCCTCAAGCCTCTCTTTGCATCTCCCAGTCTTATTTTCTGTTCCTTCCCCTTATGGTATAACATTTGTCTTTCCTTTCTATAATACAGTATTCAACGTCTCCCCAAAGCAAATCATGTTTTGCTCACTGTTTCCCATCTGTGCCATGCTGATTTCTCCCTTTCTGCTCTTGTTGAAGCTGTCGACTTCTTCCCTCCTTGGACATTTCTCCCTCCTTTCTGCCAACTCATTCTTTAACATCCAGCTCAATTTGGGCTTTCTCTATTGAGCTGTCTTATGCCCTAGTTTATACTTACTCTCTCTTTCCGGAACCATAGGATTTTGCCTCTTTAGTTATATATTCTACCGTATAATTATTCCCCATTTAAGTCTCTCTACGCTTCCTTATGGATGACGAGTTCTTTGTAGACAATGACTCTATTTTTGGATTTTGTGGATGATCCGTCTCTCCTGGCCCAGCACTTCATTTCATTTAACAATCACAGGCTAATACGAGAGGGTCGCAAGGGCGTTTGTTTCTTCCTTCTGTGAGGGTACAGTTGTGAAAGTAGAGAATATGAGACTATCTGTTATTAATTAACTTTTTTTTACAGCACTTAGTACTATACAAAGAATAAGAAGACAGCTATAATTTTTAAAATATTTTCAGGAGATCAAAATGAAGATTATCTTACACAGCTGTTTTTGTTACAGAGAACAGTTCCTTTGACTCACGCTGCTCAAATTATTTCATTATTGTTGTTATTGTTAACTTTATTGATTTAAAACAGAAAATTTTAAATTGTTGTTGGCTCTCATAAATCCGCTATTTTATGACTCATTGAGAAGACCATTTTGTTGGAGAATTTAAAGGGAGCTGAACAAGTATTATGAAATCAGAAGGAGTTTGGATATTTTAAAGCTGGCTGACTCTCTTGATCTCGGGTCTAGATTAACAACACGTCAAAGGAAAGCCTGTGGAGAGCAAATGTGGGCTCACTGAGCAGGTCCTCATCAATGAATGGTGTGTGCATACGTGGAGGTCATCCAGCAGGCTATAGTATTATTGTCACTCTACCCTTCATGAACTTTGGGGTTCCTATGTAGCATCTCCAGGAAAGGAAAGAGAAACTTTTCTAGAACGCTTCACCTGCCCATGACAGTGAGTGGCTTTTAGTTGTTTTATTTCATGTGTGGTCGTTATTGAAACATTTCCAGCCAAGCTCTGGCTGGATGTCTCCTCACAGTTTGAAGCTGTAATATTTGCATCTATATTCTGCAACTGCTTGTAAAATTGTTTTCTGACCAAATTAGAGTTTCTTTTGGGATTATGTTATTTCAGCTATTAAATATGGAACATGCAAAGTATCACCAGCTAATTGGCACAGACAGGATTTTGAAAAGATCGATTTTTTTCTCTTTAAAAGTATTGACAAATACGTTAAATTTAGTCATCATTAAATTTTTTTCTAGTAGTGATAAGGACTATGGTTGTATAATAAATAGTCTAAAAAATATTTTCAAAATTTCTAATTTGATTTCCAGGCAACATCTTACTGCTGACAAGAAAAGTAATCCATCTTAAATCTCATAAGCTACATAAAAATACTAAAATTGCATGCCATCAAAGCCAAGGACAAAAAGGAAGACTGATAATTTGACTACATTAAAAACAAAACCATAGTACAACAAAAACACACATCATAAACAAAGATAAAGATAAAGACAAACTTGAAAAAGATATTTAAAACATATGACAAGAGGATACATCCCTAATATATAAAGAGCTCCTACCAATTAATAAGAATGTGAACATGATAATAGGAAAACACAAATGGCAAAAAAAAAAGAAGCATAAAAGGACATTAAAGCCCATGAATAATCGAAGATCTACAAATTAAAACAGCAGTACATAAATATTTTTCCTTTGAAATGAATGGATATTGAAAATATTCAATGATGATAGGAAAATAGGGAAAATACACATTCTTATAAACTTCTGATAGTGATAAAAATTGGTGTAACATATTCTGTTGGCAATTTAACAAACTTCAGACTTAAAGATATGTATACCCCTTGGTTCAGAAATTCCACTTCTGGAAATTTATTTGAATGGAACACTTGAATAAACACATAAAAATGGTGCATGACAGTATTCACCACAGCATTGTTTATAACAGAAACTTAAAACAATCCAAATGACTGCCAGTAGTGGTTGGTTCAATAACTAATGGTGCGACACCGCAGATTACCCATAGGCATTAAAAATGATGATATAAATCTGTATTTATTAATATGGAAAAATAGACCCCATGTGTTGTTAAATGGAACAAAAAAGGCAGGCTAGAAAACTGTAAGTATTTATGCTCCAACTTTTCCAAAAAATTATAAAAATCTGTATTTGTACATATAGAAAAGGTGCAAATAGAGAAAAGTTTCAAAGGATATAAACAAAAAATGATAATGGACATTAGTGTTTGATTATTAGTAAGTTACTAATATAAAAAAAGAAAAAAGCAATGAATCTATTTTTACTTTGGGGAAAACATACTGAAATAAGTGTTTCATAATCACAGATATTAATACATTTTTTAAAGATGGTATTCCCACATCTGCCTCTTAAGGTCACCCCAAGGCCGTGGTCACAGCCAGGTGGCTAGAGGATGGAGATGTCTTCACATTGAAAAATGATGGTTAGACAGTGGGACAAGTGTGGATTTAGGTGTAGGACTTCTTGATAAATGTTACTTTGGATTTTAAAACAACACCAATATCTGAGAATGAGAATACAAGTCACCAAAAACAAGGCAATGAAGGAGAGTGTGTATGAACTAGTCAGGAGAGGTCTTTTCTCCGGAAAGCACGCTCTGTGCGCTTCCGGAGGCACTGACCACATCTACAGTGTTCTACAGGCATTTCCATCAACCAGCAAGCTGCTTCAGACTGGAAAACAGAACTCCTTCATCACTCATTCCATCACATAGAGCACTGAGCACGTTCTATGTACCAGGAATACAAAGCTCAATGCAGACAAACCCTGCCCTCCAGGAGCCCATGGGGAGGGTGGCAGGCAGATTAAATAGGCAATTTCAGTGCAGTTTAATAAGTGTTCGTGAAAGTTGAGCTTCCGCTGTCCTACACTGTTTAGTAGGGGATAGGAAAATCTTGCTGGAGCGTGTATCCAAAGAGAGACCTGTGAGATGCACAGAGTTAGCTGGAGATGCAGGAGGAGACTGGTGGAAGAAAGTGTCCAGGCAAAGGGACCATTCTGTGCAGAGGACTTGAGCTGAGAGCACCTTTGTGAGCTGCAGCTTCGAGTGTGAAAAGTCAGCGCAGCGGGCTAGGCTGGCAGGTGAGCCGTGATGGGAGATTTTCAATCCTGGCTGCATGATAGCATCAGCGACAGGTTAAAGAAATAAACAACAAGCCAGCAAATACAAAACAAAGCTGTACACAGGCCCCACCCCAAGTCTGATTTAATTGGCCTCTGTGTGGTGGGGCGTGGTCTTTGAACCTGGCCCCCCACCTAACACTGCAGGATACCCTCCCTGCTATCTGCCTGTCAGATTCCTCCAAACCGCAGCTCTCCTGTCATCTAAGAGGCCCCAAGGTGACAGCAGCACTCAGCCAGGATCAGAAACATGTGGAGAGAGTGCAGGGCCTGGTGAACCAGGCTAAGAAGTTCGAGTTTGCCTTCAGGGCGAGGGACTGCCTTGTTGAATACACATGTATGACACAAGCCACCATTAATAATAGCGTTTAAAGTGACTTCAGCATGTTTGCCAAAGCTCTGGGATTTTCATGGTAGCTCCCTGGGTATATCAATGTTTGGTATGAAGGGGTGGGGTATAAGGAAGCACGAAAATAGATATGCTATAGAATGGGTTGTAAATCAATACTCCAGTATGCTCTGAAGATACATTTCTGAATAAGTGCATGTAAATTGAAAATTTGTAGAGGAAAGTCATAAAGCCACCTGGGGAGGCAGTTATGAAAAGAATCAGTGAAGCAAAGCCTACTGAAATGTCAACGAGAACTCCTAATTTATTTGTTCGGCATTATTTGGATTTCCATGTACAGTACTGAGTTTTTCAAAGATGGTACACACATGGAATATTTGCATATTTTTGTAAACAATGAAGTAGGTTTACTTCATCAGAGGAGAACAGGAGGGGCATTTGGGAATAAACATGGACTCATTTTCAGACTTAAGTTTGAAGATGAAGGCTATGGAAGGCTTTATTTCTTCATCAGTAAAATGGGAATAACACACCTACCTTGCAAGTTTGTAGTGAAGGGGTATAGACTCTAAAAGCAAGGAAAGCATCAAGCGTAACCCCTGGCCCACAGGACGTGCTCAGTAAGTGGTAACTATGATTAACCTGCTTTCAAAAAGTTTTAGGGGCCTTAAAAACACTTCTTGGAACTTGAATTCCCCCAGCCTTTCCTAGATTCTGTTTCCAAAGCAGATTTTATGGGTGAAAATGGTTGGTTGTTGCTGGATGTTTCTTAATTACTTCATAACGTCTTGGTATCCAACCAGAGCCAGAAAGAATAATTCAGTGTTACACATACAAGATGAAATTGACTGTTTTTTTGGTAGGCAAGCTCCAACATTCAGGAAACCTGTTACACAATTCCAAGCAGTTAATCGGGAATGCGTTTTATAGCTCACGCGTGTGAGCCCCCTGGGAAGCGACAGAATTCCCATACTCTGGGTTAGATGAAGCTTGACAGTGTTTTTTGAAGCTTTTCTATGGTTAGGGTGGACGACTAGCAACACCTGCTTTGAAAATTTTCCAAGCCAAAAAGATTTCTGCTGTGCTGTATGTCATGGAACCCTGGGGATTGAGCAGAGCATTTTTCATGTACTGGAAGTGACCCCAAGCTGCCAAAGGAGGACAATTCTGGCTGGTCTTGCCACAGGAACTCCTTAACACCCCCCTCTCCCCACCATGTGGTGGAGTGGTTTTCCAGTTTTCACAATAGATGCCCGCCTGTGCCATTTCCAGCCCTAATCTCCCCAATTGAGAATCAGTTCTGGGGCCCACTTACAGAGGATAATTTCAAACTTTCTGCAATCCAGCCAACAGTTTCCCATTGCATTTTAGGAGTAAAATCTTCACCTTTATGTAGGGTGAGCAGACATCTTGGTTGTCTGAGACAGTCCCCAGTTTATACCCATTGTCCCTACATTCTATGTCATTAATGAAGCATCCTCTTTCACTCTCAAGAGTATTCTGTTTTAGACACATCCTATGTAGTCACCCAAACTATCAGGCCCCATGCGACCTGGCCTCTGCCAGCCCCCCCAACTCATTTCCCACATCTGCTTTGCTCACGTGGTGTGAGCCATTCTGGCCTTTCTTTTCCTTCTTTGAAGACATTTGAAGACTTGTTACTCCCTCAAGGCATTTGTCCTGTTGGATGGTTCGGCCCCCAGATCTTTGCATGGTTTGCTACTTCTGGTCATTCAGGCCTCAAGTGTCACCTCCTCAAAGATACCTTAACTGATCACCTCCATCTAAAGTGGCCTGTGTGCCAAGTCCACAAGCTATGACTTCATCGAGTTTTCTTTCTTTCGTTTTATGTCATAATCTGAAATTATTCTCTTAATTTGTTTACTTGTTCATTGTCTTTCTCCCTCCTCTAGAATATAAGTTCCATAAGGACAGGACTCTTGTCTACTGTATTTGCTGTTAAATCACCAACTCCTAGAACAGAGCCTGCCAAGGAGAAGATGGTCAGTAAATTATTTGCTGAATCAGTGAATGAATACACAAATCCAGCTTTTGTCAAAAAGTGAGGGGGAGAGAAATGGTTAAAATTGGGGATTGTTTAGACATTCAACTCATTTACTTTCAAAGGACAACTTTTCTGAGATTTAATTCACATACTGTACAATTCACCCACTTAAAATGTACAATGGTTTGTAGTGTATTTATAGACTTGTGCATCCATCACTACAATCAACACTGGAACATTTTCATTACCCCAAAAAGTAACCCCACACCTCTTAGCCATCACTCCAAGTCACCCATACCCCCAGCCCTAGGCAACCACCAATCTTCTTTCTATCTCTATAGATTTGCCTATTCTGGACATTTTATGTAATTGGAATCATGCAATATGTGATCCTTTGTGAATAACTTCTTTCAGTTAGCACAATGTTTTCAAGGTTCATCCACGTTGTACTATGTCATTCACTTTTTCAGATTTCCAAATTCTATCCCTGGATCAAGTTAGACCACTAGAAGGCTGCACACTGGGATGGTGGTAGATTATCTCAGAGGGATTTAATCACGGTTGCACATCAGAATCTTTGCCCCAAACCCACACCCCCAGCTCATGGCACTTTTAGAAAAGTCAGAGTATCTGGCTCTACCCTAGAGTCTATGAGGTATAACCTGAGTTGAGAACCATTGGTCTAGCTAATCACCTTCATTGGATTGTTATTTAATGTTATGCATTTGCCTTTCATTTAATATTGCAAGTAATGGTCATATGGAAGATATTGTCCCCTGATCAGGTGGTTGGGGAATCAGATCTTGGACATTTGTACAAGCATGGGTGCTGTCTATAGAATAATGAAAAAACCCAGAGCTAAGAGTTCTGACATGATTTGATTCAACTTCAAGCCTTTTGCTTTGTGATGTTAGGCAACCTATTTAACCTCTCTGCACCTCAGTTTCCTTATCTGTAAAGCAATCTATCTCCTAGGGTTGTTGGAAGCATTGAAAGAGATAGTATACAGAGACTGGCCCCATGGCCTAGTGGTTAAATTCAGAGTACCGTGCTTCAGTGGCCCGGGTTCACAGTTTCAGATCCCAGGCACGGACCTACACCACTTGTCAGCCATATTGTGGTGGTGACCCACAAGCAGAGTGGAGATTGGCACAGATATTAGCTCAGGGCTACTCTTCCTCAAAAAAAAAAAAAGAGGAAGATTGGCAATGGATGTTAGTTCAAGATGAATCTTCTTCAGCAAAAGAAAAAAAAAGGGAATGTATGAAAAGTACACAAGAACTAAAAAATGTATAAAAGTGTAATTTGTCCTTATTGTTGCTAAAAGTTAGAATCATGGACTCAGATTTAGAATAGGCTGGAGTAGGAGAAGGGGTAGGCTAAAAGTCGAGAGAATTGGTTCTACTTCTGGTGGTCCACCTAATGAGCAACGCCCTCACTTATTTTGATTTCTCTTCCCTCTCTTGCAAAATGTTACGGTTGGGCCAGGTGATGACTAAAGATCCTTCATAGGAAAACATTATACTAATCAGCACTTCTCTGACCCATTACAGAGACTCCTTCTTTAATACCTCAAATGACTTTCATTGGCTTAGGCTGACTCTACGTTGATATTACTTACAACGTACTCATAACTACTTCAATTTAGTTATTACTCAGATCCAACCATCTTTTGTGACTATACCTCTTAATACTTCCACCTCCTACAACGGTACCTTAGTATCATAAAAAATTGCTAAACATACAGAAAAGCGAAGAGAATAGTTCTAATGAACAACCATAAACCCATCCGACATAAAAATTTGCTCTCTTTTTAAACTTTTTGGAACTGTTTTAAAGAAAATTATTGATGATATTTCACTTTAAATATTCCGGAGTGCCTATATAAAAGAATGCCATTTTCCTGCATACCCACAACAGCATCATCACGCCTAATGAAATTAACAATTCCCTAATCATTTAACATCCAGCTCATATTCAGATTTCCACTCTTTTCTCAAAATGTCTTTTACGGCTCCTTTATTCAAATCAGAATGTGTTGCGATGTACGGTTTACAGAGTCTCTTGATCAGGAATCCCCCTCTGGGCTTGTTTCGTCTCCATGAAATTGACATGTTGGAGAGACTTGACTAGTTTTTCTGTAAGATGTTCTACTTCCTGGATTTGTCTGTTTCCTTGTGGTGTCATTTGATTTCTTCCTCTATCCTCTGTATTTCCTGTATGCTGGGGGTTAGATCTAAAACTTGATTAGATTTAGGTTAAACAATTTTGGCAGGAGTGCTTCATGACACCACGTGTTTTATTTGCGTCCCATCAGGAGATGGTGTACAACCAGAGATGCACAGGGTCCCCACTGCTCACCATAATTTTCATCCACTGGTATTGGTTACAACAGTTAGCACTGGAGAGCTTACAAAGTAGAAAAAACTAAACATTTCATTTGTATTACTAGTAATACAAATTGTATTAATTTATGTGAACTGTTCGCTATTCTTTCCTAATTAGAGAACGGCATTATTATGATTATGTATCTCATTATATCATGTGCCAGAATCACTTTGTGATCAGTTTTATTTACTGAGACTGGAAGACACTATGCCTGCATCTTGATCTTCGTAGATCGTTGTTGGGAAACATTGTGGTCTCCTCAATCAGTGTAATTATCTGCCCCCTCCCCCTAACCTAGAGGAACACTGTAAAACATTTTCACTCATAGGAATACACACACACATACACACACACACTTACACACATACATACTCATACTTTGTCCTTGTATTATAAATACCGGTGGAAACAATAAAGACCAACAGAATGGTAGAGAGGACATATTAAAACAAAACAAAATTTAATTATTTATGATACCCAAATTTCTCTCTTATGCCCTCTTTTCTTTGCCACAAATCAAGATGAATAACATAAGAGTCTATTTATCTAGGATTTACTAAGAAATTAGTCTATTTGAAGGGAAAATGAATGCAGGTGGGAAATCTTTGCATCTTTTTGTCCAACTCTTATTATTCAATATAGTTACAGGAAGCCCCTTATCTCTTTTCTGATTGTTTCTTGCACTTGTGAGTGTTTCCCCTACATCTACTGTTCCTTATAATGCCTGTGAGAAAAATCCAGACATTTCCCCTGAGCTGCCATCTTGATTTTCTTCTGTAGTGATGTTGGCATTAGGCATTTCCCTCTTGTTTGGTTCTTATGTTACTTTTTTATTGTCCTGAGTTTCTTTCCTTGATCATCAGAAACTTGTAGCCCTATGTATTTTTACATCAAGTAATCTTGGTGTTTATGTGATTCATATATATTTTTGCAGGTTCCTCTCATCCATTCTTCCTTCCTACGTTTCTTCCTTCCTTCTTTCCCTGGCTGCTTCATATTCTCCATCCTTCTCACTTTTTGTACCTTTAATTTGCTTGCTATTGAAAAGGCAGAACATATTTTATTATTTGCTTTGTATTTTTAATTCTAATTTCTTTAATCTGGAGTAGATATGAATGTTTGGGGGGCAACTTTTCCTTCTGGTTCTAGACCCCTTGAGGGATTTGAATATAATAAAAAAAAATGGCTACTAACAAGTCAGTTCTCTGCACCATGGAGAAGAGTTTGAAGAATTTAAGCAGCCTGATGCTTTTATGTCATCTGTCCTTTAAGTCCTCTAAACTGATTTTATGACTTCAAAGTTTGGTATTTCAGGACTTTTCCAATTTTTGTTACATTATCTTTGTAAAACGCTTACAAGATGAATAAATTTGCAGTCCTCTTAGCATGCAGAGCTTGTCATTTATGAAAGTGTGTTATTAAATGATCGTGGGTCATTAGTACAGAAGGCAGTCACTTCAAGAAATATTCAGTTCAAGCTACTAAATTATTAAGTTTTGGATTTTATCATGTCACTAAGTCCAAGATTTCCTGTGAAATGAGCCAGCTTCAAAATATACAAGCTTCTAGAATTTTCTAGGACAGTTTTTAGAAAGGTAGAATTAATTTTTCACTGTTCCCTATCCACTCTCCCTCCATCTCACCTGGGGTGGGCAGATGGTTAACTTGACTTTGTAAATTTACTGCCAATAAAAACTAACAAGAATATCTGCATTGAAATAGTTGTCTCGTGATATCACTTCTTAAATATAATAAATGAAACAGATATGATGCATAGCTTATGCATCCTCTTTGCATAGACGTGAGCAAGAGATTTACCATTTGGTATAAGATATTTACATCCGTTCATCAAAATATGACTCCCTTTGTAGTCTTCTAAAGCCATGCCTATAATATACATTATTATGGTAATTTAAAAATGGAACATAGAGTAGAAAAAGAACATGATAAATGCATATCATCTTATTCTTTATAGCTCTAGTAAATTTTGTACCTTAGGCTAGACTGAATACATTTTGAGTTTCTCATGCAACAATCATTTTGGAAATGCGTCAGTCAACAGGCTTCGTTTACTCATTATTATTTAGCCTAAAGATCTGAGGAATCTGTTTTTATTCTGTTATCAATTTATTTCCAAGAAATGCTCCTGCCTTTACCTACTTGAATGAACATTTGCTTTCTTCCCATTTATAACGATTGTAAAGCTAGACCCCTTTCCACCCTCATTTCATCAACTGTTTCCAAGGACTGCACATTTCTTTTTTCCACAGGATGCGTTCATCTACAAATTAGTATAACAGATATTTCAGAAATAGCAACTGAGCCTCTGAAAAAGTATTTTTCTCTCTCTCAAAGCAAAAGACAGAGAATATCTTTCAGGGTTCTTTTATTTTCTAAGATTAAGTCCTTCAGTCCAAATCTTGGAAGAAAATACCTGGGAAGGCATTTGTTGAATTACACAAAGGGCATGTGGTTTCAACCCTAGCAGGAACACAGGCTGCAGCCTAGCTGTCCAGGCGCTATCCTTTCCTGCAAAGGTGAAATGATTTAGAGGCCTAGAGAAACTTAATTTTTCTTGATCACCATGTGCAACCCGGAATTTTAATGGCAGGCATAATTAATTCTTCTGATGTTAATCATCAGGGCTGGGCTCCACAATTATCAGTCTGGTGCAGCTGGGGCATGGTGCAGACATGAAAAATTAGGAAAATGAATCAGTAATAGGGTGGCAGATTTAATCTGCATCATGAAAACAAAGTTAAAAAGAGGAAGATCGAGAGAATTTCAGCTGAAGCTTTTGTGCCAATGCGCAGTGACAGAACTGAAAAATGTTGCCGATGTCCAAAGTGATTGGTAATTACCAAGCCATTGAATTTTTTATTGTCAATTTATCATTGCGCCAGAGGTTAAATTTAACATCTTCTTCTAAAGCCATCACTCTAAGAAGGCTCACTGCGCATCACGTGGCTCAGAGTCAGCGAAAGGTTAATCAGGTATTTCTTTAGTTTGCATGTGTCTCCAAACTCTCCTTCCTTCTGGGCTGTGCGGGGCCATTGCTGAACGTCGGCCATAGGAGATTTTCCACTATTCCGTACCTGTGACTTTCAGATAAATATCAGATCGTATTACTCACACGCTTCTCTCTTTCTATTGGCATTTACTAAGAACGCTGGTGCAAAACAAGAATTATTTTTCAAGTAAGAAAAATGCCATCATTTCAAGCCCTGGGGATACTTCATTAAGGTGCAGCTGAGACAAGGGGCTCTCTCTGTTTTAAATGCTATTTCATGAGGGATATTGGAAGAAATGATATGACCTCTTCTTAAAACAAAAATAAAATTCCACAACAATTTTATCTGATTCAGTTTTAGCTCTCTTCTTCATTTCTTTTTTGCACAAGATGTCCCTTTATTAATAGCTGGAAAAAGCTTAGTTTAAAAGGAAGGAGATATTCATTCTTGTGGATATTGAATATTTTGAATAACTGCTTCTTTAAAGAGCTTTCTGAAATATTTGAACAGATCCAGAGCAGATATTGAAATTCCACAGAAACAGCCTCTTATTGTGAAAAGTGACTCTGCTTAATTCAGTCACTGCCCTAATCTTTAACATCACCTGTTTCATCTTTTTTGTTATTTGTGTGATTACACTTCTTCTGTATGCATTTTGAAATATAGAGCTGTCTCTTAGAGGGAACGGTATATATTTTCTATAAATTAAAAATGGAAATAGCCTTTAGGGAGACTTGAAACAAATCAATGTGTGCATTAATTACTGCGTTTCATTACTCAAATAAAAATGGGCTCAACCTTGCATTGGATACAAACTTAGGGATTGAGGATGTTTGCGACAGACAAAGCCTGTGTTCCTGATCATGCTAATCTGCAGATCAAAGACTCTGTGAATCCAGACCTGGTGGAAGCTCCTCAGGGGATAGGCGAGCTGGGCTCCATCCCAGCGGCAGCGGGCAGTGAGTTATTACTGCTGAATACAAAAGCTGGTCACGTGACTGTCACCTACCAGCAGTGGCACGAGTCCTTCTCTTGCCTGGGCTTCCTGAGCCCTTGCTTTTCTATAATTAAATCTGAACCATAAAAGCCATACCTGTCAAATGACCTCCAGCTGCCCTCATAAACAACACTGGGAATTTTGCTGGTAGCAACTCTTTGCTTTTGGAAAGAACATAGGAAAATATTGTATTTAGCTTCTTAGAGACTTTCCTCCTCTATCTTTTTTCCAATTCTCCCTACACTGAGGTTCCTCTCACTTTTTGGAATTTAAGTAGGGGACTGGAAAATACACAGCAAATAAAAAATATATTATAATTTATTGAAAAGATTCTGCGGTCTCCTTCTGAATTAGTAACCTGTCCTTTTAGGAAGAAGAGAGAGAAAGTGGAACGAAGGAATGTAATTTTTCTAACAGCATTTGGCTGCCTTTCTTTGATCATGTTTTATGACTAGAGGATAAATTACCATGTGAAGGTTTCTGTTTAAAACCTGAACATGTTTAGTACGATTTGAATCCTGCCATATTTTGCATAGCTGCCTTTTGCCTGAGCAAGTTTAACGCAAAGATCAGTAGCTCAGAGCATAGCACATATTAGCTGGTTCTTTTCTGCTATTGGAATCCCCCATTATTTTAATTGGATTCTTTCCAAAACTGCAACTAATTAAGAATCAATTCAGGACCATTAGCAAGTGGGACAAGCTAGCCAGTGTTGCATATTTCAAAAGAGTTAGTTTTAATGAGAGGAGTTACTGGATGGGGGGGGAAAGAAAGAGATTAAAGATAGTGTAGGGACCTTCTTCAGCTAAACTGAACACTAATGGTACATGGAAAGATGCTGAACTTGTAGTCCTTGGTAATTGATCTACTTACTGTTCTTAAAGAAACTTTAAAAACATGAATGCAGGTATTTAGAGGTACATTAGAGGTTCAATAACGATTTATAAATGTTACAAATTGTTGGCTTCTGTAGTGGAGTGCTCCTTTTATTGGAGAAACATATGCTGTCTGCTTCAGACCAGTTAACCTCAGCACTGCCAAGCCATTTTCTCTTCCCTGGGCTTTGTACTGCCGCACATCTGCTTATCCAGTCTGCAGAGCCTGCAGATGGTGCGTTTTAATTTGTTAAAGGGTTAGCAGTGCCATATTTTTGACAGCTGTTCTTGAGTTCCTTTACCACAAAAGAAAACTTTGCTAGAACCTGGTGTTTAGGGGGAGAAATTTGATGCTCGCATCCTCATCAGTCGCTTCTACTCTTTCTTGGATCTTAGTATCTAATCCTTCTTTGTTATTTTGAATTGTGTGCAGGCTGATGTGTTTCTCCAGAGGAGAAAGGTGGACAGTTAGTATACAGTTAACCTGCTTTGAACATTATAGTATGAATATATGTGTGGTTTCAATGGGGCAGCTGGATATTTAATCATTAGAAAGGATGGGCAATAAATCAAATGTCTCAACTTAGAGGCATTATCTGATATGCTTGATTTCAGACTTAACCTTCCTCATGGACTTCTGTCGTGAGAAATTACCTGGACTAAGTTTCTTCATTTGAAGCAATCATAACCCAACCAAGCAGCTTTTATGATTGTAAGATAATAGCAATAAAAAAGAGATTGTTGGCTTCTAGGAGTGGACAAGGACAATAAAAATATATTACTCTATAGAAAAATAATTTTACTGAGTTTAAGTTTGATTACGTGTTTGAGATGGTATAGAGTAGACATTGAAAAGGCAATTACAAGACTATTGAAGACTTGTGAGTTTAAAGGATTCTTTAGAATGTGTAGGGCTAAGGAAAGTCATGCATGCTTATCAGGTAGGTTTTTCTCTAGTTACAATTGCTATCAAAACAATAGAATAGCTACTTTGAATCTGTGTACTGTTATTTACAATTGGACTTGCAATATGGGGAAACACTGTCCGCTCTGCATACCGTCTGCCCAGTCTTCTGGTAGTCATCCTTGATTCCTCCCTCACGCTTCCTTTCCATGTATAATCAATCACCAAGATCTGTTGATTTTCCCTCCTTCCTTTCTCAATTCTGGCACCTTCTTTCCACTCCCTTGCCTCTGTCTTAGTTTGGATCTCCATCATTTCTTGACTAGGACGAGGACTAGATCTTTCACCTCTATATCTCCAGCCCTGGCACAGTGCACACAAGAAAAAGAAATTGCTGAATGAGTTGCCTCCTGCTGTGTATTAGGCCCTATTCTAGGCTCTGAGGATCCAGCTGGGAATAGGACTCACAAAATCTGTGTTTGTGGATTCAGGCTCATGTAAATGAGCATACAACTGAACAATCAATCTCAAAATCTCACTTGCTTCGGTGATGTGTGAAATGTTTAGGTCTTGTTCTATCACACAGTTGACCATCTGAAGTACACACAAAAGAAACCAGGAATGGTAAGACATCTTCCAACCTCCAAATTAAACATTAGTAAATGTTTTAAAGAGGTTAAAGAATGAAGTCACTTTGGGTCAAGGTTGTGTGGTAGATTGGTGTAGTAATGGCCTCCGATTTGTTCATAGCTTCCTTATATCCATGTCCCTAGGCAGTCCTCTCTTACACTGACTCTCAGCTTGATCATGTGACTTGCTTTAGCCAGTGGTATAACAGCAATATGAGACAGTCAGAGATGTGAAAAGTCCTTGCCCACTGGGGCTTACCCTCTTCTGTTGCACATGGGGCTGCTTTGACCGCCGCCATGTGAAGAAGCTTGCTTAGCCTACTGGATGATGAGAGACATATGACTTGGTTGCCCTCATCACTCCAGACCATTGCAGATCATCTTCTAGACATCTTAGTGAGGCCATTCTAGACCATCCGGCTCCCGGTGGACCAGCCAACTGACCACACACACATGAACAAGCCCAGCCAAGAGCAGGCAATCCTGGCCCAGATCAGCAGCAGCACCCAGCTGACCAAAGACTCATGAGCAATAATAAAAGGCTATTGTTTGAAGCCACCATGTTTTGGGTGATGTGTCATGCAACAAAAGTTAACCAGTGCAAGATGGCAACCATCTCCTCCATTCCAGCTAGTCACAACAGTGTTTGGCAGACTAGATATTTCATTAGAAGTGCCAACTAGAAAAATCCTAGGTATGGGGTGGGAAAAAAGGTTAAAAAGTAATTGATTTTCAATCTAGGGATGTTTGATACTTTGAGCCCTAAGGTGTAGCTCATTCACTTGCAGAGGAAAGTAGGAAATTGGATGATAATAAGCCATGGGTTTTTGTGATGGGGGGTGGGGGCTTGTGGAGTATGCTGGGATTGGGACTCAGGAAATCAGACTGGGCAAAAAGCTAAGGAGCATGGTGCCAGGATCGGGGGAGGACCTCAACTAGAGTCACCTCTCAAACCTAACCCTCTAAAGCTCTCTAAAGTTTTAAGAGTTTAAAGACTCTTCTGAAGGCCATGGGTGCATGGTGGTTTGCAGGGTCAACTCTTGCAAAAACTAGTTAAGAATTTATTCTGACTAATCTTCTGAGGTTGTCAAGAAGTAATACATAAGAACCTATTATTTTTAGTTTCTGCTGTTTAGAGTCATGGCACAAGTTTTATTTCATTCATTTGTTTAACAAGCATTTACTTATTTCCTATAGGTGTCAAGTACTGTGATTTGTGCTACAGATACAAACTCTCTTTTCTCATAGTGCTTCCAGTCCAGGAGGGTTGACACAAGTGAGCAGAACAGATATTTACAGTAGGGTGAATGATATGATAAAGGCTATGATAGCCTGCTTGGGGGCACAGAAGAGTTCAGCTTACTGATGAGGGTGGAGGAAGGCTGATTTGCCAAGAAGACAAGCTCTGAGGCTTCTCATACTGTGGCAGTTTGGCTTAGCTGACTGTAGTATTCAATATAGAATGATGAACTGGAGAAACATTGAGGTACAAGTCTCTTCTTTACCTTCAACCTTATCTCTCACACTTGCTTTCTATTGAGTTCAAATGCATTCTTGATGAAGTCCAGGTGTCCCAAATCAAGGCGGCCAGACCCCAGCCTGAGGACCAGCCTGATGAGGTTACATCTTCACCTGCCTGACAGGCAGAAGGATGAGGCTTCCACAGCCTGGCTCTTTGGCCACCGGCTGAGTCCTGTGATCTTTTCTACTTCCCTCTTGTATACAGTATTTAGTTTCATGTTTGAATTTCAAGAAGATTTGCCATGTGTTTTACTGTCAGTGTGTGAAGAGTTTATCGTAGGTACACATCTTACCTTATAAACAGAGATATCACATTTCAGGAGGAAGTTTAGAGAAAGTCTTTTATTAAAGATGTTTGTCAGTTTGGGGGAGCTGCCCAGCTTTGGAATCCTCTTCCTACGGATGTGGAATTTGTCAATTTGTGACACTTGGCACAGCCTCTCCCATTTAGAGAAGCTGGAAAATACTAAATAACTTTTTCAATTTTGTCTGCTGGCACGTAGGATTGACCAATCAGATGTGTCCGTTAAGGATGTTGCCTGTGGAGCTACTGACGTAAAGAACCAGTGGCATGGAGAATTCCTTGCCCAGTGGCAGACTTTTTCTTTGCCTGGGCCAGCAGTGTGAGACAACATTCTTTGCTGCTGACCTTGGACCGTGCTTCTGCTGCCTGGCCCCACTTTGCTCCTGTTTGTTTTCCAGGCCGGGATCTCCAGCCCTCTAGGCAATTCTAGGAGCTGCCTAATATCCTTCAGTGATTTTTTTTCTTTAAAAGAGGTGGTTACTTGCAACTAAGGATGCTGACTGGTAGACTCCATTATTGTAGATTTAATCAAGAGATTGGGGTGAAGACAAAGCAGCCTGGTCAATCATATTGGTCGAGGTTCAGCTGCTGAAAACAGAATCTACTCTAGCCAGTTTTAGGAGGAAGGGATTTAAGACAAGGAATTAATTGACTCATAATCATTGGGAGGGTTGAAGTAGATCTAGGTTGAGCTTTATGAAAAACTCTCCCAATTCTTTCTTTCTTTACTGTTTACATTCCGTCTCCTCAATTAGAATGTAAGCCCCGTGAAGGCAGCAATCTTTTATTCCCATATATAATAGTGTCTGGTACATTGTAGGTACTCAATAATACTTTAATAATAACAACAATAATAATGATAATGATACTAATAAAAGGTACCTGAGGAGAACTTTTGAAAGAGAAAAACCAGAAAAAAATTCTTTTAGTCCATCCCCAAAGACACCATAAGGTATGGGTGACTTTTCTGAGTCGGGAGATGTTTGATCGTATGTCAGAATTTGCAGGAATACAGCCAGATTGGACCTTACTATCCACTAAAGGGAGCTATTTTTTCCAAGAGGTTGAATCAATACATCTATGTTTAATGTGTATAATTTAGGCCATTTCTCATGTAGAGGGAGACATGAGTAATGTATATTTATGATTTGTATTGCTTGAAAATTTTGATTAGGGTTTTCACAAATAAACTCCTGAATTATGGAATTTGAGAAAAGGCTGGGCTGACTTAAAAATCTGGAAAAATTTGGAGCAGATAATCCTCAGTAATAATACCAAACTTTATCAATGACGATGAATTTCTGTAAAATTTTGGGGAGTTTGACAGGTTTTACAGGTAGAGAAACCAGGTTATATCTGGGCATCACATACAATCCCAATTTAAGCCAATTTAAAAGGCCTGACCTCTGACTCGTTAGTGTCTGTGAATACATTCTAGCCTGCATGTGGCCTAGATGATTAAGCAACTCTCACTTTTACAAAATACATGATCTGCTAGTTCTATAACTCTTGTTTACGCATATCTCCCAGGTGTGATAAGACAACTTTGTCGCCTGAGTTCCCCAGGAACATGACCACCTCCAGAAAGAGAAATTCCACGTTGGTGCCCATCACGAATGACAGAAGAAAGAGATAATGAGGCGCCTTGAAGTTTCTCACACCGGATGGTCCACATCCCTAACCCCGCTCCTTCCCTGCCCATTTCCGCTAGATAACTGCCTCAAGATTCTGTATGATCTTAACATGGTTCTGGACGTTAGTCTGCCATCTTCCGATTATGCTAGCTAATCGTATACATATTCCTTTCTCAACTACCGGATTGTTTGCAATTGATTGGCACCAGATTGTGGTGAGCAGAACGAGCCCCTTTTTGCTTGGTTACAATATTAGCGTATACCAAGATATTCCCTGGGTTTCAGTTCAGATCCATCGATTCCAACAAAGTTGTTTCCAAGTTTGTAGATGATTCATTATTTCACTCTCTCAATCATTTCACTGCCTGTTTGCGAACTTTCTTGAGGTAGAGATTGAAACCATTGTACTTTTTACAGTTTGACAATTCTTGTAAAAACTTTTCTCCCAAGGGGAATTCTAACATTTGTTGTTTAAAGTGATATTTGGGTGTTACCAATGATCCATCAAATCCCAACCTCAGGATCATCTTCTCCAATAGCCTCTTTTCATTTTCGGGGAGAGAAATTTCCATTTAATCATGTATCTCTCAATTTCCTTTTTTAAAATTGAGGTATAATTGACATATAACATTATATTAGTTTCAGGTGTGCAATATAATGACTTGATATTTGTACATATTGTGAAATGATCACCACAAGAAGTCTTGTTAATATCTGTCAACACACAGTTACAAATTTTTTTGTATGTGATGAGAACTTTTAAGATCTACTCTCTTAGCAACTTTCAAACACACAGTACAGTATTATTGACTATAGTCACCATGCTGTACATTAGATCCCCAGGACTTATTTATTTTGTAACTGGAAGTCTCTACCTTTTGACCCCCTTCACCCATTTCGTTTACTCTCTACCCCTCCACCTCTGGCAACTATCAATCTGTTCTCTGTATCTGTGAGTGTAGTTTTCTTTTTTTTTTCAGATTCAACATATAAATGAGATCATGCACTATTTGTCTTTCTCTGTCTAACTTATTTCACTGAGCGTAATGCCTTCAGGGTCCATCCACGTTGTCTCAAATGGCAGGGTTTCCTTCTTTTTATGGCTGAATAATATTCCACTGTGTATATCACATTTTCTTTATCCATTCATCCACTGACGGACACTTAGGTTGTTCCTGTGTCTTGGCTACTGTAAATAATGCTGCAGTGAATGTGGGGCTGCAGGTATCTTTTCCAGTTAGTATTTTCATTTCCTTTGGATAAATACCCTTAATTTCCTTTTCACTTACGTCTTATTAATTACTCTGAAATACTCCCTCCTTTTTTTGCTTATTGATGTATTTCAAATACACAATAACATTGGGCTTGAGATCCATGTGCATAAATACTCATTTGAACCAAATAAGACTTTCAATGCACTTGGGGAGATTATTCTGAGAGGGACATTCAGCAGCCCTCACTCATGAGCATTTCCTCTGCACAAGGTACCCTATGGGATTCAACAAAGGGTAATTTTCTTAAAATTTTTGTTTGTTTTTTAATAATAGGACCAGCATCTGATTTGTCTTTTTGGAAGTTGGCTATTTTCACATACTTGGTTTTTTAAAACTTCTCCTAAACAAACTAGAGTGTGCAAGGAATGAAACTTTATTTCTATATGGTAAACCTAATTTCCATCTCAAGACTTCATTCTGTCTGTGGAGAAAATGTATTCATCAGTGCATGGTGAACTCTGTCAAGTCAGGATGACTCTCGGTTAACTCAAGGTTTCTCCTTTCTTTGCCTCTTGGATCTGAATTCCTGACTCTTACGTAGAGTCAAGGCAGCGGGAGCCCAGGACACTTGCTGCTAGGAAGTTATTTCTCTGTGCAGGCAGCTCCTGTGCTATCCTCGCTCCTGTATGGTCTCCAGCTGCATCCATTATTGTGTCCTTGTGGTCCGGCAAGGCCATCCTAGCAAGTCTGTTGTCTCTTGTCTACATTTTATTGCTTGGTGAGGCTGCCTGAAGCCTATTCTCCTAGATGCCCCATGCAGGCCTTTCTACTCAACAGTTCCAGCCTCACCCTTAGGGCGGTGGGGAGCGGGGGTTGGGGGGCGGTGGGCAGGGGGCCAGAACTCTTGGCCCTGCTGCTCTCCTGGGCCCACAAGGTGTGAGGCACTGGTCATCTCTGCCTTTGTCTTCCCAGATTAATCGGGGGACACTCTGTTGCTTCATCCCCCACCCATAGAATCAGCCTAGGAGTGATGGAGCAGTAATTAGGACTCCTTCTCCGGCACACCCACTGGAGTCTATTTATCCTGCTTGCTCCCCATCTTTCTCCTTCCCCTAGCCTGGCTCTCTTCTTTCTTCAGGGTTTAGAAAAACTGGCCTTCTTATGATCATGTCCTCTCCAACTCTTTGCTGTTTTAAACCTGGGATGTGGCTTTAAAACTTTTGATTCTTTTATTCTCCAATTCCCTGAGGCAATGGCTAACCCCTGGTCTAATAGCAAGAAGAAAAGGTTGAAGACAAAGTTTCAGAAAGTCTGTCTGTTAGTCTAGCAAAATGTTAGCCTGCTCAACTGGGGTCCTTAAGGCCCACCAAACTACTCATTACTTTTAGATCTCCAATTTACTTTTTCAACATTTTCTTTCTTTCCTTTTTTTTTTTTTTTAAAGATCAGCCCTGAGCTAACATCTGTTGCCAATCTTTTTTTTTCTTCTTTTTCTCCCCAAAGCCCCCCAGTATGCAGTTGTATATTCTCGTTGGAGGTCCCTCTGGTTGTGCTATGTGGGACGCCGCCTCAGTATGGCTTGATGAGTGGTGCTAGGTCAGCACCCAGGATCCAAACCAGGGAAACCCTGGGCCACCAAAGTGGAGTGTGGGAACTTGACCACTTGGCCATGGGCCAGCCCCCTCAACATTTTCTTTCTCTATCTCTCTGTTTTATAAGGTCCAAATATCTGAAGTTCTAAAGTTCTGCCTGTAGCTCTGTTTTATGACACTTGCCACACTACGGTCATCCCCCCTTATCAGTGGGGTATATGTTCCAAGACCCCTAGTGAATGCCTGACACCATGGCTAGTACCGAACCCTATATGTACCATGTTTTTTCCTATACAGACGTTCCTATGATAAAGTTTAATTTATAAATTAGGCACAGTAAGAGATTAACAACAATAACTAACAATAAAATAGAACAATTACAACAATATACTGTAATGAAAGTTACTGTAGATTTTAGTAATCTCAGCATAGGAGTTTTTTTTCTTTGCTTATTGTTGAGAACTTTCACCTTTTCACTTAAAGGAAGCACTTTACAGCTTCTCTTTGGCATATTCTAATTGCCAGCATCACTACTCTTGCGCTTTGGGGCCATTGTTAAGTCAAATAACAGTTACTTGAACACAAGTACTGCAATTCCACAACAATTGACCTGATAACTGAGGTGGCTACTAAGTGACTCCCAGGTGGGTAGTGTATACAGTGGGGATCCGCTGGACAAAGGGTGATTCATGTCCCAGGCAGGATGGAGTGCGACGGCGTAGGATTTCATTGCAATACTCAGAATGACATGCAATTTAAAACCTACAAATTGTTTATTTCTGGAACTTTCCATTTAATAATTTTGGACCATGGTTGACCCTGGGTAACAAAACATGGAAAGCAAAACCTGGGATAAGGGGGGACTACTGAAAGTGTAGGGACCCATGATTACTGATTTCCTTTCTAAACAACCCAATAACCTGAGCTGATCCTACCACCCCATCCCTCCTCAAGCCCAGGAATCATTTCTGGAGAGCGAGATTGCTGTAAGTTCTAGCGGAAAGACATAGCCACTCACACAGTTTTCCCTGTTAACGTAAAATACCAGCCAGTATAATTCTAATGACAGAACTCAGTCTTGCTTGGTTATGCTTACAGGAAAGCAAATCTGAAGATGATTCACTCATGAATGAGATGAGGGCAGATTATAATACTCAGAGAGGGGGTGGGGCATGTAGAGGTTGGGTCAGGAGACAACGAGAAGCAGGGTGGAGCTTTATTTGTGTTGATTTTTAGAATGCTCAGTAAATTTTGTGCAGGGTTTTTACTTGGCTCTGAATTTTCTTTGATCATCATCATGAACCCTAGTGTTTGCCTCACTAAGCATACAACGGCATGTAACACTGTGATACACAGTACTCTACCTGGATCCCTTCCATTCACCTGGCAATTTATCATTTCATACCGAGGTGGATGTTCAGGTATAGGCCATGCAAATAACAAATCCAAAGCTACAAACTAAGGCAAACTAAGGTGGAGTGTTAAGTGACCCATAATGCTCAGGTTTTCTTCAGACAGACTCTGAATTAAGTGGCAAGGTTGTGGTAGGGTCAGAATTCAGTGGCTTGAACTTCATCAAGAGGGGCCCGCAGAATGATTCAGGGTTCAGCTACTTCAGAAATCAGTCCTAACAGAGTGGCTGATAGAGAGTCACACAATTGTAACTGGATGAGAATCTGGGTCTTAAGAAGCACCCCATGTTGGAGTCCTTCCTCCTCCCAAACTCCCATAGCCCACATTTGGATTTCATCGTCACTGACATTGGGACCCTCATGTAATTTTGTCTTTGAGCTAGTATCACCATCCCAAACTTGACACCATCAACAGATGGCATTGTGTGCTTCTCCTCCTGGGTCAGAAGCTGAGGAGTTGCACGTCAGTCTGGAGAGGAAAATGAAGTCACCAGCATAGTCACAAAATACTTCTCTGTCCAGCCCCCCTCCAATTTTGAGTCTCTTGAGGGATGTCTTACGTGTTCTGCAAACCTGGCCACCAGGACACCCCTCTGTCTCTCCCTCGTGGCTGGGCTCACTCTGGGAGCATCTCTGGTTGCTGATGATGCCCAAACCCAGCAGCTGTGCTGCAGGGCTGCTGTCAGTGCTGAGGCTCCCAGAGCTGTTGCCCCACTACGGCCATCCGCTCTACTTGCTTCTGAGCTGCATACCGGTGCTCTGGCCCTGGCGCTCCTGCTGGCATCCTGGAGAACTCAGTTGGCCACCCCTTTCTCCTTTCTGATTCTGAGGGTCATGTTTGTCTGTCTCACTGTCAGGCTGCATCTTTTCCCAGGAGGTTCTACACCCTCCAGCAAGTGTCTGAATGGTCCCCAGTGTAACCAGATTCTTAAGCTCAAGCTGGAACCTTTGAGTATCTGAACACTTGCAGTCTTGAAGTCTTGTCGCCATATTTTTTTATTCAATGGGTTCTCAGAGGCACTCTTCTGCTCGATGGTCTCCTTGGGCATGTCCCGAAGGGCTCATTCCTGCTTATTCCCTTAAGCCTACACTCCAAGCCTCTCCTTAGCCCTGAGGGGCTTGCTGCACTCAGAGAGTAGCCATATTACTCCAGGTTCACCAAGCTGCTACCTAAACTCTGATGATGATGGTTAGTTCCTATCTGTCTGCTTTCGTCTTCCTTATGTGTCAAAGGTGTTCATTTCACTGGCTATCCTACAGGTAAGATGTTCTTGGTGAGCTAGATTTTGGAATTAGACTGCCTGGGTTTGAATCTTGTCTCTACCAGTTATTAGCATTTTGGGTAGCTCACTCAAGCCCTCGAAGCCTCAATTTTCTCACCTGAAAAATGGGTCAATGAGAATGATAACCTCATGGGTTATTGTAAATATTCACTGAGGTAACATATGCAAAGCACATTGTGCAGTGCTGGGTATGTTGTAAATATCCGTAAATGTTATTTATTATAATTATAAATAAATGATTATGATACTGGATATGATTCAGGGCTGCTCTTCAGAAAATTCTGATCCTTGTGTTCTGCTGACTGCTAATATTTTATATTATTGCATTCTTAAATTATAGGGTGATTTAGGAGGAAAAAACATGGCCTTTCTGCAGAGGAGTGAAAGCTTACAAATCTAGAGTAAAAAAAACCCGTTTAATTTTTTTGAACCTCTTCAATAACTGTCTCTTGTGTGGGTAATGTAATTACCAGTGGAAAAATGAATAAAAACTCAAACTCAATAAATTACATTTTCATTGAATTTCTTTGCTTATTTTCTAAGAGGATAGGATTTTAAATTTTGAAACTGTTTTTTGCCACTTTATTTTTTACACGCTAAGGCACGACATAGTATGCATTTTAATCTATTCATTCATGTCCAGTTTCAACAAAACTGGGTGGGAATTAGTACCCCATAATTCATGTGCTAGGGTGTCTCATTATAATTATAAAATTTTATTATAAAATGTTTTTTTAATATTTATATTGTTAATTAAATGACGATGAGTCCTCATAAATTCTGAACAGAGAATTATGGTCCATTAGTCCCTGCTCAGACTTCTTATTAGCCAATCAGAATATTTGATTTCTCCTTTTAACATGTTGAGATGTTTGATGGGAAAGCTTGCTGATGATGCTGGTTTCTTTCTATACCTCTGAAGTCTCTGAAAGAAGAATGCTGTCAAAGCAGTTTACAACTATATTGAGGTTATTACAAGGTGGTCATTTTCTTGGGGGCATTTTTAGAGCGTTTTGTGATTACTGAAAAAAAAAACCCAACCTCCTTTTCTGCTTTAGTTTCTAAGGTGGTTTCTATACTAGGGAAGGAAATATATGGTAACTATAAAAACAGCAGTCATATCCTGATATAAGGATTTCTGCTCCCTTACACACACGTACACTTGTAGTCACTAGAGCTGTTGTGATTGTACATTAAATGATGATGTAGTGACCACCCAAGCAGTAACCAAAAGGTAGGGAGCCGAGAAACCCCAAGAGAATGATCCAGACCTGCACCGTCCAATAATGTACCATCAACCACATATGGCTATTAAGCACTGGAAATGTGGGTATTGCAACTGAGAAAACAAATTTTAATTTTCTTTTTACTTTTAATTAATTAAGACAAGTTTAAACAGCTAGCGAATTAAAAAAATTCAGTTTCTCAGTTGTACCAGTTACATTTCAACTGCTCAATAGTCACGTTTGGCTGGTGGCCATCAGACTGAGCAGTGCAGATAGAGAACATTCTTGTCAACACAGAAAAGTCTCTTGGGCAGCACTAATCTTTGAAGTCAAGGGGGATGATAAGAAGAAGCAGGAGTCTCTTTTGCTTTTGTCCCACTTTATCCTGTGTCCAGGTGTTCTCAACACTAGAGAGATGGGAGATTCAGAAGGAGAGAGAGGGGACTGATAATATAAAACTTAGAAATGAGCTTCGCGATGGACAGAGCTGTGGCCAGGGCTCTGGGAGAGGAAGCTGAGGAGGGTTCTACCACAGGAGGGCTGCAGCATATTCCAGGAGCCTGGCCGTGCTGCCTGTCAGAGGCATGAATCTAGTGAAAGATGGCAACAGTAGCTGTGTGACAGGAGAGAAATGTCGAAAATAACAGCCGGAGGTCGCACCCTTTCATCGTTCTCTCTCACGCTGCTCTTTTGCTTGGGAAGCACAATCCTGGAACCCAAACATCATCCTATTTACATTTCCTCTCAAACGTTAATGTGCATGTGAATCACCTGGGAATCTTCTTAAAATTCAGACTTTTGTTCAGTAGGTGGGCAGTGCAGTCTGCATTTCTGACAAGCATCTAGATAATGCAAATGGTCCAGGACCACACTTTAGTTGCAAGGATCCAGAATGTCTAGAAAACAATTGCACTTCAGACCTTCTGTATAAACACTGTCCTAATTACTGGTTTAAACATAGAAGGTTACACCTCCACAGAAATCAATAGCCCTTAGTTTCAAATTCAGACTAGGAAAGTTTGTCTCGGAGTAGGCGGGGGAGGGGGTCTGTTGTTTTTGGAGAAATTAGGTTAGTTATCTGGAATCCCAAGACTGGTGTAAATATGTTCTGATGTTTTCATACAAAAGTATGGAAAATTTAAAAATTGAGGAGCACTGACCTACAGAAAAAAAATTCAAATTTCTTACATAAATAAAAAGTAAGTTACATGTTTTCTTTGAGTATTGTGACTATTTTTGTAACACTAAGCCTTCGAACAGAAAGCAGTTTCTATCTGATACTGTGATTTAGAGCTGGGTGAAGAAGGAATCGATTGTAGGAAGAGGCCAGCTATTGATCAGAAAGGGAATGGGAAACTGGAACATTTCTCAAATCGGGAAAAATTCAGAATTAGAAGCCAGACGGCAGGGAAATTGCTGTTTGGGAAAATACAATCAGGAGTTTTCATAATATCTAGATGCACTGTGGCGCTTTACTGCTTCTGATAAAGATGGAGAAGCTGGGAACAGCTAACCAGCAGAGGATCCGGAAGGACTGAAGTATCTCCGTCCTGTGGTTCAGTCCTGCAGGACGAGCAGGATTGGCAGAGCAGGTGGAGCTGCCTGACAGGACTGTTGAGCCGCCCCGAGTCTGAAGCATCGCTGGGAGTACACGCCAGGAGGATTTAGACCTGAAACTGAGACTCTGCTCTGTTTTGTTAAAAAACAAAATTCAACTGAAGAAATTTTATAGATCTCATTGGCTTTATTCAGCAATTTATGAATCAGGCAATATTCAGTCTAGTAGACAGAAAGGAGTTCCGAAGAGCTGCACAAGGCAAGAGATTTTGTAGGCGGAGGGAGCAGGAACGAGGAAGGTGTCCCGGCACACGTGCAGTACAAGTGTACAAAGTGCATTGGTTATTGCAAGGTTACTTTCCTCATAGCGGGTGGCGTGGGTCTGTGAGGCAGATGACATAACTAATGTTGATCAGGTGATTACTGATTGTCTGGTTTAAGATTCCACTTCCGGGAGAGCCAAAACTAATTCAGTCTCAGTTTAAGGGACTTAGTCTAAGTGACGTGGGGCTTAGCGTGAGAAACTCTGTTTTGGGCCTGTTGTCTTGTCTTTAACAATTATTTCTGCTCATATCTAGAGGAGAACCAAGACCAGGTTGAGCAGAAATCTGATGTCCCAGACATCCACACAAGGTTCATGCTTTGCTTAGTTGCTTTTTAAACAAAGAGCTCAATATTTATGAAAAATCAAAATTGAGAGGAAAGCCATGCGGTCTAGATTTCCCATTTATTCACGTTCAAGGGAAGCTGAGATGCTCATTTGTTTTGTTGTTTCACAATTAAGTCCAGAAACCTTTATCCACCTGGTGGCAATTACCTGAAATTTCAGGGTATGTCAGGTAAGAAATAAAGTGTCTGATGAGTACTAATCTTAAAAACAAAAACGAACAAAAAAGAAGCAAAGTTCTTTATATCTGAAAGGTAACAGCAAACAAATCAAAGAGGATAACATTGTAGTAAAGTAATTCACCATTAGGATAACACTTTGGTTTAACAGAGAGAGGACTCCGCTAGCAATTAGGAGACCTATTGCCAAGCATAAAAGAAAGTCAACTCAAGATTGAAGAGAGTTGATATATCATATAATGGATGAAACATGTGTCTTTGCATCTTTTCAGACTAGCTAACTACCTAACTACCCTCCTAACTAGTTAACTGCTAACTACCCTTTCATATGTGGGGCCCACTTGCTCAGAAGCTACCATTTGGGTCTACGTGGTGCTGAGGTAGCTGAACCCTGTCAAGAGGAGAGAGGGAGCGCCTATGCTTCTCTTGGGTTTGCATTCCCCTCAA